>NC_134570.1:39323237-39690112 GCF_050947875.1 Dermacentor variabilis | reverse complement strand
GTTGTGGACTATTTTGGTTATATCGGTTTTAATTCAACAAAGAAAACCGGTGTCTCTGTATTAGCAGCATGAAATGGTAAATCTGCTCACTATTAGATCGCTTGGCGTAGGGAGTAAAACATAAAGCATAACAGCGCATGCTTGTGCACGGCCAACCTAAGGCAACCACGAAACATCTAAGCGGCAGGCGCTATCAAATATTTGTGCTGCACCGGCATCGTTCTCGCGCATTTTAAGTCCAGTAGGCTTCAAATTACCATATGTTTACGCTAGCCTTCCTGCATGAGGGTGATGGCGCTGCTCAACACAGCGATCACTGCGGTTGGTGAACCAGCACGATACATATGTAAGCTGTGCGCTTCGGCATTGCCTTTTTGGCCTGTATACAGGCATAATATATGAGAGGGATCGCATAAAAAGAATGCGATGGCTATTTTTGAGCGCAAAATTTCCGTAATATGTGTGAGTGCGTCGTAGAGAACGGAACGAACACAACCGAAAAAAAATTCGGTTATCATCCTCTTTCTCGAAAAAGCAAGAGAAAACGGGCTAACGCCGCAATATGACGCCGCACAACGTTTATAAATATATAACCGCTGATGCCGTATGCTTGGACCATGCGGTATATAGAACAAAGATATCTGTAATCCAGCACCTACCACTGCTTAGGACGCTCGCGCAGTTAGTAAAGAGTCCCTTTGCTGGACAAGCTTAATTCAGACTGTAAGGTATGCCACTATTGCTTGCCAAAATTATTTTATTCAGGGGCGGAAACCTCATCCATCGAACCAAGTAGTCACGCAATGTAACCTGCAGCGAACGGTTTGAACGGTTGTCAAAGTATAACATCACAGCTCCTATATCGCACAGAAGAACGGTACCCACGCTGTTATAATACTGCAATAAGGTCACATTAGTGATTGGAACATTCAGAAATACACAATTGATCTGCGAGGCTAATTGTAGGCTCAAATATGCGCGCACACCATCGCGCTGCGTGTTCCGTCCACCTCAACGCCAGCAGAAATTCCGGCCATGACGCATTAAACCACATCAGCAGGTCTTACAGGACCATTTACCACGTAGAAGATGCACGTCATACTAAACAGACCGTACGACCGCGAAAACAAAAGCCAGAACCTACTGCCGAGCGTATACCTGCCATGCAAGAGACCGCTTTCACCCAAGCCAATATGGCGCTGCTCATAGGCGGCGCCGCTGCGTTCACAATATGGCGGCGCCTACGAAAAAACGGTCTATAGACCGTTTCATCGGGCGAGGAGGATAGGGCGCGCGGGGGGCCTTTCCTCCTCTCTGGCTTGGGCGATCCGGCGCGGCGCTGCTTGAAAGTATTGCTGTCGCGTGCTGCGGAACGATTTGGAGATGTTTTAGATGGTACTTACTGAAATTTAAGCCATTTGCGTTCATATAAGGTCGTCGGGGAAGCCTTTCGGTGCATCGGTAACTACAGTACGCGGAAATATCTCTTGGGGGCGCAAACACGCGATGCGCATTGTCAGCCGCGGTGCGTCTGTGAGTTGTGAAGTCTTTTGCATTTAACGGTTTTAATTCAACGAAGAGAAACGGCGTCTCTGTATTACTAGCATGAAATGGTAAATCTGCTCATTATCTGATCGCTTGGCATAGGGACTAAAACATAAGAGCGCATGCTCGTGCACGGCCAACCTAAGGCATCCACGAAACATCTAAGCGACAGGCGCTATCAAATATTTGTGACGCACCGGCATCGTTCTCGCGCATTTCAAGTCAAGCAGCCTTCAAATTACCATATGTCTATGCTATCCTTCCTGCATGAGGCCGATGGCTCTGCTCAACACAGCGATCACTGCGGTTGGTGAACCGGCACGATACATATGTAAGCTGTGCGCTTCGGCATTGCCTTTTTGGCCTGCATACAGCCATAATATATGAGAGGGATCGCATAAAAAGAATGCGATGGCTATTTTTGAGCGCAAAATTTCCGTAATATGTGTGTGCGTCGTAGAGAACGGAACGAACACAACCGAAAAAAAATTTGGTTATCATCCTCTTTCTCAAGAAAGCAAGAGAAAACGGGCTAACGCCGCAATAGGACCTCGCATAATCACGCCGCACAACGTTTATAAATATATAACCGCTGATGCCGTATGCTTGGACCATGCGGTATATAGAACAAATATATATGTAGTCCAGCACCTACCACTGCTTAGGACGCTCGCGCAGTTCGTAAACAGTCTTTTCTGGACAAGCTTAATTCAGACTATAAGGTATGCTGATATTACTTGCCAAAACTATTTTATTCAGGGGCGGAAATCTCATCCATCGAACCAAGTAGTCACGCAATGTAACCTGCAGCGAACAGTTTGAATGCTTGTAAAAGTATAACATCACAGCTCCTATCGTAGCAGACGCTGTTACGATGTTTCATGGCTCCTAAACCGCAGCTAAGAAATAGAGGATAATACTACAATAAGGTCACATTAGTGATTGGAACATTCAGAAATACACAATTGATCTGCGAGGCTGATTGTAGGCTCAAATATGCGTGCACACATCGCGCTGCGTGTTCCGTCCACCTCAACGCCAGCAGAAATTCCGGCGATTACGCCTTAAACCACTTCAGCACGTCTCACAGAACCATTTACCATGTAGAATACGCACGTCATACTAAACAGACCGCACGACCGCGAAAACAAACGCCAGAACCTACCGCCGAGCGTATACCTGCCATGCAAAAGACCGCTTTCACCCAAGCCAGTATGGCGCTGCTCATAGGCGGCGCCACTGCGTTCACAATATGGCGGCGCCTACGAAAAAACTGTCTATACGGGCTGGGGTGCTTTGCGAGTTCGCCCCCCCCCCCCAGTATATTCATACCATCCGGCCCACCGAACGGCCGATCCCGCCAATAGCAGCGGCGCGGCTTCGCGCTATCCAAAAACGAACAGTAAGAAAAATGTAAAATGATACGAGTTCTTGCAAAATACGGAGTATTTCTTGAGCTTAACTTGCTTTCTACGAAAAGACGCTGCGAAATAACGATAGCGAACACGCTAGCCTTGGCGCCCCACGACAAAACTCTCTTGCGCAGTTTAGGTACTATAAGAGTTCAGAACGGCTAACGCCACGGTCAGGAAGAGAACAGGAGGTGTCCGAGCGCAAGCGACAATCTCGTGCCTAGCGATGGTGACCATGCTATAACGTTCGTCGCCTCCGTTGCAGACTATAAAAACGAGGAAGCTGAGAATCGGGTTTTCGTTCACCGTAGGGAAACGCGACGGAACCAGTGTCGTGAAGGACACCAATGTCCTTGCCGCGGCCATACCTGGAGACCAGGGGGACCTCTTCATTCTTGGGAGAATCGGCCCGTTCCGGTCCTGGTGGCATGGGAGGGGTACTTGAGATTCCTCAGGCCAAGAAATGAAAAAAGACTCAAGGGACGTTCTTTTCCGAGCTCGTGGTATAGACAGGCCGTTCGCTCGCGGTTGGACGGGATATTTTCCTGGAGAACAGCGCTCAGCGTCGGTCACAAGCCTCGTCGCGAGCGCGCGTCCAGCACGCGTTTCTTCATCTTCTTCTCGTGCACGTGCGAGACGTGTCCTGCCTTTTCGTCTTCTGTGAAAAGAATTCGGAGGACAGTCGGTGTTGATTCCTCCCAGCATGACACTATTCAGATGACAGAACCCGAGCATGTAAGGGAAACGAGACTTTCACAGTAGTGCGGCGGCTAGAATTATGCCGCCTTACCACTGTTAAACATATTTTCCCCCGAACGACCACTATACAAACCCTACATAGCTTCTAGTAAGCTAGAGTGTATAATGGTACCATACCTTCTAGCTTGCTAGCACGTATATAGAATGTGTCCCACTTTTGTCTAGCATTGAAGACAGTCAGCCTTGATGTCTAAGAAGGCAACTTCGAGTCTAAGTAATGGAACGCATGTGAAGGACGTATCTGTGACATCACGCCACCTCTCGTCGACAAGAAAAAGCGAAGAGAAGCACATATAATGGCTGCATTAAACATTTCGCGTGTGCGAACCTTAGAAAACAAAAAAGTAGGCCATATTAGGCGCATAAGAAAGCATGATTACGTTTACTTGTGCGCCAGGCGACCTTCTTCTACAGTTTCTATGTATTCTACTCAGCCGCCATTTTGTTTGAGCAGCAAAGTAACCTGCATCGTTTTTTACTTCGATGCGGTCTTTGCACAGCTGTATTTTTGACCGGCTTCGTCAGGATTGGAATGAGCCTTAAGGTGGTCGCTGCCTACTTCGCTCTCATTTGGCCGTCAACGACGAGTATTGGAACGCAGCCATATGCTCATTTCAGCGGCCATGACATGATCCGCGGTTTAAGGTGGTGTACTGTGTAAACCAGTTAGCCGCTAGCTATAATATGTAGGCGAAAAAGGGAGAAATAAATAAACTGACTAGTGCTGTGGGATTTTCTGTGCTTGTCGCTATCATTCTCCGTCCAAATTATCAGTAGCCTGAATCATTGAGGGATTATTTGCTTATTTTGAAAGATCTTCTAATTATATGTTCATGTGATCTAATCACACAATAACGCAAGGTTGTTTTGTTTTCAGTGTTTTTGTGCTTTTGCAACGCTAATTTTTATATTGGTAATTTTGATTGCGTTTTTGTATTTTTCTAGTCGCTCAATTTCTTGGCCATTCCTTAATGCGGGTACCTGCCATGTTTGAGGCTAAGCATTACTATTAACAAAGCTTTATTATGATGATGGCTTCAAAGATTGTGACATATAGCTGCTCAGTTAATCAAGCACAAAATTAATCATTCATACTTTATTGTGATATCAACAGTATTTATACATAAGAAAAATGCGAAAATTGAGATCTTGATGTTGCAAAACACTGGCTGGATCTCCTGTAATAATGCAATAGGTAAATGACATAGGGAACAATTGAGACACTTGTTTCACGATGTTAGCAGTCACAATAACATCATTAAAATTTAATGGGCTCATATGAAAATCATCACGAAAAACAAAACTAAATAATATTGAAACAAAGTAGTTGTTTATAGAATGAAAACAATGTTAGCTTTCACTTAAATACATGATTAGGCATTACTTTTTCAATTTCTTGTGTGAGGGAATTCCATGCTAGCAATGATAAAAAATAGTGTGAAGATTTTCTTCTGTGTAACCGCTGTAGCTATCCTTGAATATCTGTATTACTTCCAGGTGGATGTCAGCATTCCCTCTCCATGAATACGATGGATTGATGAATCAAATAAATAATTATTCAGGGTTATCGTTTGAAAGCAACACCGCATGATTCATGGGTTCACGCGAAGAGCCGTAGGGGAAGGCTTCGGATTAAATTTGACAACTTAGCATTCTCAAATCTGCACCCAAAATACAAGAGAGCATTTTAATGCGATCAGCATTCCTTGAAAACTTCACACAGTCTGCGGTATGTGAGACTGTTTTCTGCTAACTCTTTCACGCCATCTTGGGTCGATCGCTGGGAACTCTACGGTGTAATACGTAGAGCGTCGGGCAGCAGTGCACCAACCGAGTGCGAAACATGCAGTTGGACCAACCTGGGTCACTGTGTATGGGACACAGGGCGTGTGCCGCTCTTCAAATAAAAATGTTTCACGTCAATCTTGGTCATTGGGTACATGTGACGTACTTCACTAAGCCTCTTGATGCCAACTTGGCTCACTGTGACTTCATTACGTAACGCATAAACATCATAACATATAAAACATAAAATCACAAATTACGCGCAAATCATAAGGTAGTCCCACTGACGTCGCCTATCATCGCCAAAGATTCTCTTGAATTGGGTTGCACCACCGCGCCGCGTGTGGCCAGTGCGATCGGGAGTCGAACCCGCGGCCTTGTGCCCAAACAGGCTGAGGAACGAAGTTGGAAGTGCTTATTGGCTTTTTGTCTAGTCCTTCAGCCACGTTTCCGTGGCGTGGCAGGTGCGTGCCACAGACAAAGCGAACGATGAAGGAGCGCATGCGCCAGCCAGCGCGAGGTAGCAGCTTCGACCAGCACGCGACGGAAGCTCGAGCGAGCAGAAGCAGAACCGGCTGTCCGCTGCCTACGCCGACGACGCCTTGGATATCTACGTAAGCTGTCATCTCCAAAGGTGAGACATTGCTCCGTTTCCGTTACGCGTTCCCCCGCTTGACATAGCCAGCTGGTTCGGAAGATGTCGAGAGAGAACGTAATTAAACGCGATTCCGGCCTGACCTGCAAACGGCGAGGGACGATATGAGAGAGCTATGTATCATTCGGAGAACGCCTAAGCAGTGTTGAAACCGATATGAGTGAAACGCACGATCTTATGGGAAAATAGCCCTTGGTGTGACGAGTTAGGTTTATAAAATGGAGCAATACGCCGAGGCGGTCGGGTGAAGATTGAAATCGCATCGGTCCCGCAAGCCTAATTTGGTGTCCCCTTAAGAGTGGACAGTACTGTAACATTGCAATTTAGTGCACGCTTCACATGCGAAGCCTCGTTTGTTTCTGGACACTTAGTTCCGTCACACTCGCATACAGTACGTTGGAGAGCGAGGGGGGCTGCCTATCAGCGGGCCAAATTTTATAAGGCTTGTCTGGTGGTAGCGATGGGGGTTTCTCCTTTTCATTATACATGTAACTGTAAGACCATTTCTCCAGCACCATTTATGAAAAAAATAACCCTATTATGATAACGTTTTTATTTTCTTCTCCGTTTTAGTGGTGGGTGAGGGGCGGACAAGAACGCGCCCGGCAAGTTAGTAAATTTTTATGGGAGAGTGTAACGCTAGTCTGCAGTTTGCTGTAAAGCTCAGGGGAGGCATGACAGGTAAAATGTTAGGAGCTCTGCATTTTTCCTATTTTGCCTCCAAATGTGTGCAAAACCGCGCTGATGATTGAGATAAGAGAAGCGAGAACTTAAATAAATCAGTTGGTAATTCTTAGCATACAGGTTAAATACTTAAGCGATTTTTGACATCCCACGCTTACATGCCGGATGTCTCCAACCCAACTACAACCCCGTTCATCGCTTGCCTCTCTGCTCTCTCGCATAGCACGCACCGAGACAGACCGCGAAGCATGATGCGCCGCAAGGAGGTTGCGGCGGCCGCTTCCCAGGGCGAGGGCGAACACCACCGCGAAGTGAGCAAACACAGCAACACGTTTGGCTTCATGAAGCTCGCCATCGGATACATGACGCCCTTCTTCCTGCTGCCCATGGTCTTCGTGTTCGGCACCCAGGCGAGTTCAAACTGTATTTTTCTCAGCGAAAGCTCGATGTTAGTGCGGGCTAAAGGCCACTTGAGACAGCTTGACTGGTTCCCAGCAGACTTTCGCATTGACGAGCGTGCGACAGTCACTTAAACTATGGAATCGAAAATTTCGGGGATCAACACAAGAAATAACGAGCGGAATTTGCAAGGAACAGTTTGCTAACAAATTAACAATATGAAATTCCCCAAGTATTCAATATAACAGCGAAATCCAAATTCATCATTGTAACCTATACACCGTGAATGGCCAGATGTATCGCGTAAACTTCGCAGTCGTGATTATCACTGTTCCATTATTTCTTTTTGCGCTAGCGTTAGGGCACGACACTAGGACGTACAGAGACACGAACACGATGAAAGGAGACTGAATGAGCGAACCGCAAGCTAGCTGTCCTTGTACTGTTACGCAGAATTAACACCGCTGTCCATGTCCTTGTATCCGACAATCTAGTAAATGTGTCAATGTCTTTGCGCGCTCGCGCTATCACAAGAATCGGGAGATTTTACGAACTAGACCCGTTTCAAGCGTTGTTGGTTAATACCGAGCTGAAACTAGGCCTTCAGAAAAGTTCTTTAGAACTTGACCGGACACGCAACTTATTTCTCCTCATGAGTTTTGTGGACGATCTCAAGGCGATGATCGAGTCGTGATAGGAAAGACTGGCATAGCAAAGGTAGTATGCAAACTTATAGGAAAACAGTATGAAGCGTTGTAGCTTTGTGCTGCATAGAACGCTGCGCTGGACGTTTTCTTCGAGAACAAACCTTCGCAACTGGTGAAAACTTCGTTCTGGTCCTGCAGTCGGTAACAAGTGACCAACATCTTACCGAGGAAGACGCTCAGTAGCTGAGCTAGGCAGGAGGAGTGGAGACAAATTAATAATAATAGTTTCGAGTTGCTTTCTATTAACTCGCCTACGCGCGATCAAACGAAAGCCTCGTGGATAGCTCAGCTTGCAAAGAATTTGCCCTTGAAAAATGGTGCCACCTACTTAAGTCCCTCGAGCAGGACGTATACTAAAGCTGCGAAGATTTCTTTTTGGGAACCCTTTAAGTTCCTGGTAATTTTCCACGTTGCAATGACGGCATCGCTGTCAGGAAACACGCAAGCTTCAAAACAAGCTCCAAACATCTTATAACGTGTCATTGCTAGGAATACTTCTCAGTTGTAAGCTTTATCACCTCTTTGAAGTCGTCTATGACGTGCAGCTTCATTCTGGGCCTAAAAGAAGCATTTGCGTACAACTCTATCTCTAGAAGACGCTTGACTCTTGACCTAGCATTTGTGTCACCGTAGCCAAGCGAATAATAAGAAACGCGAGTTAATAAATAGTCAATTTCTATAGCTCGGCAATATTTGGCATGTTCGTGCACACCGTGCAGCCCATCAAGTGCATCTACATCATGACGGTGATGATCATGCTGTGGATCTTCGAGCCGGTGCCGTACCAGATCACCTCGTTCTTCCCGCTTATAATGGGGCCGATGCTGAACCTGACCACCACCAGATACCTGGCCAAGTACTACTTCAACGTGAGCTGCATGTCTTTCTTTTGCCGTGGCTGGCTAAGAAACTGCGGAACATGTGCGCGGCACTTAAACAGCTCTTGCAAACACTAACCTTAGTCAACCTATTGTAACCTTTCTGTTTTGTTGTTACCTGCTCCGCTTAGCCTCTCGGTGATAACTGAAATGCGCTTGCGCAGAATGCACAACCAGAGAGCTGGTCAAGATCAGTGTATATGTAGTTTAGCAGAATGCGTTGTTGGGCAAGTTGGTCCATTGTATTTGGAAAGATTGGATGCGCTTTGTAGACGATCGTCTACAAAGCGCATCCAATCTTTCCAAATTCAGTGTATATGTTGCACCCTAACCTTTTGAAGCTGAGCTAGAATCCCTCCCGCTTTGTAGCCCTTCACTCTCCCTCCGCTTTCACTCATTAGGAGACTTGGCAACACAGCCGCTTGCATGAATGAATGAATTAATGGTAACTGCGAGGTTGCGCGACAATGTATCCATGTCATCGTAACTAAACAGTGAGTAGAAAAGGATTAACCAGGAAAGTGCCCATGTCAGGCTGGCCAACGTTGGGAAAAAAGACATATCCTTGTCAGAGGCGGCCTTGTCATAGTTGTCAAGTTAGCCTTTTCGGGTTGCTGGAGTGTCGTCGCCGGCGGTCGCTGGCTGTGGTGGCGATTTGCAAAAGGGAAAAAGAATACATAATGCTTCTGCATCACGAATGACAAAACTGCCTTTGACAAATACAAAAGAAGGCAAGCGCTTCTCCGCCGCAATGTCCGCCAGCGTACATGATGCTTGTTAACTGGTTAATTTCTTCTCAGTGTGGTTGTATTATCGATATCAGCACACCTACAGCTGGAATCTGCTTTCCATGAATCTATCCTAAAAGCTGCTGTCAACGACTCCTCCACGTGCCCACTTCCATTCGGCGCGCCACCTGTGCGTGAGACGAGCGTCTGTCTAAACTCTCCGCTACCTCATTTACGCTTTCGTGAATCCCAACGCGACGTCAAGGGATGGAAACTCGCTCCCGCAGGAGCCGATCGCCAGCTCTATAGCCGGCCTGACGGTGGCGCTGATCGCACAAAACTGCGGCCTCAACCGGCGCCTGTCGTACAACCTGATCCTGATCGTGGGGCCGCGCGTCAAGTGGCTCATGCTGTCCTTCATGGGCATGGTGTTCTTCTTGTCCATGTTCATCAGCAACGTGGCCGTGACGAGCATGATGATGACCGTGGTGGACACGCTCATCTACGAGATCTCGCAGAGCAAGCTGCGCAAGCGCGTCAACGAGCTGCTCCGCAAGAGGGAGAACCAGGGAGAAGGTACTGCGGGCACTCCCTGGGGCTCTACTCTTCCCGTGGTTTAACTCGCTTTAGTCGAAGAGCAAAATTTTGAACAGCGTGACAAAGAACGAAGAGGCACGGGACAGAGCGCTCGCCGCCAGCACTTTGCGAAGCCTCTTGTCCAACGCCTCTTGTGTTTCATGTTGAAACGCGTACCTGTTTATCTTTATCGGGTGGCCGCGTTTCACAGCCTAACAAATGTTATCGCACAGCGCACGACGCGCCTGCATGTACATACAAGAAGTTTCTCGAAAGTTGTCGGCAGTTCTACCCGCTATACGTCTGTTGTCACCGAACCTTGTGTGATCTGATCGCCTGTACGCGTGGCGCGAATGGTGTAGAACATTATGGAAGGCACGCGGGCCCCAGCGATTGCTCTGGAATCTTCGATGCCTGATGTATAAAAGCCGACGCGCTTAACCCGCTGATCAGACTTTCGACGATTGCCGCTTTCGCAGTTCTTTGTAACTTGCTTTTCAGGGCACAGTTTCGCCCAGTAAAACGCTAGTTTCGTCATTCACAATTTTGCTGCCTTCGTCGCCATCACCACCACGGGACAATATGTGCCTCCGAGATTAGTATATGGTGATTTGAGTTGCTACAGCCAGATGTACTAAGCGTTTCTACTTGTTTCCTGCCCCCTTGTCTGAAGGCTGGTGTGCATCGTATGTACCTTCTAGGTGAGCAATCGCGCAAAATTTAATTGTGGTAGCAACTTCTATATAGTATTTGCACTGGTTCGTGTAGGTTTGTGTATAAAGACCCTAGATATGCGATCCCGCAAAGTTGTCCTGGCTATAGAAGTATACACATGGGTTCAGTTAAATTTTTAAGCTTCTTGCGTGTCACCTTTCTAATCACGCGAAAAAGAAATGTTAAATGTGGGAAAGTACGCAAAGCTGTGCGCCAAGAATCTTGGAGGCAGCAGCCGTCATTTGCCGAAAGCATGATAGATGGTGTCACAATACGGCGCCACAGAAAACACTGAAGGAGACCTACATTACACCGGGAGACCTACAACACCGAGAGACCTACATTATACCTGCGGCATTGAAAAAGACAAGTCCACTTGTCGAAACGTTGGCTCCAGCTTTCACTTTGTTCTCGCTTTGCTCACCGTCTTGAATTTCCATCTTCCGCCTTACTTCTGTTTTGCCTTATACGTGCGACTTGTAGTTCGAGTTCGTCAACAAGCACCTCTAGCGCCAACTGGTGAGCGATAGCACTTTGGTCAACGGCAGGCTCGAACTTGCTATGGCAATTATTTTCCGTCGTACTTTTATGCTAAGAGCCTAAGGCTGTGCCTGAATACTGAGAAGTGAAACTGCAAATTTTGCGCACACTTGCAGCCTTTTACTGGCTTTCTGCTGCTTATTAGAACCTAAGTTTAGTACCCTTTATTTGTGCCTGATTAATTTTTGTCACTAGATACTCGACCACATTGCAATACTCGTATCAGCATGTTATGCCTTAAAGGCAAGCTGAAACGGTTTTCAATTTCCATGAATTGCTGGGAGTGGGAAGAACAGACCTAATAATTTACGGTTCCGAAATTTTTTCTTCGTTTTGTTAATATAAGGGGCGGAAATCGCTTTCTAAATCACCCCCGCGGACACGCCCCCATTGCTTCCTGGAGCGCCGGGTGAGGCGGTTGCCAGAGGAGAGAACCGGCGAGAGTGACGTCATTCGCGGGGGCCGAGCTGCCGGACTGACGTGCTGGCATGTGCTGGCATGCCTCTTTCCGTCCTGCGCTTTACTGAACGGCGCTACGAGAGATCTGCCGCCGCCGGCGCTCACGTTTGTTTTCTTTTGCGATTTTCGTAAATTGTTCTTTACGTCTGTGCTGCGTGAGTGCCTACAGCCAAGGGCGCCCAACATGCCCTCGTTCTGTGCACCATTCGGCTGCGCGAACACAGGCGGGCGAGACGATGTGGTGTTTCACAGCTTCCCGAAGGACAAGAAGCAGCGCAGTGGGTCCGTGCGGTGAGGAGAGATAAGTTCGTGCCGACGAAATCAACTGTGCTGTGCTCGGACCATTTCCGTGATAGCTGGATAGCCTTACGACAAATGCGGAAACGTGTTGTTGCTAGCGTTGCCATACTCCGCTTCATACATCAGTTGCAACGCTGTGGAGGCTTGAGACACTTCTTGCAGTGGCTGCCTTCGCACTTAGAAAAAGTTCGGTGTTTCTTGACCCGATTTTTGAGAAAATTTTCCATATAGAAGCTCAGTTCTGAATGAAAAAAAAGAGAATTTACCCATAGAAACAATCCGTGTACTTAAACGGCTGTTAACACGTTCTTTTAAATCAATTTTCTTTTCGGCATTTTTAATTGCAGCCCGTCGCGTGCATGCTTCACGTGCATGCACGCGCGAGCAAACGCCGCTGACACGCTGCGAAGCATAGACGGAAACGCGCGCAGTAATAAATTTTGGTGACCAGACTTCGTGCGTAGCTTCCACAGCGTTGCACCTGAGGTATGAAATGGAGTATAGGCTTGCCTAGTGACATTCGACGTACGGTTGCAGTTATCGTGTTTACCACACGGCGGTGATAAACCGCCTAATATCTTTATGTCAACACTAGCATGGAGCACGCATATCGATTCTTGATCGAGCCACAATCGAAAAGTCGTCGAACCATAGTCTGAATACTGCACATATAATCGCCCTGCAGGGCCATCTCGATCTGGACGTGTATGATAAGCAACTTCCATGACTGTACCTCGCAGCACTGCATGTGCGCGCTTTGAAACACGGCACTTATGTTCGCGATCGTGTATCAACACTAAAAAAACCACGGGACTTTAGACAAGCAGCGGCAAGGTGCTTGACATCGCGGAATTGCACCCGTGTTTACAATCTAATGAGAAATTAGTGCATCGGCATTCTTCCAGCAGTAAGTTCCCAGTGACACTTTAGCGCATTTTTTCTCCCGTCATTGGAACGTTCAGCTACATGAAAAAAAAAACATACGTACCAGCTAATATTTCCAACGCGCGAGAAGGTGCACACATCGCTCTCGCTGTTGGCCCACTCAACATCGTCGTTGCCGCCGTTGCCGCCGTCGTTTTCCCTATCGGCTGTCGGTTCGAACAGGTACGGCGAAAACACAAGCTGTTGGTGAAGGCGAGATCATTCCATAATGGTTACAACTCATCTATGAAGCCAGAACAGAAAAGCGTGCTACGCTCTGAAACGGTGGCGCCGACCGGCGACTGCCACGAATGACGTCACAGCGGCACCGACCAATCACGGGCAACAGCGGCGTTCGCGCGATGCCCTGAGGCGCTGGTGCGCGTTTTCTTGAAAATACAGCAGCTTGCGTTTATTTCCGCCCTTTTTGAACCAGATATTCGTGCTCAGGGGACTCAAAACTGTAGAATGCCGCAGAGAACTCATTTTTTTCGAAAACTGTTTCAGCTTCCCTTTAAGAAAGGCGTTGTACAAGGCGAAATCATTACGTTGGGATAATTTGACGGCTTTGTAACTTCAAATAGTGCGAGAAAAAGTTATCGTGTTTCTTCCTTTCTTTCTTTTTATTAATTGCCTTAACAGTCTTATCCTTTCTTCATTATTATTTCAGAGCCTGACTACGAAGAGGTCGTCCACATCGAATCTGTGTAGGTTATGAACAAAGTTCGTCCTTAAATTGGCTCGCGTAGGTTCTCGTGGTTGCAGGTTTTGCACTGGACTATGCCTGATACTTGAAACGTTCCCGTCAAAAAAATAAATTTAGGATATCTAAAATGGCTAATAACGTATGCACTAGCGACGTTACACCAGGCTAGGCGAAGTCCTTATAGATGACACTGACATAGGCCTTTGCATCGCCATGCACTTCAGCATTTAAGAAGACTTCGTAGTTTATTGCTGTAAAGGAGGATCATATTAAGGTGAACAAGAAAACAAATTATGGGGTTTGGCGCGACAAAACCACGATCTGATTAGGAGGCACGCCGTAGTGGGGGACTCCTGAAATTTCCACCAGCTGGTGTTCTTTAACTTGCACCTAAATCTAAGTACACGGTTGTTTTCGCATTTCGCCCCTATCGAAATGCGGCTGCCATGGCCGGGATTTGATCTCACGACCTCGTGCTCAGCAGCCGAAGATCATATTCAGTTATACGATACATGGAAGTCTGCCTTTCCGCCGAGGCACAACGTCCATCTTCTTAGCGTGGTCTATCGTGTCGTATGGCTGAAAAGATGTGCGTTATCCGAGAATCGAATTACACAATTTATCACGATGAACTTAACTGGAATGTATGCCTATAGTGTGTCGATACGGGAATCGGGCACTGTTGCCAGGATGGCGAAAAACCGCCCCGCGTTCTGTCTTCTTCACCATGGAAGTTCTGCCTCCCTTGGACATTGTTTAACTGCGCGAACAAATGGACCACAGAGACAACATGGGACAAGGACGGGCGCAGACCTATGATATGACCTATATGACCTTAAAACTTTTTGTGCGCCAACAAACAGGGACGAAGAATAGGGGCAACACAAGGACAAGCGCTCGTCCTTGTGTTGCCCCTATTCTTCGTCCCTGTTTGTTTGCGCACAAAAAGTTTTAAGATGAATCTGTTCCAACTAGGCCGACTCGCAGTTATGCTATATGACCTATGCCAATAGATGACGCTATTGTAATAATGTTTCTAGGTAGCCTTCACACGCAAGCCTAGCGCTTGAGCGCGTGCGCCCTACGCGTCCCTCGTCCGACGCAGAAGTAGCGTCATCGTAGGCGTCATCGCAGTCCGTTTTACTTGCACAATGTTTACATGCGATATATCCATACTTCATTGAGAATAAATCAAAACTAAGCGTCATCGTCTGCGGCGATGCCACATTTCTGTGCAATTTGTGTGTGCATGTGCCAGCTGTCTTAATCAAACAGCCGTTTGCAACGTTCGCTCCAACAATTATCTGATGACAAAGAGGTGTTGCCGGCTTAATTCGCCTTTGAAGAGTTATGTGATTTTAAATCTGACTGTGTTTTCACGTCAGAGCTGTCAGGAGGGACTTGTCCTGTTTCGTCTAGGCACATTGAAAATGAATGAATAGGGTGCAATTAAGCCCTCGTGCTTAATCTAGCCTTTATTTACTCGTAACGATTGAAATCAACCAAAAACGTGCAACAGGTAGTCTTTTCCAATAGATGTCCAAATCCCCGTCCCAGCAGCGCTTGCCTCTGAGTAACAAAAATGGATCTCGAATACTATGCTTTTGCCGGCTGCAGGCACCGGAAGTGATTGCTGAACCGGAAACACGTCGTGGCCGCCATGTTTTAAGCATTACCTATTGTTAACCTCGCTTTACTCTTTCACCATGCACAGAAAGAGCAAGCAGCTGCGCAAGACTTTTCTGCTCAGCATCGGCTACTCGGCGACGCTCGGAGGCTTCTCGTTCATCACGGGCAACCGCATCAACAACGATATGTCCCACCGAATCAACAGGTGCGAGGCATTGAATAGCTCAACCCAACGTTACTTCACACGCTTTGCTTCGATCATTGCTCTGGACGGGTAGGCTTGGGAATTACCATTCAGAGGACTGAGGTAATACTGAATAGCCTAATAACAAAAGAAGCTCTCATGATTGGCAGTCTGTAGAAGCTGCGCAAGGCTAGAATCATTTAGGCCGAGTTGACATACCGGATCTCCATCACGAAAAGTATGTTCGAAGCGAGCAAAAATAAGTTGGAGCGTCGAATGTCAGCCGCTGTCAGGTCATGACCGACAGCTTATTGATATTCTTTGAAAAATAAGAGCGTCGGAACAGTGCACTCTGCCATAGTAAGCTATGCGGCTTAAACCTATAACGAGGAAGCTTGAGAAACGTAAGACCCAATCAACGATCGATGGAACGAAAAATGATGCGCGTGTAAGGTAAAAACGAACTTGTGTAGCTGATATTCTGAGATTAAGAGAAAGGAACACGTGCGGGTTGATCAAGTAGTAACTCAGCAGTGTAACCGCTGAGTTACAGAAAGGGAAAGCACGCCCGAGGAAGGCAATAGGATAAGGAGGTGTGACGAGATTAGAAATCTTCCAGTCAGTGGGCGGAATCAGTTGACGCAAGACATGGGCGATTAGAGATTGCTGAGAGACGCGTTCGCCCTGCATTAGTCGTACCATAGCATGGCGGTCCTGATGATGTACTGCGCAACTTCATTTCTCCGTTCTGAGACCCTTAGTGTAGCCATAAAGCTCCCTTGTACGACGAAACATGAATATTTCATTGCCAAGCTCTCAGCCTCTGCGTTCCACTTGGCAGATTTTCAATATAAAGAGAGAGTGAAAGGCTATTGGACTTGGAAGTCAGACGTCGCTTGTTGCATTCTCGTGCTTGTTGTGCATCTCTTGCGCCACGACGTCGTCAGTCATGCTCGCGTCACTCTCGACTTCCGCAGGGATGCACGAGACCAACTGATGACACCAACGACGTGGGCGCTCTACTGCTTTCCCGTGGGCATGATCTCCATGCTCATGGGATGGGTGTTCCTGTACACCGTTTACCTCAAGGAGTAGTAAGTGAACCGTCTTATTGTTTTGTTTTTAGATTATTAGTATGCCTGGTAGCCCCCCGATACAGTACAAGCTTGCCCACAGTGCATGCTATACCCACGAAATCAGTACAAATTAACACACTCTGTACCTGCAATACCACACTCTTCCAAGCTCCGAAACATTGTTCCCTAGAGACGCCAACATCGAAAGAAGTTTCTTTCCGCCATGGTGGTGGTGGTGGTGGTGGTAGAAACATTTTATTCAAGAAGTTAATAGGAGAGTTGCTTGCTGTGCGCCTGAGTGGCAGCCCCTATTCCGGGACGCCATTGGAGATGGCCGCTGCCCGGGCGCGCGCCATCAAGGAACGTTGAGCTTCCAAGGTAGAGCAGCCGAGCAGGTACTCCTCCCAAGCCTCTCTAGTAGGGATGGGGAAAGGGGACGAAAAGGAAAGTGGAGTGGCGGGGCACGAAGCCATGGCGTCGCTAGAGTGAAGCAACACAATTGGCTGGCGCTTCGATAGAAATTTTATCTGAGCTCTACAGCAGGGTTTGCCGCTGCATTCTCAGGCTGTCGCCTGCCATACAGCTGAAGTCCGCGAAATATTCGGCTTTGAGAGCTGCTGTGAAAACGCTTTCTTATGTCTGTTTTATCTACAAAAGCTCCGATACATTATCGATATATGCTATCAGCTATAAATCAGCACAGAGGGATACTCATGCAGATATATTCGTGCAGGAGCTTATGTTCCGAACTTGCGTCCTAGTGTTACGAGGGAGGTTACGAGGGAACTTATAGAGTAGCGCATAAATCCTGACGTCATTCGGCGTGGATATGCGATAAGTCACGCCAGCTCGAGCTTGTCATTTGCTGGCACTCTTTGTTTCAGTGAGCAACAGTCCCGACTCGACATTAGAGAAGTCAAAGAAGTCGTCCGGGACAAACTTCAAAACATGCCTCGGACGTAAGTGTAAAAACTCCCTGTTCGTGTATAAGCTCCCTATAATAGGGAATAAAACATTCAGGGCACGCATCCACAATATTGCTTCTATTACTATAGGAGCATTTCTTTGTTGGCTGCATTTCCGACGTCCACTGCTTATTACACAAATCGGCGTGACATCTAGAAAATAGCTAGGGCAATGACAAAATTCTGGTGGTACATGCGTCAGAGCAAATGCGTGAGCCCTGGCCCAGGGTCCAAATTTGCGAGGCATTTGCCCCGAGGATCATCCGATTTACTGTGAGGATCAGCCAATAGAAAGAGCGAGCACAAGGATAGTGAATGCGACAGGTGAAATTGCAAATACTAGCTCTTACGAGCGAAAAGATCGGAATATTTCCTCAGGGACCGTTTTCACAAAATAGTTGGTTCGATAGATTTGCTTGTAAGAGCAAATGCCAGCCACTTTGTATATTCGACATATTAACGAACGCGGTCGAGCTATTGGCACTCAGAGAAATGATAACGGCTTTGGGAATTCAGGCCTTGATCTTGTGTTTGTGTCTGTGTGTGCAGGCACGCCGAAGTGCTGTCGACGTTCCTCTTCTGCCTGTGCCTCTTTCTTTGGGCGACCAAGAGACCCGTAATCATTCCTGGATGGTCCGACATGCTTGGACTAGAAGAGTCAGTGAATAACCAGCTACCTTTGTTTATTCGGTATTAAAAGAAAGAATGGTGGCATTACTGTTCAAGCATATCTACTCAATATCGTGACGCAGTTTTGTAAAGCTGGGTGAAAGCTGAATTGTAGCAATTTTAAATATAGACACTGAACATATGATGGCAATGTGTCAGTGGCGCTCAACTTGTAGCCAACATGGAAATTCCGAGAGGTATTGTGGATTTATAACGTTCTTCGAGCGTAAAGATATCTGGAACGAAGGTGTGCCGGGCGATATATATATATATATATATATATATATATATATATATATATATATATATATATATATATATATATATATATATATATATATATATAACGCCCGGCACACCTTCGTTCCAGATATCTTTACGCTCGAAGAACGTTATAAATCCACAATACCTCCCGGAATTGCACTAACGCAAGTGCTTATATCTGAAAAACATTTGAATAATATATAATTTGAATTATATATATATATATAATTATTCAAATGTTTTTCAGATATAAGCACTTGCGTTAGTGTGCCCACCAACCGAATGTAATCGCACCGATGCCGGGTCTTTAAAGTTGGATGAAAGAATTTTCCGTACTTGCACTGCTTTCCAGTCGTTAACCTAGCCCACCTTGCACAATTTGCCGCTGTTAACATAAAAAAAATTGCAGAGTCTCTTAAGATCTCTCTTAAGAGATGAATGACGAAAGCCTACTATTCCTCCTCTTATCATTCGCTTCCTTCTCTTTGCCTCTTCTTTTCTCTTCTTTCTTTCCCTCTTTCTCTTCTTTGTCTTTCTCTTTCCTTCTATTCACCTATTTCTTCTTTCTTCGTTCCTTCTGTTTCTTTCTTTCTCTTTTCCTTCTTATGTTTGCCTCTTTCTCTTTACCCGTTTCTGTTTTCTTCTTATATTACCCATTACGAGCCATTTCAGTCATTATTAGTCATTAATGCTCACTACTAAGCATTTTAGTCATTTGTAATCGTAGTCAGCACAAGCCATCGTTAGACATGTTGGTCATATCGTCGTCATCAGTAGTCATTACAAGTCATTTCAGTCATTATTAGTCATTACTTGTCCTTACTAAGCATTTTATTCATTTCTAATCAATTGTAGCCGTTATAAGTTCCCAGACATATTGGTCATTTCATAGTCATTACTAGTCATTACAAGTCTTTTCAGTCATTATTAGTCATTACTGCTCACTAGTAAGCATTTTTAGTCATTTGTAATTGTGGTCATTACAAGTCATTAGTAATTTTAGTCATTACTACTCAATCAGTACAAGTCATTAGTAGTAATTATTAGTCATTGCTAGTCCTATTAGCCTCTACCATCTCTATTATAACGTTGTCATTCACTAACTGTCGCTATCAATCTTATTTTTAATCTGTCTTTAATCCGTCTTCAAATAGCGGCATGACGCTTCGGCGGACACTCGCCGTTGTGGGGGGGACTCCGGATTAATTTTGACCCTATGCTCGAGTCACGGGCGTTTGCGCATTTCGCCCCCATCGAAATGAGGCCGCCGCGGCCGGGATGTGATCCCGCGATCTTCTTCTTAGCAGCGCAACACCATTGCAGCAAATCCACCGAGGCGGCTGAAATGACACGCTATGCACACTTGTGTGTAATTCATCGTAGAAACGGTTAGCAGAGCATCGCTTCGGATGCCTAAATCGTGGTGCTAAGCTCTAGCATATGGCGATTAAATAGTCCCCGTTACTGCAATACACCGAGCCAACGGTGACACATCTAATACACGAGCGCTGTTGATGGGGGAGCATAAGTGCGAGGGTCGATTTGTCGAAACACTTGCCGAAGGTAAGAAGCCACTCGAGCCTCGACCCGTTGAATTATGTTTGCAGAAGCTACGTGACTGACTCATCGGTGGGGTTCCTGATCGCCTTAATAGCGTTCATGATTCCCGTGAGGAGTTTCAACTTCTCGCTCGAGCACCGCCTGATGGAGTGGAAGTTCATCCAGAAGAACATGCCTTGGGCAATCATTTTCATCATTGGCGGAGGATCTACGCTCACCGAGGTCATCCGGGTAAGCACGTGCTACCTTGCGTGTTTCTCTTTTAGCACGGTTTTGAAAGCGTAACAACAATCTAAATTATAGGGTTTAATTTAATAATCGTAAAAGCGCAACTAACATAAAAGCTCTTACAATGACCAGATTGCACGAAGCGTTTTAGCAGTAAGTAAATTTGCCTACGAGGTTAAACATCATCGCACTAATTCGATTAGGCGGCCGCACAGTAAGTTGCTAACTAAGCAACGAGCGACACTTAAGAAAAAGAACATGATCGTTAACTCATCACCTTACTGCGCAGAAGCTCACTGTCACTTGTAGAAAGGTTATGAACCGTTGAAATGCTTCGTGTAAGCCGCCCCACACTGCTTCACTATTAGCGTTATTGAACCCCTCGTATCGCCTTATTTATATCGCTCAATGCGCAGCGATGGCCTCGACCTTAGCAGCCCTTATGCCAGGAAGCTGCGTGCGATGGTTTATTGGCGGGTTGCCTGACAACCCACCCCCTCAATTTCATATGTACCACGTGACGCCTGCATCTGAAAGCCTGTACCCATGGAGGAAGGAAACTGAGAGGCCCTACCCCCTCCGCGCGCTAGGAGAAAAGTGTGGAGGAAATGACGTAGTAGGTTCTCCTTGGTTTTGCTGTTTTTTATTTCTTTGTTGTAGTGGCCCCGCCTTTCGGGCCACAATGGCGGCTTTGTTATTGTTCTGTGCGCTCACACGTGTTGCTCCGTAGGTTTCGTACCGTGGCAAAGGCGCCGTGCGGGCAGGTTTGCGTTGGTCTCCGTGTTTTGAGCGCAGTGTTATCTGGACTGTCCGCTACCGGATGTTGCTGTGGCCAGGTGGGACAGGAGGAACTAAAGTTCCTGAAATGAACGCGCATGCAACGCTGTACGCAATGTACCGCGCCACGGCAGTGGCAACGGACGAAGGAATATCCGCGGGAAATTTTGCCCTCTTTGGCGGAATCGTGCTAATGTGCTAACGATTGTTTAGCATTGCGGCGGAGCGCGCGGGTCCGAGCAGCACGGTTGCGCGCAGCACGGCGTGGTTTCGAGAGAAATGTAAACAAGAGAGGAGAGCTGGCCCGATAGGCGGAGCAACGCCATGAGCAACGCCAACTTCCGGCTTCACTTTTGCTTCACAAAAAGTGACGTCGGGCCTCTCCCGAGTTTCCTTCCTCCGTGCCTATACCACATCCACCGCCATGGCTGATAATGGCGCTGAATAACTCTCGCTGGGCTAACCTCCTCCTGCTCTGCACAAGTTCCCAATAACGTTGACGGGAGGACAGCCGCTGCGATAGCTTAATGGGAGTACCGCAAGCGTCATGCGAAATCGCCGGTTTGTCTCCCACCGGCGGGCGACTTGTCTTTTCGTCTACTTTCATTTCCCTCTTCCTTATTTCTACATTTCAACAACAACAAAAATATAGTTAGTTTTCCGCATACTTTTTCTGGCTTCATTTCCTGCTCTGCTTCGCATGGTTGGAACAAAAATGGAGCCTTTCGGTTTACCTTCAGTCTATGCACTGACGGCTTTTTTTCGTCGGTTCGTTGGTGCGTATGCTTAAGACGTTTTTCCGTCCATTCCTTTCCATCCCGCGACGTGCGTGCAACGAGCAGAGCAGCTCGTTGTTCAGCGACGCCGTGAATGCGGCGAGCACGGCGAAGCTCCACCCGGTGGCCAACCTCGTCGTGGCCGTCTTCATGAGCTCCATAATCAGCGAGTTCACCAACGCGGAGATGACGATCCACCAGATACTGGACATCGCCGAGAGGAAGGTGGGCGCAGTCGCCTGACCACCACTGCAGTGGCCCGAGCTGTTTGGCAATTCCATGCAACAGTTGTTCTTGGTCTATTGTGTTCGGTGAAGCCTTTGTAGCGGAAATCAAGAGACACAAAGAGAAAACCCGACACCAGGTGGCGCTGGTGGTTTATTTGCGCTACGGTGGCTTCACCAACACCAGGTGCCGCTAGTGACTTACTTGCGCTACAGTGGCTTCACCAAGTGTAATGCTCTGTAGGAATTTTTACGGACAGCCGCGCATTCTAACGAACACCTCTTTATTGAGAACCGAACATGTTTGACACGGAGGAAACCGTGACCACAATTAAGAAGACAGGCAACAACGGAGCGCTACTACCACTTGGCTTTGTTGCCACCTTGTAGGCAACAATAATATACCAATAACATACCCGACAGGCACGAGAATCCACGAACAAGGAGAAACGGAACAACATACCACGTCGTCTTTAAACTGCCGCGTTCGTGGACCCCACTTCATTGCCGAAAAAAGCAACGGACGTATCACTAATGCACTCATTTTCCGCTTACTTGGTAAAGTAAGCCCTCAATGATTCTCTTGCCGCGGCATTCCTGCGTTTGCTTAGTATTACGATATCGGTTAGCCTTGATTCACATTTGAGATTTAAATAATAATAATAATAATAATAATAATAATAATAATACTTTATTTACAGAGAAATTCCGCCAGCACTAACACATAATAGGCCTGCCAAAGCCGCCTTGGGCTTGAAGGGCAGAGCCGACAGGCAGCGTTTAACACAATGTAATATCGCGGATAACGCAAGATATGCAGAAATATTGTTAGCAGAAACGGACACAAACAGCACTGAGGAAGCTAAAATGAAAACAAACCACGTATCCTACGCTGAAAGGTATCATAACTTAGTATTCTTAATAGAGAGCAAGAAAACATACATCAGGCGTTTGTATATTACTTAACAACCATCAATTGGCCGATTGACAACAGCCAACAAAAAACAATCGAAATAGGAACCAAAAAAGAGACAGGAATATACATATGAGATCTGCAGGGCACTGAAAAAAAAAAAGTACTCTTTTCACGCTCTATTCACACACATCAGTAGGTGTATAATGAAACGAATAAATTAATGTATTTGCTCCAGTACCATAAAGTTATGTAGGGTTTAAATGTACATGAAAGAACCAACCGTGTTAGGGATTAGATTACAGAAGTATATTCATTATCTCCGTTAAGTATAGCTGTTGTCCCGCTAGAGCGTCGTGACTATAGTTCAAAGTAGTGGTTGCAGTTCTTTCCATTCGGTGGCTGATACAGCATCCATGCAACGGACGCATGCGGCTACGCATGCAGTTAGCCTGAGCGAGGCTCTGATTATTGAAAACATTAGGGGAAATGTAGATGTGACTGTGGAGACTGGTTAGAGAATGCTGGCAGCTTAGTTTACATTAATATTTATAAAGTTGAAGACACAGCAGAAAAGTACTAAAATGAAGTTTAGTGGCATGTGCCATCACTCAGTTTTAGGTATCATCATCATCATCATCATCATCATCACCACCACCACCACCACCACGGCCCCATCGTGTGTATTCCGTAGGGTTAGGATGCAGAGTTGTGTGACTGTGCCCGTATTCACAAAAAAACTTCTTACGCAAGAATCTTTTCGTAATATGGAATTCTAGCCTCGATGTTGAACATATCATTGGCGAAGGCGGTCGACCAGTGACAAAGTCCACTCACGAATTAAAAGCTTTGCGATTCGAATAGGCGCTCAATTCTCACGAGCAGCTCCTGCCGCCATTCGACGAGCGCCGCCGCGTGAAACTTTGCTGTTTCGCAGAGAAACCGACTCAACAGCCACGCCGCTCGCGTTTGCTCGCATGCGCTCGCGTATGCCTTCGCTTCAGGACTGCCGACGGCGCCAGCGTCTATAGTTTGCCGCTTCTCGTGCTACGCGTGTGCCGCAACGAATTCGCCTTAGCCGTCGTGTTGTAATTTTTTCTAGCAGTAGAATCGACAACGACACCGATCTGCTCTTCGAGAGAATCGCCAGCGTATTGTATCGCATTTTCGTGTCGCGCTTTTCTCGCAGTTCGAAGAATCAGCGTCATTCATTGCGTCCGTTCACGTGCTTGTCAACTTCGCAGCAAAGGGAAAGCCGGACCAACGCGTTGTACTACATGCTGCCCATGGGTCTCGCCAACAACTTCGCGTTCATCTTGCCCTCGTCAGAGGCATGGAACGCCATCGTCTTCGAGATCGGCGGTCTCTCCGTCATTGATATGGCACGTATTGCCTTGAGCATGCTTATACCTGTATGTACGCGGTGCATAAGCAGCGTTCTTTGTCACAAGAAGATAATTGATTCGTCTACAATCAGTCCTTACTTGAATCCTTACGTTCTAGAGGGCGCAAACACGAAGATGTGAACTTTTATTGACTATTGTGGTAGCAATCTGGGTGGGTCAATTGGTCGAGGTTCATGATCGGAAAGCAGGATAAAGCACTAAAATGTGGCAAGGGAAAAGTGATTTAAGTATGCGTTTCCTTCCCGCGGTTGTGGTTGTAGTCTGTGCTTGTGACACTTGTTTGTAGGGCTCGTGCTCGTAGTTCCTGTGCTTGTGCTTGCGTTTAGATCACTCGTTTGTAGCGCTTGTGTTTGTAGTTATATCTTAAAACCTCATGCCTCTTCCTTCCCACATTCCGGTGATTTGCGCTGTATTTCGGTCGCGCTCAAGACGTGGTGGGCAAATTTTGTAAACAAACTTCGAAAGCAAGCAAAAGAAAATGACCGCCGCATAGCTTGTCACTGCCACGAGGCACTGTGCACAGTAGTGCTTGGTTTGCATGGACTCGCTACTCTGCTGACTCCTTCACTCTACCCGCCGTGGTTGCTTAGTGGCTATGGTGTTGGGCTGCTAAGCACGAGGTCGCGGGATCGAATCCTGGCCACAGCGGCCGCATTTCGATGGGGGCGAAATGCGATAACACCCGTGTACTTAGATTTAGGTGCACGTTAGAGAACCCCAGGTGTTCGAAGTTTCCGGAGTCCCCCACTGCGGCGTGCCTCAAAATCAGAAAGTAATTTTGGCACGTAAAACCCCATAATTTAATTTTAATTTAATTTTTTTTCCTTCACTCTCCTGTGAAATGGCCTTGTCGGAAACGGGGCTCGTAAGAGATCAAATTAAAGCCTACCCAAAACGCTAGACATGTAGTTAGCAAAGGAGACCGACCAATGGTTAAGAGCTTATGTTAATGTGGTTAAGAGTTAATGATTGGAAAGGTCTTGTGGGTTCGGCCTCAGGTTCTGGATGCTCTTTAGAACATCGTCAGCGGTATTTAAACGTGAAGAAAGAGAGTTAACTGAGGGGCCCGATTTTTATTAGCATATCATAAGCAGCCAACAAACACTGACACCAAGGACAACATAGGGGAGATTACTTGTGCTTAATAAAGGAAATAGAGAAACAGTGAATTCATGGAAATTAAAGTGAATGAAGAAAACAACTTGCCACAGGTGGGGAACGATCCCACAACCTTCACATTGTGGGATCGTTCCCCACCTGCGGCAAGTTAAACCCAAAAGGGTGTAAACTGTTTTTAGAGTGTAGGTACGCAGGCGCAAGTAGTAAACAACTACTCAATAAGTGTATCATTTACTGGGATTGAAAGTATGGATATCCCATTTACAGTCCCACTCCAAGAATAGGAATAGTTCAACTCTCACCGTTTCGGGGAGTTAAAAGGAGTGTAATTATGGGGGTCTTCACTCAGTGAGATGGACTTGGACTGGAATTGCAGACCTCACTCTGCAAATCTGGTGTAAATGATACCGCACGCTGGAAAAGGGGACATGCTATAATGTCACATACATTCATGCCCCTAACGCGCATATAGCGGGTGTCCCAGCGAATGTGGAGCAAAAGCAAAGTCTTTTGTGCGGGTGAAATCAACTGTATATTAGCAACCATCTGACGAAGGCTGCAGTACTTTGGTGTTTTATTAACTAATTATTAGCGGTTATTTTACAATATTTTTCATTCAATGCTGCAATGTCAACAGGAGGTTTCCAGAACACGCTTCAAAGGTTACTTTTCGTTGTTTGCGACGCGTCACTGTTTGCGTAGCTTTGTTTTCTGGCGCTTGAGTGAAAGCCCGCCAAACCTTTAAAAAGCCGCCGTGGCCCACCGACTGCGCGCTACAGGGAACTTGTTTTAAATGTGAAAAAAGAAAAACAAATTAAAATTACTAAAGCTAGGACATCCGATATGTGCGTTGTTCGTTGCCGGCAGGTCACGTGACGAGGCTGTCTTGCTCGCGCGCTCCCCTGCTCCCCCTCATCCGCACTCTCTCGCGCAGATCATTCCGGGCCTGTTCATGAAGGCCGTGTCTCTGGTGCTCAGCATGCTGTCGTTCTTCACGACGGGCGTGGTGCTGTTCCACATCAACGAGCACGCGGACAACATGTCGTCCTTCAACGTGGCGCCGCTTCAGAGCAGCCGCCTCAGGGTGCCCGCGGCCGCCCCTTACCGAGGGATGCACAAGTGGCCCTTCTGAGATTTATCGCAGCCGATATACCGTTACGGACATATTGTGCGATTCGCAGTAAAACGGCGCGTTTGCCGCATATTGTTATTGCTTTCAACTGCGCCATACGAGGCTCGTTTCTTCGCTTTGCGCCTGTGCGATTTTCCCCGGGGGTTTCGGCGTGCTTGCAGTCGTGGAGGAAGGAGAGAAACTAGAAGGAGAACATTATGTCACGCAGCCGACTTTCGAAAGCCTGCTCTCCCTTCGCTTTCTCTCTCTGACGTGTTTCCGCGAGTCCGCCCAACATGTGAACTTGCTCTCGGCGAACTCGGCCCCGTATGTGCTTGGGTCTCGGTGGGGTTTTAATCGATGCGCACACTTGTTCGGGTGATTCGCCCATCGCTGTGCGTCCATTTGCTCCCGATACATGCTTGTGTGACTTCGGTCATTTCTTGCAACGTACGCATTTGTTCGTTGCAATGTGCGTGTAGCGGCAGGCGCCCGTTGCAATCGCGCACCCATTGTCTTTCCGGAAAGCTAGGGAGCCTAAATGCAAGCGCTTCCATTTAGGCTTCGTATATAGGGAAAGCATGCACGGAGCGCCGCTAGCATGGCGGCGCAAGGCACAAACAGTGGCATGATCACGTGTCGGGCAGACTGTCTTTAAAGCGAAAGCTTTACTGGCCGCGAACTTGCGATTTGACCGTGGCCGCGCTCCGAGGAGGCACATTACGTCACACCGCGTTCCTTGTCCTTTCGCTCGCCTCCGCTCGCTTCGCCAGCTGCGTCGCATGCCTGATAACATGTCGGAGGATTTAAAAGGAGAGCTCGCGTGCGCCGCAACCACAGTTGAGGCGGCAGTATGGACGGCGACAATTCTGATAAGCAGGAGGAGGCCCGGAATCGACATGGGAACGAGATGAAGAGGAAACGAATCGCCCAGGAAACAGACGAACAGCGCACCGAACGACTGGCTAAACGCCGCAACATAGCTAGACAACCATACTAACCTGGACTTGTAATCAAGATTAAGCAAGGCTAACCGTGATATGCCTTAGCTTTCGCTAAGGTTTCGCTTTCGCTTTCGCTTAGCTTTCGCGATATCCTGGCATAGCCGAGCTAAGCCACTGCCAATTTTGTGTTTCAACCTTATCCTGTAAGGCTTCCTTCTAGTTTACCCTGCTCTATGCCTGCAGCCATAGGGGAGTACGTAACCATATTTTTTTTTCTTTAAGTAAAATTTGCGCGTTTTTAAACCTGAAAAGAAAAGTGTGAGGGGCGGGGGGGGGGGGGGAGGGGTATTCCGTACAGCTCACAATCCATATTGGCCCCTGATAACCTACAACTGTGCAGTTTATGAAGCTGCACAGTTTAATATTTTATTATTTTATTATATTTGTCTAAGCGAAGCTTTCTTTGCCTACCATCTTGGGTTTGGCGTGGCTATTGCTGCTGCTTGTGCTTGCTGCTGTCTGCTGGCTTCGGTCAGCTGCAGGGTGCAGATATATTTGTAAATATATATGCGCAGGATATTTATGTATTATGTATACGCCAAAGTGAAGTACGAGCGAACACCGACTGGTAAAGTAGTGCCACTATGTGCAAAAAAAAAAAAAATCCGAGGCAAATCCTGAACATTTAATTTCGGCGCACACGTCTCTCTAAAGCGCACTGATCTGTTAATATAATGTTGAAATATATCCCACTTATTATTTTATTTACTGAGTGTGTATAGCCGTTCCTGTCCAATCCTCTAGAATGTTAATTTGCCATTGTAACACAAAAAAGTACAGATTGATTGATTGATTGAAAACGTTATTATTCCACCGAGCTGGGGTGCCCGCCTCTTAACCTACACGTGGGTAAGGGGGGAGGACGAAGCAATCCCCGCGCGTTGAGGACGGTGAGTCTTCACGGCCTCAACGGCCAGGCGGACTGCTCGACGCTGGTCGTCTTCAGCCTCGCTCTGGAGCAAGGCCTCCCAGGCTTCTCTCCTGTCAATGTTTTCCTTGGCCCCTGGGGAGCCAGCACACTCCCATATTATATGGTCTAGCGTACCTTTCTGCTTACAAATATTGCAGAAGGCGTCGTTATAGTCCCTCGTCTGTGGTAAGCAGATCCAATGTGGTGATGTACAGAATCCCTTGATGTGTCATACGTGTCGCACTTTTCTGTGCATACACGTGTCGTCGCCATTCATTCCTCGACAAGGGTCGTACATCACCTTCGGCCTCGTGACGTTGCTGCCTCGACCTCTGGCCCTGTGCATCCGACAGGTTTGGAGTTAGCACTTCGCCACAGCCTGTGGCCGGTGTAGTGAATAAACGTAACGATTGCTTGAGAATAATGTTACAGCTGTGACCTTTGTGGTGCATGAACAGGGCAGAAGGTTATACGTTGCATAGGATAGAGTAAGTGAAATTATACAAATAGCTTTTAGTTGTAAAGCGCTTTGTAGACCGTTTTACTTAGGTTTGAATACGTTCATTGTATCTGCACAATTTCCATATCTTAAAGAAAAGCACCATGCCCCGCGTCGATTCTAACTCTGGGCCAAAGAGGAGCAGTGGCTACTCGGCCCCTTTTAAATTTTTTTTTTTTATGTGGCCTGACTGTCCCAACGTGGGAGCGGCCCGCAGCGCGCTGAGTCGCGTACCTCAGGACCTTCATTAAAGTTTTGCATCCATCCATTGCCCACTATCATATATGAATACACAAGTACACAGTCGGAAACATAAAGCTATAGAGCCACAATTTCGGCTATGAAAAGTAATTAGTAAGGCTTCGTTGAAGCCAAGTCGTCATGCACAGATATCTATTGCGGCGGTTCACTTTGTTTCCGGAACACATGTCGAATATATATCAAACTTTCAATAAAGTAGTACTGCGCTAACCTTGGATATATGTTAGCATCTCGTATACACCCACATGGGTTTTCCACACTTTGCATGCAGAGCAGCATATCTTTCTGCACCCCATCATGTTAGTGCATGGTAAACATCGAATGACAAACGGCGTAATCGATAAGTCTTTTCTTAATGGTTGAAGTTGAATAGGGCGCAAGCCCTTTCGCTTAGGCTTCTGCAGACCAGCACGTATCCGTGTCTGTCCGTTCTCCACGATGCTTACCCGGACGTGTATCGCGACTACGCCTGCGCCTCCTGCGGGCAGACCTCCACTCTAGCGCACATGCTCTGGGAGTGCGGGTAGACATACCCCAAGTCCATCAAGGAGGAGCGGGACTCGCTTCTGCGTAGCCCCGCTCTAGAAAAGCAAATCCTGGCCGTTCGGCGTGCCCGCGACCGGGCCGGTGGGCTAGACCTGCCGGTCCCGACGTGAGACTAGCCGGGTGCGCGGCGAGTTCGCGTCCTCGCCAGCCCTGCAATAAAGTTTCTTCACTCGCTCGCTCACTCACTCACTCACTCACTCACTCACTCACTCACTCACTCACTCACTCACTCACTCACTCACTCACTCACTCACTCACTCACTCACTCACTCACTCACTCACTCACTCACTCACTCGCTCACGTTGTGTCATGAGAATCTAGAAAAATAGGCTATATTTTTTCGGTCTTTATGTACGGGTCGGACAATTTACTGACCTAGGTATAGACATGTTTTTGCTTTGTAGCCATGACGTTATTGGGTGGGTGTGTTAAGCGAAAAAAAAAATACGATTCCGTTGATGAGCTGACAGGCTTGCGCTTGATCCACTATAGAATACATCTCGTTGAGTGAGTGAGTGAGTGAGTGAGTGAATAAACTTTTATTTGGTCCAGCAAAACGAGATGAAAGGCGCACCCGGCTAATCCCACGACGGGACTGACAGATCTAGTCTGCCGGTCCGATCGCGGGCGCGCTGGACGGCCAGGATTTGGTCCTCAAAGACGGGACTTCGCAGGAGCGCGTCCCACTCTTCCTTGGTGAACTTCGGGCCCTAAATTATGCATAGTACGTTACATTTGTACAGGCAAAATAACTTTGAACTATATCTGGATACAGCATCTTTCTTGTAACGGTTGTCAAATAGTCGCGTTTGTTTTTTAAGCAACTCGCTGCCAGATTTTTTTTTCCTGCTTGATCAAACAAGACGTCTTCCTAAAAACGTTTGTACTAGAGAGATTAAGAGATGGCTTGCCCACTTTTATAGTGTCTACACATGTTCTGAAACCAAGAGTGCAAATGGGTCTCGTAAAGGAAGTCGTTCTAGCATATCGGATTTTGAAAGTCAGGTCTTCGTCCGGCTATTTGGCTTTCGGCTACTTTTTGTACTGCATTCGTTGTATGGAATCTAACGTCTGCCATTGATGTGTAGCATCACACATAGATGGTTTGAAATGGGCCTAGAGAGCACGTCTTGCAACTCGGAAATACTACTAGCACTTTCACATCTATAACAGTGCTTGAGAGTCAATTGCCTGTCGTCGCCACTATCAGCCACTCCGCCGATGATAGCAGAGAGAAGTACTGCGCCTGGAGCGCGCGGTAGTGCCACTAGCTGCAGGGACTGGCTGACGCAACGCTCTGCAGCGTACCTATAAACCAACATCACGGAAAAGATTTTCGAAGCAAGCGGGAAAATCGTGAAATGTGGGATAAGGGAGTTGTAGCTGCACCCGAGCTGTGCAACTGCGTTTCTATTAGCGAGTCAGGTAAGCAGCGCTCAAACAAATGCGATGCAAGCCCGTACGATCGCGCCTAAAGCGACCACTTGAAGGTCGCACTTAGGGTCGACTCGAATATGAGGCGCACGTTCCCCGTTCGCGTCACACCACGATAAGGATGTTCCTTAATTTCATTCCCCTTTGAATTGGACTGCTGCAGTTACTCACCTAGTCTGCATGCGCAGGTCTTTGGGAACGTAAACTTCTCTGTAGAACATTTACGTTCTTTTGCGCTGTCTTTGCGTTCTCTTGTACGCCCGTTGGTTTGCGTCCCCCAATGATTGGACACCATAGTCTAAACCTCTCTAATTACGTGTAACACGCCGCAATCTTCCTATCCTTGCTTTATCTCCTAAGGTTACTTATGCCTGTTACGATTGCCTTCCCCATCTCTTCTCTGCTTTTTTTTTCCGCCACTAGTATTCCAATCGCCTCTTGCTGATCTCTGATCAGATAGCGCTGCCATCAGGTTCGAGCCCCACCTCTTCTGGAAGATGAATGTTCCCTCTGCTCTGGGTGTATGGATATATTCACATTGTATTGCAATATTCCGAGTCGTCTCCCGATTTTTCCTGTAGCGAACACACGTCCTAACTTCGGTGCAAATATTTGCTCCTGCAGGTTCTTGTGCCCAGGCAGCCAGCTCTGTCCTCGAATGCCATGGCCAACCTTTTTGTGTTATCGTGCAAATGTTCTTTCACGGCTGGTATCTTGTTCGTTACCTTTACAAAACTCCAATGGACTTTCTTGTCCCCAAGTTTTGCGTCCAATTTGCCGTCGCTGTTTCTGTTTCTTTCTGATGGTTGCGGGTTGCCTACTTGTACTCCGATAAGGATGATGATGATTTTTATTAGCATGCCCTTTTAAACGACGTGGCGGCAAATAGCGGTAATAGCGGTGAGGATGTCAAGCAGCAAACACCAACTAGGCCTCGCTTAATGCACCCGTCACCACAATCATCTCTGTGTTTGCGCAGTTCCCTATGCCTGTGACGATTCTGAATCCACCGCAGGTTTCGTTGCTCGCCTCCACGCAGCGGCCGCTGGGGGCCGCCACTGCGGCGCCCTCCAGGCACCGTACACGGCCTCGCGCACAAGGTGTATCCGGTGACACGTACGCAATTCCGAAGGGGCGTCGCAATGTGGGCGCATTATGGGGCGAACGGCGAAGTCGTCGGGCCACCGCGCCGCCTAATGGGCTTGGGACCGATGCCGATCTGTGCATAGGGCTCGAGCCCGGGCTGAGCGCCCCGGAACGCGCACCGACTTATCTGTGGCGCGCCGCGGCAGGTTTCCAAATATTCGCGCCGCGCCCCTCCCGGGCGTCGCATGCCTTCGACCGAGTCGCTCGCTCGCTTCGGTTTTTGCAGTGACCCGATGGCGCGCGAAGATTGTCCCTATAGTAAGTAGCATATATTTCGGTCGCATTCCGTTCGTTCCCCGCCCGCGATAGCGCATGCCGCGAAATTCTGTGCCGTCCCGTCCTATGCACGATGCTGCGGTTGGTGTAATCGCGTGGCTCTTTACCTCTCGTTGCGAGGGAGTAGAAATCTGGGCTAGTTGGCACTGTAGAGTCATTGTAAGGCCTCTTATTAATAACGTCTTGACAAGGTGACGACCCCTCGCTGCCCGAATTTCCTCTCTTGAAGCGCTTGCACAAGAACGCATACGGTCACATCGCTTTAGAGAACAATCTTCGCGTGCCGCGGTGGCTTTGCGGCTTATGGCGTTCTGCTGTCGAGCACGCGGTCACGGGGTCGATTCCCGCCGCGTTCCAATGGAGGCGGAATGCAGAAGCGCGCGCGTACTTAGGTTTAGGTTCAGGTCGATTAACACCCAGGTGACACAGAAATTATTTGCACGTAGCGGAATTACATCGGCCCCTAATACATTGACGTTTGAAACCGTAAGTGAGAGGAAATGGCACAGGCGCAGAAAACGCATGACACACAAGTGAGGACTGATTGAGGTCACGGCTAGGAAATCGAACCGGCGGTTTTGAGCTCAAGAGCAGGCCGCCACGGCAAACGAGCCACAGCGGCTGGTATAGGCATCTTTCCTACTGTGGCGACAGCTATAGTAGGGGGCCCCCTTCGAAACGTGTTGTGAAGCCCTGCATCGGGCAACGCCTACGTCACACTAACGCCTCGACCCTGTGATACCTTGGGACGTTAAACTCCATCAATCAATCAAAAGGCTGTCACCTGTACAGCCTCTAGTAATGCATGGAGCAGCTTCTTTTTCTTTCTTTTACCCTTTTCTTAGCGCTGGCTCTTTCCGGCCTGTGAAACGCGTTCGGATGTTGCAATCGACGATCTTAAAAATTGCCGTGCGTGTAACACCAAAAATAACGCGGCATGGCCCCACGCTGCATCAGCCGCGACAAACACGATGGTCAGCTCTCTGCCACTGGTTTTTGGACGCGTATAGATAGATCGGCTGCCGACGAGATGCGTCTTCCGCGTGACGCCAGCCTGCACCTCGTGGCCAAAGTGGCCTCGCACTAATGGGTTCGCGCTCGAGCTGACGAAAAAAAGAAAAGATAAAATGGGCGTGCGTAGTTCAAATATATTCATTCTGCGGCCACAAATTTGCGAAGAGACTTTTGAACTCCTCGTGAGCCAAGTGCAGCCACGAAAGGCCACGCACCAATAGTTCGCCGCCTATCGCTTTCTATATCCCCATTTATTTTGACACCCCCCACCTCCCTCCCTATTTGTTCCTCAGCCGTCCTGAATTACGCAATAATCGCTGTTATTCCGACGCCTCTGTAAAAAGGTGGGAGCGGGCCTAACTTGTCCTCATTCCCACTCAACGTGATACCAGCTGCGAGCGATTCGGCGATAGGCTTACTCGATGTTGTTGTTGTTTTGCTTCAACTGTGACACGCATATGCTATGAGAGATGAGTCGAGGATCGGGAAATAGGTACAAATGTGATAAAAAAAAATTAAGAAAACGCAAGGAAAAGGCAGAAGCAAATAAGAAGTATTACCTTAAGAAAAGATATACTAATATGCAACTTTCTGTCATACAAGAAGAATACGGTGCAGTTAAGAGGTTTTAAGGAGAAAGAGAGAGAAGCCTCGTCAACTATTTTTTTGCGCAATTCGGAAGATCGTGCGACCATCGTCATGCACGAGCGCCTAGCCGGAACGCAAAGCTCGCAATGGGTCGCAGTACAGAGGAAACCCGCGCGTCATGCTACAGCTGCGTCGATCAGATTTAGCAGGCGGCAGCAACAGCAACACGGGGCAACCATCGCGTACTGCCGGAGGGGCCACATCGGCAGCGAGGGAAAGAGGGCGGCACGAGGGTGACGAGGAAGGTGGGGGGGGGGGCTAGACGCGGTGCCCGATGAAGAAGAGAGATTCGCCGCCCTCGCGGCGGTGTGCCGGATGGCGCGGGGACCACGAGACGCACGCGCGCGGCGCGGGCGTGCGTTTGGGGACACGTCGCTGGGGGCTCTATTTTGAAAGCGCCGCAGCGGCGAAGAACGGGCGAAAATAACCAAAACGAAGACGACGGCGGAGACCGGTATGGGGGAGGAGGCGAAGGCGATGGGGGGGGGGGGGGGGGGGGAGCAGCACAAAGGGCAGCAGCTGCGGCGGCCTGATCGTCGTGACAATGGCGCTAGCTGCTGGCGCTGGTGCGGTGACGGTGTCGCAACTTCTGGCGAGGCGCTGGGTGGTTGCTGAGAGACGACTCTCGGAAGGTTTCTAGAGTTTTCAATCCTGCGCCGGGCAATTTCGCGACGAGTGATAAGGAAGGGGGGGGGGGGGGGGAGAGGGATTGTAAAGTTGAAATGTTGAGAGTGTCGGTGAGAGGGCGCGAACGGTTGGGACGTTGTCTTTCGGCAGGAATAAGCACGCTGCGGAAGCAGGCCAAAGCAAGGAACTTGTTGCTCTATTTAGCGTGGTTCGCGGGCGGTTCTTTCGTTTTTTGTTGTGAAATAAAATATCGCAGTTTCGTCATTATGGCCATGCAACTAATGCGATGGCAACATTTTCAGAACGTTACACGAAGTGCAAGACTCGCAGCTGTAGTGGCGGTATGAATTAATGTAAACGTAAGCCGCGTAAAAACCAACCGTTGTGCTAGGGGTCCTCTGTTTGGATCGTGCCATCGGAAAATTTCGTTTATGTCTAATAATTAAAACCAACTTCTTTTTCTAGCGACTATACCACCACTCTTCGTATCGGGCATGTTTCAAACCTCTTTCCTGGGCCGATCCCGGAAGTAGTGCACAGCCGCGCCAATAAAGTTCGATCATTTTCAGGTCAGAGCTATATTATTGTTTCGCACATTTCATATTTATGTCTGAGAACATTTAAGATAAAAGACACGCGCTGTCGGTGTTTTGTTTCGTGACATTTGTTTGTGGGATGTCATTCTCAAAATTCCGAGGAATAATGTTGTCAAGAATGTAAGACCTTGTACGAGCAACTTTCGTGGTAGAATGGTGTGTCAATATAACCCGCGTAGATACCGCATGTCATATAGCATACATATACCTAAATATATACGGAACCTTATGGTGACTCGACGGCGAAAATTCGCTTGGAGTGTCCACATAATTGTTATCGCAATAAATAAGAAATCTGTTTCCATCATGAGTTCACGATTCGTGCCGTTTATAATTCCTATACTGCCAACCCCCGTATTCATTCATTACAACAAAAGGAATTTCGTAGAAACGGGACGTTGACGGCGCGGCACACGTCGATCGATTACCTTGATTGCATAATGCCAGTCGGCTATTCTGAGGTTTCTCTGTTTCCTCACCACTTTACACAACGACTGCGGCTATTCTCAGGCCAAGTGATCGTGCGGTTAGGAGTTACTGCCAGGTTTAATGTAATGGAAAGGATGCAGGCCAGTGCCACTACGGCATACGGCAGCCTTCTCTTGAACAGCATAAGCTACAGAGGCCAGCTGCAAATATATATATATATATATATATATATATATATATATATATATATATATATATATATAATAGAACGATCAATGACCGGGGAAAGCAACTGTTACGCTATAATCACGTTCGCTGTGCACGCCGTGTTGCATATCTGCCTGCGTGTTTAATTACGTTAATTACACTGAGTAATTAGTTTATACTTTGTAGTGTATTCAGTGTATGTTATTGGTCGCCTTGACGCGCCTTGTGTCATGTTATTCCGCATTAACGAGAAGTGTGTGTGTGTGTGTGTGTGTGTGTGTGTGTGTGTGTGTGTGTGTGTGTGTGTGTGTGTGTGTGTGTGTTTGTGTGTGTGTGTGTGTGTGTGTGTGTGTGTGTGTGTGTGTGTGTGTGTGTGTGTGTGTGTGTGTGTGTGTGTGTGTGTGTGTGTGTGTGTGTGTGTGTGTGTGTGTGTGTGTGTGTGTGTGTTTAGTACTGCGTGCATGCCTATTTAGGATGGGTTCAATCAACCAACCTGAATCCAGCGGATATGCATGACTTGTTTCTGTACTGCCAAAAGATTCAGAAAACCTGTGTGAATCCTCCATTGAATCATCCAACAATCGGCCTGTGTTGACGTCTCCCTCCGTCCTATTTCTGTAGCGGTTTTTTATTCACAATCCTTCGTTAGATACGTATATCTAGTTCATCAAATATGTACATTTTCGTTGTTGCGTTATATTTCTTTCATCTTTTTTGCCATCTTGTGCTATTCTTGGGTTGGTGATGTTGGCGTAATAGTCCTGCGGGAACCCACAAGGTGGAGAGAAGCAATTAATAAAGGGGAAAATGAAACATCCACCCAATCGTAGCAACTGCTACAAAGGTGTAGCTCTTCTTAAGTCCAGTAAAAATCGATAAGCACACCTTTCGTATGTATTCTTGCTTCCGGACTTTGTGAGCGAGAACCGTCTCCGGCTTGTTTTCACACCAGCCTATATGCTTGTTTTCCGAGTGCGTTGTCCACAGTGTCAGTACAGGAAGCATTTCGTGTTGTTCGTTTGAGTGCAGAGCGCAGTTATAATGTTGCGTAGGGTTGTGACAGCGTCTGTAGGCTCAGCGAATAGATCTCGAAGCAAACTTTATACCAGCGTTAAGAAAACGAGACGAAGGACGAGGAAAACGAAGACACACAGACGAGCGTCTCGTTTTCCTCGCGCTGGTAGAAGTTGGCTTCAAGATCATGAACCAACTAACTCACACCAGAGTCCTGCTCTTGGGATAGAGTCCTGCGGCAAGGCCCATCGCCCAAGCACGAACGTTTCTGCAAACAACACCTCTGCGCACGATAAGTATGGCATGTATGAACCAGATAAAAGAAAGGGGGAGGGGGTGGGCGAGGTCCTTGCAACGAACATCTCTCGGAATTCCAAGGCCCGAGCCTATAGTCGTCTCTCACTTGGAACAAGAAGGACAGGCGGCATCCCGGCGTAAACAAAAACGCGGGCGGGCGGTGCCAGCGACAACAAACGAACAAGTGCGCCGCCCAAAATCTCGTTGCTTCCGAGGGGAAAGGCAATTTGTCACCGAAGCGGCCGGCATTCGCGCCGGGCTTTGTTCACAAGCGACGGCGAGCAGTGTGTGCTGTATGCAGGGGGATCCCACCCCCACACGGCCCTTCTCTACGCTTTCTATCTTTTCTCCGCCTGCGTCATCCGTCCGAGCTCTGCTGAGCTCTGCGATCTGTGCTAGACAGATCGCTGCATTTGATTGGACAGAAGGGGCGGCGGACTGCTCGCCAGAGTGAGAGGCTTTTTCGAGCCGCCCCGCCGGTGCTGCAGTGTCGCTCTCAATTCCCCTGTTCCTCCCCTTGCCTTTCTCGCACCCCCCCCCCCCTTTTTACGCCTCATTGAGCCTTCGTTTGTTTTCTTTCCCAAGGTTCTGGAATACGCCCTGACGTTATTTTTATGCTTCACGGCGAAGCGTGCTCTTGGAAGTTCGCTGTGGGTGGGTGCTCCACTGCATCAAGTGGACGACAGAAGAGACACGCACGAGGGAGCGCATGGGGCACGATGGAAAACTTGGACGGCAGCACAAAGGGGGGTTTAACCGTGCCTTACTTTGCGAGACCCGAGCCTGCTGCCCGAGTACGAGGACTTGTAGGAGTAAACAATTCATGACGGGAGGTACTAATCCGGACCCTGTCGAATTGCGCCATGTTGTCAAATTTGGTAATGACGGCATTTTGGGTCAATCAGGGAGGCCCAACACAGCCTCTGACTTGCTCAATGTGGCGTCATTACCAAATTCGACAACATGGCGAAATTTGACCACCTGCCGAATTGTACACATGGGGCAGACCCTGCTTTGCGGCAGTAGAAACCTGGAGACGATTCAGAAGGTTGTAATGGATTGCGAAGATGTTCGTTCGGCCAGAACAGGAGGGTACGTCCACCTTCCAGAAGTGCTCAGGTTCAAAGCTAATGAGAGCGGCAATTGGTCAGAGCGTCAACAGGCGGACTCGAGGAAGATACGACTGTAGTTTTCGGAGGGAAACGAACAAAAAAAAAATATTGTGCCCTTCCTCTTTGTGAAGAAGGATAACCAGCGAATCTCTATTGGGATGACTGTATATTGATTTATATGGTTATTGATACTACATTGATTTATATCGTTATTGCTATGTTAATTGAATAAAGACATACAAGTAACTTCGTGGTATTTATCGTCTTTATTTTCTCTCATTTGTTACCACAGTGACCATAGCTTTGTAGTCGCTGTCGTATACCGCGACTGGTTGCACTGCTATGCTAGACACGTTCTTGCCCAAGGTCAAATCTATACACGACCGGTGACGCGTGGTCGGCACATTGACGTCCGTGTAGCAATCAATTCCAAATCCTTCCAACAGGAAGGATACAATACACTTGCCGTCAGTACGCGCTAAGTCGACGTTAAAGCTCCCACTATGACTGTCGACTTGTCTTCGACGGATGAGACCCAACCAAAGGCATCTATTAGAAATGTCTCAATGTCTCCTTTGGGCGTAGCCGGAGACCATCGGGACGACGGTCCCCATCTTCCGTCTGCACAGCACATACTCGGTGGTCCTGACCCGTCGGTCGCTGCGCGTTCGGCAGCAGCGGCTTCTCGTCCCTTTCGCGCCCATTCGCGCTTTTGCCCTCGTCGTATTTCTTTGAGGGCGCGTTCTGCTTCCTCAGAGCGAACTATGCGCGTCCTGCCCATAGCAAGTGAAAAGTGCAACTGCTGATAACGTCGCTAGGGCGATGCTCGCTTGCCCAAATGCACGCGCCCTTTTCCAGCCCTTCCCGCGACGAACAAGCGATCGAGATAACAATCGACATTTGTCCCCTCTTTCTTGTCCCTCCCTCTCCACTTTCCTGCCTGAAGAAAGAATACATTCAGAGCGACCGCCGCGACTCATAACATCGCGCGGATACAGTTGGTCGACTGATCGCTACGGCGCGTTGTGTTTGTCAACACCTCAGACAATTTTTTTTTCAGATCCTAGTCATAGACAGATGCGCTACATATACTGGGTATAGAGAAATATGCGATCAGGTCGGCACAGGCATACCTAATATATATATATATATATAATGTATACGCACAAAAACTATAATTATGCACAAGACAACCAAAGCACTGACGCGCTTATTGAAGGCAACTGGGCTATACGAGCGCTTCTGCATTATACGTGAGTGAACATTCAGTTCACGTGATTGCACTGAAACGAGCGTGCGCACACTGACACTCCCTTTTCCTATCCTTCTTTCCCTTTCTCCTCGTGTAAGGTAGACAACCGGGCGCGACCATGGTTAAGCTCCCTGCCTTTCATTCTTAGCTCTCTCTCTCATTCTGTCGGGGATGCAATTTTCAGAACGTGGTGTCCGACAAGTTCTGAGCAGGAGCAACCTGCAAGCAAATAAACTAAAACTAAAATAAAAATGAAATCGAAACGATATAAAATTAAATAAAAATAACGAGAATAACCGAGCTTCGAGCTAACTGAGGCACTTTCAACGCGACGCAGCTCTCGTCCCTTTACCGCAGCCAACCCGCCGTGGTTGCTCAGTGGCTATGGTGTTGGGCTGCTGAGCACGAGGTCGCGGGATCGAATCCCGGCCACGGCGGCCGCACTTCGATGGGGGCGAACTGCGAAAACACTCGTGTGCTTAGATTTAGGTGCACGTTAAAGAACCCCAGGTGGTCAAAATTTCCGGAGTCCTCCACTACGGCGTGCCTCATAATCAGAAAGTGGTTTTGGCACGTAAAACCCCAAATATTATTATTATTTACCGCAGCCACTCGAGCGGAGATTCCAAGTGCGCTCTTGCCTTTCCGCAAGGGAAACGTTGGCGGGAAAGCAGATAAAGTTGAGAGGACGAATACCGTCGAGGTGTAGCTTAATGGTGTAGAGCATCGCTTGCGTAATGTGGAAGGTGTGGGTTCGGCTGCCACCTGCGCAACAATTTATATTGTCCTCCACTTTCAGTTCTATTTTCCTTGTTATTTCTACACCTACATTAAATATAATGCTTAGTTTTCCCTTTAGCTTTCTCTGGCTTCGTTGTCTGTTTGCGTCATATGACTGTAACCAGCAAAAAACCGATCCCCCTCTGTTTCCCTCCTTCTCCTCGTTCGGCACAAGGAAGAAAGGCAAGGGGAATAAACCGTGGGCTACTTCTAGCACAAGCGCGTAGAGTGTCCCGATTCTCGACACTCTGTCAAGATCACGTAAGGAGGCGGAGCACGTTTCCTGTCGTCCGACTTCGCGCCAGCGAGGCGGCGCTGCAATAACGCGCACTAATTGAGCCGCTCAGACATGCTGCAGAGCTTCTGTTTCATCAGGACCAGTCGCAGCTTACATACAGCAATTGCCCTATAGGTACCTTGCATCAGCCATAGGGCAATGCGAATTTTTCACGTATTTCCGCGGTGTAGCCGACACTGGTCCGCTAGCGACGCGAAGAAAACGAGGCGACGTTAAAAACGACAACGACATCGTTCGTTTGTGGGTTACGTACCGAGCTTTGGCGAGCTGAAGCTAGGGAATGTTCGCGCTTCTGACCTCGTTTGCAAGCGTGTAGGGCATACTACGGAGCATGCGCAGTTGGACGTTTTCGCATTTCAGACATTGCCTCGTGAGAAGCGATCTGAGGTGTCACCGTCGAAATTGCATCGCGTCACTCCCATTTTGCTTCAACCGCTCGCTTGTTGGATTTGTGTTTTGGCGCTGCTGTCAACTGCGGAGAGCTTCAGCACAAGGTATCTGCATTAATAAGTTGTGAAAAGCAAGCTTTCTCTTTTTTTAGTTGCTTTCCACTTGTGCATTTACTTTATTGTTTTCTTGTCATTTGCTGTTATGGTGGATAGAGCACATTAAGGGCGTATCGTGCTGAGAAGCCACGCGATGCTTCATCTGGCTTCCACTTGCGCTGCTGTAAACGCACGACGCTCGTGTTTAAAGACAAAAAAAGAAAGGAAAAGGAAAGAAGGCAGGTTTTTGGCTAACAGCGGTACAATATCCTTCCTTGTGTTCTCTTTCAAACGCCGTTTTTATTTTTATTTTTCACTTCACTATGCCGTCCGTAATTTGTTTAGAGGTCGGGCGCTTCAAAAGAAAACCGGTCTTAGCGGCGCGAGGTAGTGTGATGTGGCGTAATTGAACACGTGTCTATTGCTCTAGACAGGCGTGTTCTCCATCATGAGGGCCGTATCTGTATAAACCATTGCCACCCTGCAAGTTTAAGCCGCTATTTCTGGTACGCCCTATATACACCGCCAGATGAGGACCCACAGGCGGTTGCCATGGTGAGAGAAACCAGTCGTTAAACTGCAGTTTCGTTCAATTTGAAACATGCAACTTCATATGTGAGGATGCCACTCTTTATGTTACTCATTCTATGTACAAGGTGTGGCAACGGTGTTCACTAAATATGTGAATACGTTACTATTAGTGCCTTGTTATTGTGTAACGCCGCGATATTACTCTGTAACTCCGTCGTTTTTGTGTGACAGAACTAACTACTCTTCATATATGTAAAAAAAAAAATGTTCGTTTTGTAAGTTGAACACTGTTGCTTTTGCGCGCAGGGCAAAAAGGACCCCGTCAGGAGCTTTTTAACCTCCTTTTGTCCTTACCCGCGGACAATATGCCTTGTACTGTCCGAAAAATGAATACTTTAAAGAACTTTCTTGTGTGTTTACTAACGCACGATGGTTCAACATCTCTTGAGCATTCCACAGCCCAGAACAATTATTAAAGTCGCACTTTCGATTCCTGACCAAGGCAACCACCTTCTGGGGGAGATGAAAGGCAGTACTTGTGCGCTGAAATCGCCGTTCATCCAAAAGAATTAACCTTAGATGGCCAAAGGAAATCGTATACTTCGATGTCCATAATCCGGATATCACTCATTTGCAACCCACTTGTAGCTTTAGTACGCGTAAAGGTTCGGCAGTTGTGAATGGATAAAATTACGTGTAAGAAACATCTGAAGCCGCGTCATCACACCATGCATTTACTTCAATTCCCATTGTTTTCGTTTTTCGCCGTTGGATCCTACGTGTCTCGGATACCACCACGGCACGGCGTCTCCGCTATCTCCGGAATCGGTATGTCGGCGCGCTGTAGAACGCGGACCACTCTTAAGATCGCTGCGCTGAAGTTACTGTGGTTTTACGTGTTTCTTCTCGTACGTTTTGTGAGCTGGGATTTGTTGACTTTCAATACTGATTACCCTTGGCGTCGCCATAACGATTGCGGGACTGTTTAAAGCATGCGTAAATTCTTGTTCAAAAGCGTCAAGTTTAGCGCGTGGCCTTTAAATCTGCACCTTTTTCCTTCCATGTGAATCACTTGACCACTGACCAATTTTCAGTGAGTGGTGTGTGGTCTACACTCCCCGCACAGAAGTTGCAACGAGGTACCTCAGCCTCAGATCGCCGTGAACTTGTCTTGTTGGAGTACTCTCCCCCTCCCCCCCACCCCCCGGCGGCCAGCGCTTTCTTAGCGGAGGAAGTGCCTCGTCCCAGAGAAGAACGACGCAAGGCGCAACGTTCTCCGTAACGATGTTTCCCCTCGCTAAGCAGCGAGTTGGGCAACCGACTTCTCTACCTCTTCCACATCCCCGCTACTCGGAGGGCGTCAGATAGTCTGTTCTTTCATCTCCGGACCCCCCACCGTGCGGCGTCGCTGTCAGGCGCGCTTTCTAGGTTCTGCTTCACGCTTACAGGCGGCTAAGGTTGATCCTCCGGTCTCGCGCCCACCGCGCCATCTTGTCAGAAAAAGCCACCTGGCGCTGCAATCCATCCCGTCGTCTGCTGCAGCGAGCTCGTCCGCAGAGACGGCTCGTCTGCTCCGAGGAGCTCGCGTCGGCTGCTGCTTCTGCGGCCGCGGTCGCAGTCCGTTTTGGGTTCCCGAATCCCAACCCTCCTCACTGCGTCGTCAAAGTCAGCTGTCGCGACGCGCTGACGGATGGCGCCCGGCGACGCCAGGGGATGACCGATGCGCGGACCGCGGGGCCCGTTCCGGAAGAGAGACGTTAACGGGCACGGCGCGCTCATAAATAAATAAATGAACGCGGAGCGAAGTCTCCAACGAACCAGTCACGCCTGCTGGCGTATAGACGCTTTCACTCGGCCTGCGCGAACACGCGGCGCGGTGGGGACGAAATGTGAAAGGTGAGTGGCCAGAAGGCAGTTCGATGTGACAATCGTTTTTGGCCGTATAGCTGAGGAAAAAAAAATGTCTGCTGTATTTTTATTTCGCCGGGCTCGACATTCCAACGACTATGCGTCTCCTGTCCAACACTGTGCCTCTCAGTGGTGCCGCGTCATCCTGATTGTTGTGCGTTTGATTATAGTCCAATCCGGGAATTATTCATTCATTCATGCATTCGCAATACCTAGATAGACAGATATGTAAACTTTATTAAAACAATAATCAGAATAATCGCTAATGGTCGGGGTCCCTAGTCCACGGCTCCGCCAGCTTCGCGCGGTTACCTTTCTCGTCTACTCAAGGGTCAGAACGAGTGAGTGAACGCACATCACGAGTTTTCTGACGCCATACTTGTGCTATATCCGTGTGGATAATCTTGAATAGATGATCTTTTCTGCTTTGAGACGTTTAAGATTTTTGTGTCATGGAACTTACAATCGTTTTGAAGCAAATAAGAGCGAAACGTTACACGCCACAGTCGTCTAAGTTACTCTGTGAAACCTGTTGTTCGCCACTTTGGTAAAGAATTGTTAAGAAAGGGCTCGCAGCGCGACAAAACGGACACACATGAGCCAGGTAGACGACGAATAGAACCGCTTGCTAAATTATGTGAACATTGTTACTTGTTCCTTTTTATTCGTTTCTCTTTTTTCACTGTGGTATTCGCTCTATAGGCGTGACCACTAAAAATTACCGTTTTCTAATTCATTCCTACTCTTGGCCAATCCCCAATAATAAACATGCGCGCCATACTTGCAAGGAAGTCATACAAAATCAAAGTAATCTTGGCGATTGCCGATTACGTTACCGCTGCGACAAAATTTTGTGAGATCGTTTCTGTTTTGGCCACAGTGCCTTAGTATTATTTGCTCCAATTTCTACGACAGTTGCGAAGGCGACGCTAAAGCACCTACCTATCTTCAAGCTTAAATTCACTCGGCCTAACAAATCGCCGGCTCATTCCGAAGACTCAGCATGACGAGGCTCAGCGATACCGAATCGCGTCCCGTCACAGTCAACTCAGACAAGCTGAGTGACGTCACACGCGATCTATGAATTGGAACTCGTCATGCTGTGTCCACGCGCTAGGTCGGTGATTTTAGGGGGAGATGCAGTGTAAACGACCATTTAGTGGACATGTAAATTTCATCTGCTGCGGAAGTTTTGATTGGCAGGGCTGGGGGATGCGTCAGAAGGAGATGGGCGCGCCCAGCCAATCAGCACTTCATCAGCAAACGAAATGGAGATGGCCACTCGGTAAACACTTACAGAATACACTCCCTCCCCCCCCCCCCCAACCTTCTTGAGCTGCTGTGTGAGTCTGGTGTTATCTTCTCCTCATTCGTCAGCAAACGGAGCATCCGTTGTACGGCTTTTGTAGCGAAGAGGCCGTTTTGTTTTTGCAACAGAAAGCCACGTTCTCGTTTCACATTCGGCACTGCCTACCCGCCTTTCTTGCGAAGCAGGTTTTCTCTTCATTCTTTTTTCATTCGCACAGTGGCATTTACACGCTGATTATGTCACAAAGACAACCGACGACCTCTTAGGAATACTTCCGTGTCTATTTTGTTCTTGTGCTTCTGAGTTTCTTTTCGGCACCGTCGGTGTTGTTTGGTTTCTATATATGCTATCAATGCCTACTTATTGCGTAAGGCGTGCTTGCGGTGGGAGGTCGCTATTGCGTATACAGTGACGTCGTACCTTCTGCCAATACGGGCCAATGTTTGTCAGATGCGTGCTCAACGAATGTAGCACATTTTGGAATTGTTGCATTGACTACAGTTTTGTAGACAACACATAATGACACTTTTTTAATACTACACTATACGCATTAGCTGAATGCATAAGCCGTTTGATTTGACCGGCTACCACTGACTGTATTAGCAGTTGTAATCGTCGTCGACTAGTTCGAGCAGAATTCCAGTTGAGTAAGCCGTGACAACTGCAGCTAGCCTCCTGACTATCTCCACTGCTCGAGCCATTGACCCGTAAAAGCAAGATGGTTCGCTTATATCCAAAGCAAGGGCACATTTTCCTATATATAACAGTGAAAATTTCTTTTGTGGAAACCGTAAAGAATCTTCCCATAGTCAGAGATAGGCGCCAACTTGTGCTTTGATTTCACTCTCGTTTAGTTGTTCGTTTGCTGTTCATTGGCGCATACTTCTTTAGCAACAGATAAGCATGAGTGTCGACGCGGTTGACGTTATTTAGCTTCTTGGCTCATGACGTCCCGACGTGGGACTAGCCGGGTGCGCGACGAGTTCGCATCCTCGTCGGACCTGCAATAAAGTTTCTTCACTCACTCTTGGCTCATGACGAATAGGAGGAATCCATCTAGAATCGGGTGGTCAAAGCAAAGTTATTATAAACGTAAACTTTCATTTCCAATGTCCCAGCATGGCTTTTAAGCAATACTAGAACACCGTAAATGGGCTAAATTGCATGTCACAGGTACACAAAAAAAAGAATGAGCCCGACCGCATGAAGGGAAAAGAATCATAAAGAAAGAACGACAAGAGTCACAAGGCAATAGGTTGGAAACCATAGGAAAACATTGTGTGCTGGTGTAAATAACCCCGTGGCTAAATCCCGAGAGCCAATGCTGCTAAAAGATATGATAACGGAAATTGACAGATTCGGGCGAAGTCTTCCCAAAGGCAATTGGTCAGTGAATATGTTTGTGTCCGTGTGCAATATCCTCTCTCTCTCTCTCTCCATCTCTCTCATATATATATATATATATATATATATATATATATATATATATATATATATATATATATATATATATATATATATATACCTTCTGTCGATAGATGAATCGGAGGGTCACAAAATTAGTCGCCTTTTGGCCGTGTTTCTCTTGTTCTTTTATGTAACCCTATAGTCTCGTGTGGCCCCAAAAACGGAACCCGTCTGCCTCCGCAGGAGTTGGCAAGGACGCACTGCGTGTAGTGAGAAATTAGTTCCACGCGCGTGCACACCAGCTGCATCTTTTATTTAGCTCGCGCTCTTGCAGCGCAGTGCGCCCCTTTGATGCGGGCTCGGCAGCAGCGTCGACTCTCGGTTTGGGCTTTATTCCGGGGGCCGGCGCGCGTTGCTCTTCATCTGACTGTCATGTGGCTGCGATATCAGCGGCCCTTCGACGGTTCTGATAACTACGGGTGACGGAATATTGGTTATTTGTGGATCGATGTCATCGTTGTAGCTGATGTAAAGTATACACAATAGGGGACAAGAAGAAGCGACTGACTAGAAAATGCATTCTGAACGCGGACACTTTGTCGCTTTTGTCTTTCTAATGCGTTAGCATCATGAAGAAGAACTATCATCGTCAGTGGATCGTAGCCCCGTAAGCATTCATGCCCCCGTAAGCAAGCAAAAAATGTAATGGCTCATAGCTCCGTAAGGCAGAGGCTACAAGCACTCAGCAAAGGGAAGCGAACAGTGCTTAAATTCTTTCTAATCTCGCATACAACATACAGAACACCATGTCGAAAACTCTCCTCTTCGATGGCTCATGAGCAACGGCTAATACCTCTGTGAGTAACGGCTCATACCCCTGTAAGCAAGCAGAAAGTGTAATGACTCGTAGTCCTGTATAGTTCATGGCTACTCATTTTGCATGAATTAGCTGCGATGGCACTGCCCCTATTGTTGTCGGTGATTTCAGTGTGGATGTGTCGGTACCGAAAAAGGAGTGGTTTACGCGTTCCGTGTTGCAGACATATCCCTTGCCATGCCGTACCGATCCCGCCCAACCGACCACCCAGCGGTGTACGTGCATCGATTTGATGTTATCAACGAATGTGATTGCAGCAGCGAGTGCAATAATGACCACCGATCAAGACATTAAATGAGTGTGCGACTTTTCGTCACGATGACCACACATCAAGGCAATGAAGGAGTTCGTACCTTTGTTCAAAATTATGTGTCACCTCACTGTCGTGTGCCAAACAGCTTCGCTGGTCAACCACCTTCATAGAGTGGAATGGCTGATCACTTTCTCAAATTTTTTTCGTTGAACAGCTAGGCTAACATTAGTTGGGACACACGGTATAATAACATGTCCGCTCTTCCTGCAGTCGACACAGCCTTCTGATACGACAGCTAGGTGCTGAACTCGAACCGTATGCTCGAATGTGGTCGCGACATATCATATGTGCTGCGAAGGATCAGCCACTCACTGGATAGGGTTCTCAGTGCACTGGCGGCGAAGGATTCCAGCGGTATTGGCAACAGAAATTGTTCTGGAACCAGTCAGCGCGGAGAAGGCCTTCTCATAAGAATTCACCGTCGCCGAATTAGATTCCGTGCCGCTCTAGACGCCACATGTCTCAGTGTCAACGAGCCATAACTGCAAGAAGAAGGCTCCGCTGAAACTGGTAATTGGAACGCCAAGATATTTCGTAGCACATCGTTAGAACGAATGTGTCAGAAAATTACAACCATTCCACTCTGTGAAGATGGAATGGCAGCGAAAGCTGACCACAGTCAAAGCTCTCAAACGAAAAGCAAAGTGCTTTCGCTGCTATTCCTTCTTCACAGAGTGGAATGGTTGCCATTTGTTTGAAGTGTCTGTTGATGGGATTTCATTTCTTCGAATAATGATTTAGTAAAAACGGTGGCTGATGATCGATTGGGACTCTTTATTTTGTCAGGGAAGTCGCGATTGCTTTATGATCACTGTGATATACACTCTGGTTCGGCTGCCAACCTAGAGAGGTTCTTGATTAGAAGCAAATCAATGCACGTCCGGTGATGGGTTGTAGGTATCGCGGGGTTAGAGTAACATTGCAGGCCAAACTCTTCCAACACGTATTGCGTGAACCAATTCTTCTCTGGCTTAGAAATGTCCAGGCTGAAATCTCCGTTAATGATCACAGGTGCGGCATCATTCTTTCTAACCCACTGGAAATACGTGGTCATAAACTCCTCGATTTCGGACCTGGAAGTAGCGGGCGAGATGTACATCGTCGAGATCACGATTCCTTCTTCCGTTTGTTTAGCACAAACGTCTGCACTGTCGGTGACGATTCTGTTCATTCCACGATCGAACGGTTGGACTTGAATGTCGTTCTTTACGTATATAGCGACACCTGCAGCGCGCGACTCCGCCCGGCGATCCCACACGACTACGGTGAAGCCGTTGAGCTGGTCGAACGAGTCCGCCCACGTTCCCGTGTGCCTGGGACCTCTTTGGGCTCCCCGTGTGACAAGAATAGTTCAAGGGCGCGTTACAGGTTCCCGAGCCCACAGGACCATTGAGCTTGGACCCTTTCTTGCACGATCACCAGGATCGGCCGACATGATGATTTTTTCTCTTGCCGGTGTTGCACTTCAGGGGCGATCCCACCGTTAGCAACCAGTTTGTTGCGTTTGTAGGTGATCCCACCGCTAGCAACCTGTTTCTTGCGTACTCCAGGGTATCGTACCGTACTGCTGCCGAGAAGTAGCGACTCCTGCCTATCGAAGCTCGACCGACATTACCTATTGGGTAGCGTGGCGTTGTCGGCAGGCTGCAGGCATCCGGTAAATCATGGCGACCAAGCAGGGGCGAGACGATTTGCTAGTGCGAAACTTGCACGGTTTATTCAAAGGTAGTTGAAAGAAAATAAGAAAAGCATGAAGTATGAAGTATCAAGTATGAAGTCTCTCAAAGTACATTTCGGAGCCCCTTAAATAGGCTCTCTACAAGTGTGGGCGGGATCTTGCTTCCGTCGATGTCCCGTGACAGGCACAGAGAGAGGGCCCGTCCTCCTGCATTACCGAGCACGGGAGAAGAAGTCAGCCCTCTTTTCGAAGAATCCTGGTAGAAGGCCCTTTGTGCGCAAGCTGACTGACGCTCGTGGGCTCCGGCCCAGAGGGTAGGGGGAATGACCTGTCGCCCGTGGGCTCCGTCCCAGAGGGTAGGATGAATGACCTGTCGCCCGTGGGCTCCGACCAAGTAGAGGGTAGGGGGATGACGTATCGCCCGTGGTGTCCGACGCCAACCCTAACACCGGACGCCGAAAAAAACTAGGGAACGTTAGTCACGTACAGCTTTCGCTGTAAAAATGGTGCTATTGTTAAAACTTTTGCCAAACGTGACTCCGCTTGTACTCGGATTTGATCTTTCAATTACATCTGTCCTAAAGTAAATAATTAAACTTTCTTAATTAGGGAATCTTTTTTAGTCAACTACATGTGCACATTGAGGCTTTTTTTATGTAATGTCTGCATTTTGTGGTCATCCACCTCTATAGGTCGAATTGCAGTGAGGCCCAGGTCCCGTGCCGAGGGCCCATTGCACTGCGGCTGGCTGAGGCGCGCCACTAACCGAAACCTTGATAGATGGGACATATGATCGACAGCGGAGAGGCCGGGAAAAACTACTCCGTGGATTACGTCTCGGTGTTGCGTACACTCGCCGGAACTGTTGACTGCTGCGTTTGACGCAATTAAGAGGCAACATGCCGCGTACTTTACGTGTACTCTCAATATACGCCCGAGTGAAGGACGTTCGAGTTTACAATAGACCTTCTGGAGTCCCAGAATTGTCGCGGTGCTTAGACGGGATTCTGACTAGGAGGCGTCCAGTCGTAATACCACGGATGGTAGCTTCGCACCACTGGTCCATCGACCAAGCACGTAAACCAAGTACTCGAATCTGCGGTTCCTCTCGTACTGAACAGAATTGCTATCACAACGACCGGTCATCAGTAGGGTAAAACTATCCTTTCTCGCGACGGTCTAATCCAACCTCACGTTCTCTATTAGTTTGTGAATAGTCCAACACTTGGCGAATTCTGCTTCACAATGATAGGAAGAGCCGACATTGAAGGATCAAAAAGCGACGTCGCTATGAACTCTTAAAACATTTAAATCCAAAAGGGTCGACGGGCCCCGCTTTCGCGGTCCCGAATCGTACTGGATTTCGAAATCAAGCAAGCATTTGCCCTTTTGCTCTACGCAATGTTTCTGTCCTCGCTGAGCTCACCTTAGGACACCTGCGTTACCTTTTGACAGATGTAGGTGGGTTGACCCTGCAAAACATGCCGTAAGATTCCTGCTGAACCTCCCGTATGAGACAGGTTTAGACTCTCGTTTCGAGAACATGCGCGGTGGGAAGGCTATACGGAATGCTTTCTTTTTTTTTTTTTCGTTGAACAGCCTGGCTGACTTTAGCCGGGACACATGGTAGACTGAGATATTGCCCAGTTCTATGCGACAAGCGCTACGCCTAGCACAAACAAAGTGTCATGAAGGAGGAACTGACGCAACAAATGAAAACGTGAAAACTCCATGAGAGCGAAGTGAGTGAAGTACATCTTTTGGGGGAAAACTGCCCTAGAGCGTGTAAGTTTTTGTGTACTCAGCAGGACAGTGAAATATTGGATGCTTTCCTTGTTTACGCAGTATTTTGAGAGCTGGCAGCAGCTCCGGCCGTGCGACGAGCATGCAATGTTCACGACGCGGCCATTTTAGAGGCAGCAAATTCCATTCCGCTGTAGACGCCGAATGACCCATTGTGAGCGAGATGGCAGAGAGCATCTTCAACGGAACGTCAATGCATTTTTTAGCAGTTTCACGATGATGCTATCGTGTTCAATGTTTACTACCACTCGTATGATTAAAGTGGTGGTAATGAACGAGAAGAAAGTGGGTTAACCGAGGGGCCCGATATTTAATAATCATATCATAAGAAGCCAACAAACAAACACACCAAGGGCAACACAGGGGAAATAACTTGTACTTACTAATTGAAATAAAGAAATTATAAATTATAGGAATTGAAAGTGGATGAAAAAACAACTTTCCGCAGGTGGGGAACGATCTCGCGTCTTCGCATTGCGCATGCGATGCTCTGCCAATTGAGCTACCGTGGCGATTTTATCCACTTTCAGTTCCATTAATTTATAATTTCTTTATGTCAGTCAGTAAGTACAAGTAATTTCCCCTGTGTTGTCCTTGGTGTGTTTGTATGTTGGCTTCTTATGATATAAAGTGGTGGTAAATACGAAATTATTTCAAGAGTTTAGGTGGAGGTGAGCCGACGTTTCGATAGGTGAAACTGCCTTTTGCAAGGAGGCTTCGTGGTAATTTCGTGTTTATTACGGCATGTTCGGCTGGTCGTTTCCGAGCAACCCACACACAGCACAAAGAAGATGCCATCAAAATCCATGACGTCACAGCGACCAGGTGCGGAAACTTCAGGGAGGCTTCGCCACCCGTCTTTCGTTCTTGCGCTTTTTCTGGCTTACCAAGCGTCTTATGACAGTAAGAGTGGTATTTTTACTATCCTAGAGAGGTAATTTACTGATGCAGAAGAAATCATTTTTCTCTTCAGTGTCCCTCTAAGAGCGAATTCTGCGTTCGCTCGCCTATAGTTCACCTCGTGGTTATATGCTTGAAGCGACCCGCGGCGGTGGCCCTGTGGCTATGGCAATTAGCTGCTAAGCTCAAAGTCGAGGGTTCGTTTGTGCCTTCGGCGGCTGTATTTCAACCGGAAAGAAATGCAAAGACGCCCCTGTACTTACGTTTAAGCGCACGTTGACAAAACCCAGGTGGTTCAATTTAATCCGGAGTCTCCCACAATTCTGTGCTTTATGATAAGATCGTGGTTTTGGCACGTAAGACCTCGGAATTTTTCTTTTTTAATCCCAGAAGTGGTCAGTTGGGTCCACGCAGCCAGTAACATGACGCTTGTATGCGTGTATTAATAGTGTTTGGAAGAAAGAAAAAAAAAGGGAGAGGATGGCAGAGAGATTAAGCCCAAACAACACAACATCTCTTTGGGGGCAAACGTTTGGTCACGTGAGCTGAATGTTGTCTTCTTTATTCGGAATATGCACACAGCTCTCCGGCTCCTGTAAAAATAGTTGTGTGTTGTCGTCTTCCACCGCAGACGGTTTTGCAGCACGCTGTGAGCCTACGATTGTCACAAGGAAAAGCAAAACGCGAAATAAGGCACAATAGAACAAAGAAGAACAAAAGAAGAAATTGCGGTCTCTGCAAGTGTCTCTTGTCCCACGCACGGCAGCCGCGTATCGAGGTATATCAGGTATAGTCGTCCTTGTCACTGCACTTTCACCCTCCTACATTATATTATCTTCGTCACTTCGATCGTCTTTCACAACCACTTTCTAAAATAATAATAATAAAGAACAGTACCTACTCTCCTGTTGCTGTACATTGACTTCTCGACGTCTTTGTCGACTTGCTTGAAGGAGGCACCTTGTGGCGATGTCACAACGTCATTCCAACAGTCTTACTCGAAAATCGTTCGTCTCACCCAAGTACGCCTATTGTGCGAGGATAGTTAACGCTGACTCTACATAACGATTTGGTGAGCTTTGGCATCTTCCGCGATCTCTCTCAGATAGACGCGAGTGATGTTTTAGCAGGAAATCAGCGCCGTCCAATGACAAACGTTGTCTTTAGTTGGTCTGCATTTCTCAGCTTACTTCTCGACAAAGTTATCCCGTTGGAGAGAGGATGAAGAAAAGACGGCTCTGTAATCATCATGACACGTTGGTCGACCGCGTTGTGCATTACTTAATTAGGCATTGTTCGTCTCATCAAGCAAGGCACGCCTAAGAGTGAGCATGCTTACTTTTGTATGCTCATGAATAGCCGCTTATCTTCCCATCAAGTTTTGAGCACGCTCAGCACACCTCCCGGTGTTTAACTGGTCGATTTCACTTATTTATGCTCGCTGCGCCTTGTTTGTTCTTATTGAGTTGCACTCGAGACTTCGCATGAATTGCAGACAAAAGGCTTCATTATCGTTGCTATAATCTTTGCTGCAGCTTTTCTGTCGTCGTCCAAGTTTACATTGACGAATCCGCGAAAGCTGAATAGTGGTCACGAAGTCTAAAATGTCTGTGCTCCTCTGCTTTTGTGTTTCTCTCTCTCTCTCCATTGAAGCACAACTCCGTGAAACGGACACAATGCGTTTAAAGCTGCGACACTGCCTCTATGCGACGCATTAGAACATTATCACTTGTTCTTTATCGTCCGTTGCCTCGCTTGCCGTATACGTTTCGAATGACTGTAGACAAGCGGACAACTCTGTACCTTATTAAGTCAGACTGTGACTTTCTTTTTAAGGTACACGTAAAATTTCTCATCGCTCATTTGGCTTCATAAAAGCACTGGATCCGTTCTTTTCGTTATCGCGTCGTTCAGAATTGCTCGACGACGTTATATGAGAAGCTTTACCCATTTGAGCTCAGTTTGTTGCGAGATTACTCTTCCTTACTTGCCTGCGGTGGACTGTCCACTCTGAGTCATATATGATATAGTAGTAGTTGCAATAGTTTTTGTCCACATCGCAACCCCAGCGACGGCCCTCTCAGAGTAACGGAGACCAATTTGAAAGTCATGCATTGCCGTACTGCCGGCATCGGAAGCAACTGACGACGTGAAGCGACTGATGACACCGAGTCCTCCGTTTTGTAAACACTACCTATTCCCGTGTGCATCTGCTAGCGTCGCGAATGTATGGTTCGCGTCTTCTGCTGCTCTAGCGTGTTCCTCGCAGCCAAAAATCACCGGTCGTCATCCCTGTCCGAAATTATTCCCAGCCTACGGCCAACGCACTTGACGGAGCGTGTCACTTCTTCTTGCACCAGGTTGAACGACATGGCGAGCAGCGCCATGCCAAACAGCAGGTACACGGCGCACACCGCCAGCGTCACAGTCTGGTCGTCTGAGAGTGCCGTGCCCGGGACCAGGTCGCCGAAGCCGATGGTGGTCAGCGTGACGAAACAGAAGTAGGCGCTGTCCAGATAGCCCCAGCCTTCCCACGAGTAGAAGAGCCAAGCGCCGCCGCAGATGTAGCCGACGACTATGGCACAGCACAGCCAGATGGGCACCGAACCTACGACCTCGTCCTCTTCTTCGTCGCCCACGTCGTCGTCGTCGTCCTCGAGCGCGTTCACCGACTCGTCGTCTGCCAGCTCGCCACCGTCGTCGCGCCAGGCACGCCGTCTGTAGTCGACCGTGAACGGAAGAACGAGAACACGTCATCAAAAGGATAAGGAAAAATATTCGGCTATACAATGCGAATTGTGGCTAGCACATAGATCTTTTCTAATCCTCCCGCTTGTGGCTTCATGTGTTCTTGTAGTTTCATTTATTGCGCTTTATCTGGCCCTCATTTGCCTAAATTTTCATGCAATCATAATTTTTTGCCAAAAGCACGGAAGCAGTAAGAGTCGCCGCACATGCGTAATCAGTGAGATTCGTTGCGTTTATAAGGCCGAAGTACGCGCTAAGCGCGTCCTGCAGGACCGCAATAAAGTTTTCCGGTCCAGTCCAGTCCAGTATAACGCCGTTCTTTGAAAAAGCCACAAAGCCGTTCGAAGCCAGGAGGACGAAGTTTAGGCAAGTCCATGCACTTCCCATCATTTTCACGCTGACTGAACCGGCATGCTTGCAGCTGCCGTAAACGCTGTATTCTCTTGAGACCCGAGCAAAGCTATGGGACATAATCGCTTGTTAAGCTGGTTTCATTGCCTATTTGTTATGTTACGAACATGAAAGGCATTTTCTTTATTTTTAAATTGTGAATACCACGGATAGATGCCAAAAGTCACATCTCCACGTACGTGGAAGAACTATTTCCTCATGTTTGCTATGGTAAAAACTGTAATTCATTGCCTAAACGCTGAGATGAAATTGCAACTACGTGTAGTACATTGTCATGTTGCTGCTGCATCCCGTGTTTTCCCACAATCCAGAGGAAATCGAAGAACACTTCGAGGTTTCTTTCCGACATCTGTGGCAAAACAGAGCTCAGGTGACAAATTTCTATAAAGCGTATGACACGAACCTGATTTAACCACTTTCGTACAGTTCCGCGTGCACCGGACTTTATGTCCAGGATGGGTATCTTCAGTAATCGCTTCAGAATTAATTTTGCAAAAGACAATGAAGGCAATGTGCAATATAATGCATAAAGTGTCATAGCAGGATACAGCGCCAGATGTCACCCTAGTCGTTTTCGTAGAGAACCGTACGGAACGACGTACCCTGTCCTGGCGGGCGGTGTCCTGTAGTCGTGGGCTGGGGCAGGGCCACCGGCGTCCTCTGTGAGCGCGTACTTGTTGCTGATGACGGGAACTCGAGCGGCTTCGATGTCGGCCTGCCTCCTTCCCGCCGCCGATCCCGGAGGCAAGCGCGACGACGGAGGGTATCCGCCGCCACCTCGCGCCGGACGGCACGCAGACAGCTCTTTGTAGCTGGGAGGCGCCGCCAGTGACGAGCCTGCATTGAAATGAAAGGAAAAGTCGATTTCATCTGACGCATGTGTATCCACAACCACTGGTTAGTTGCGGATCCTTAGACTGGTTGCGTTACGCAGTAGGATTCACTAAAAAAGTAAGCCAAAAGTGTTTGCACACATATACGAACTGTAAGGTGTACACGCGTTTTCCATCGAGCGTTGCGGGTGTAATTGTGTTCATATAAAAGAAATACTTTTTCGTGTGAGGTACAACCTTCGCGAGGATTTTCTGTTCACAGCCGAGATGTTTGTTTTACCGGGAGCGTTCTTTTAACCGTCGATGCCTGACACCGTTAACCACTCCTTTGCAAAACAGCTAAGAAGCAAAGATAAGAAGCGTCTTGCCTCTGTCTCTCGTCCCTTTTCGTGCGCTAAAAACCTTAGTTATGGAATACCAACACGCCCTAACTTACGCTCTTTCAAGAAAGAGAAATAATAGCAAGGCTACAAGAAGCCGCGGAAAGCCTTTCACAGCACAAATGAACTCAAGCTCGTCGTATGTGTCTTCACCCTCCGGCATACGTAACGCGCTTCAGAAGCGACGGTGCTCTTTCGACGTATGTTGTGCAGATGGGGTCCTGGCATGGCCTATAGACGACGTGTGTCAAAACTAAGAGGTACACCGTTTTGTTCCTTGGTGAGTGAGGAGTCTTCTCTTCCTTGCGTTTCCCTATACCTAACCGTTGGGTGCTCGCGGAGTTCGGCGAGGCCGTGTGAGGGCTCGGTTAATGCATGCTCTAAAAAAAACGTAACACACACACACACACACACACACACACAAACACACACACACACACACACACACACACACACACACACACACACACACACACACACACACACACATATATATATATATATATATATATATATATATATATATATATATATATATATATATATATATATATATATATATATATATATATATATATATATATATATATATATAACACTCTGGTAACAAAATCTGAGTGACCTGTACGTGCCTGCCCTTTAGTGTGTCCTTACCCTGTGTCCTGCCCTTTACTGCGCGCTTTCACATTTACACCGTAATTGAAATTTTGTCATTAGCAATCGGAGAAAAGGAATCGATGGAGGGGCGATCGCTCAACGCGCGCTGGGAAACCTCCCTGCTGATGACGAGAGTCTTCTCACCGTGGCCTGCACCGGCGCCCTGACCCATGTTGCGGCCCACGGACCGGGGCTGCATTTGGAATTGCTGCTGGTAGCGTTGCTGCTGTTCCTGGTGGAAATGTTTGCGGGCGTAACGCCCTTTAGCCTGCGTAGAGTTCGGGAGGGAAGGAAATGGCAAATCAGGGCACACGCAAACGCTTCCGCAACGTGAGAAAGAATGAATCAGATAAACAACAGATCAGTCAGAAACTCTGTGGATCGCGCAACAATATCGATGTGAATATTACTAAGTAATCAATAGCTGGCATAGCCAGTTGTTTATGTTATTAACAAGACTGTTCTAAATGATGACAGGTTATTGCATGACATTACATGACATGACGTTATTACATAGACAACTATTTGTTAGAGTGTTCTGAATTTGACGCAGAATGTAAAGTGTTATTATAAATGGCTCGAAGTGCAAGATGGGCCCACACTCAAGCGTAAGTGGTATTTTGTGCCCGCGAGTACACTGTATATTTAGCAGAGGGATGCTTGAGCTCCTCCTAAAGTTCATCCGTGATACAGAGCTAGAGGGTGAATATCGAGCAGTGTGGGTTGGGGGGGAATGAATGGGGCGCATCCTGTTGCGCCCCGGCTCAAGTCCATCCTAGACATTAATATTCCTTTCGTTATCAGATGCCGTTGTACTATCAGTGTTAATCTCACGGGCTTCAAACCTTACTGCACTCGATAAGTACGCTCGTGTGGCGCAGCTCTACTTTTGCAATGCTCGGTCCATGTGCGGGAACTCCTCCTCGTCCTGCTTCTGATGATGATGATGATGATGATGATGATGATGATGATGATGATCATCATCATCATCTCATTTTTCTTAAAGCAGGAAAGGAAGGGGGAGCGCAGTCGTAACAAACTCACCCTTTGCACGGCCTTGCGGTGACAAATGGAGCAGCATATGTAGCGGTAGGAGAACTTGAAGCTCTGGGCCATGGCGTCGCCTATGTTCGACAGGCACAGTAGCATCAGGGGAATGCCCACGATGGCGTACAAGATGGTCACCACCTTGCCCTGGGGCGTCTTGGGCGCGATGTTGCCGTACCCTGGAACGTGAAAGCATACGAAAAGTAACATTACAATGCGGAAAAGCTGCGTTATTGCCTTCCTCATCGGCAGGTGAACAAGACATGTGCAATACTAAAGACGCTCCGAATAGGAATGCAATGCAATGAATTGACTTTATTTTTGTTTTTTATTTGGGGAGGGCCGAAAAAAACTGCTTGGATAGTTTGATGCGCCCGTCAACATCTACAGTGGGAGGCAGCAGATGTCAATATTATGTGATGAACAAAAAATTTTAAGTGGATGTTTGCCAGAATGAAACAAATCTGAACGTGAATACTAGCACTAAATATATTTAAAATTAATATAATGAAGTATGTAGTCAAATAAAAGAAATGCACAGTGCTATTGTTATTGAGGATCTGCAGCACAAGAGGCGACGCGGGGACGAAACTGAAACGGGACAAGTGCTGTGCCGAGATGGAGGGTGGGGGGGGAGGAGGAGGAGACAGCGCTTGTCCCGTCTCATTCTTGTCCCCGTGTTGTATTTTGCGCTGCACTTGCTGATTATGAATTACCAGCAAGCCCAGGCAACCACCGTAGTATAATTTCGGTAATGGGTGAAAGATTTATCACATAGAAAGATGGTAACACAACAGACGTAATGGTTATGTGTGACAGAGAAAGTTTAACGAAAGCTGAAGACGTCAGCCCTGCTATGTTCAGGGCTTGCTACTTCAGATGAGGTGCCTGAAATAACATGAAAAGGAGAAAATTGAGAACGAAAAGAAAAAGAAGTGAACTACCAATAAGTAAACAAGTTGAACCAATGACCAAGCAGTAAACGTAAAACGAGAATTTTCAACAACCAACTGATTTCAGCATAACAGCCGCCAGGCCTTCGTTTGCTTGGAATGCGTCGCCACTTCTATTCCAAGCCAATAAGAAATCACTAGTGAAGATTGCAGTGCATAATGTTGGTAGATACAAACAAACATCGTTCAACATAACACGCAAACTCAGTTGAATTCACGTGAGCAGTATACCGTTCGCTGCGCCATTCATCGTGCGATGACCAAATTGATCACGCGGCAAATTCTGCGGAAGGTCCAAGCGGAAGTCAAGTATAGTACAAGAGCCTAATCTCATCGCTGATTCGCAATATGGGACGGGCGTGAATATGTGTTCTGCGACCAGATCACAAGTCAAATTTAAAACTGAGGAGCGCTGTGGCTTAGCTTCACAACATCCTATACTGCTGTTACGCTACATGCAGGAATACATCAGTGTCCGTTTGTAGAGTAGAAGTGTCAGTATGTAAAACAAGGGTTATAAATTGGAACAGTACGATCATCACGGTTTACATTTGAAAGCCCACTAATTATTTTCTGCAAACGTAATTTAAGTAAAAGATTAGGGCATTAAGAAATCTTACCTCGCACGCTTCTACAGCGAATAGTTCTTAGGTAAAGGGGGATGGTAGAGGGAGAGGGATGTTAGAAAAAGCCGCGAAAAAAAAAACTAATATGAGCCGTTGTTCAGATTGTCGTACAATGTAAGCTGCCTGTTTCACAATTTGCAGACTCCACGTGCAAAACATTGATTTACTGTAAAGTTAGCTTTACTTTGAGCTTTAATGTGTATGGCGTAGCCAGATTTACAGGCTATTAAACCGTTATTGTCCTGTCGTACAAATGTGCGTACGTGGGCGCGTGAGCATAAGTGTACAAAAGTTTGAAATTTCGATATCGTTATATCAGATCACAGATTTTCTGCAGGCGAATGGCAAAGAACGGGCTTTTCTCCATGAGCTCTCAATTTCGGCATGAAGTTTTCTTGCGTTTTTTTTTCTTCTTGCTATTGAAGCTTTGCACAGAGCTTCGTTAAATAGTAAATCAAGACTTCTGACGTCGACTGCAGCAGTAAGGCAGCAGGGCGAATAGGTCTGCTACAACCTGAAATGTGGGCTGCGGGGGATAAGAAAAGCTACCTTCTCCAAACGCAAACTCACTTTGCAAACAACTCGTCCTCGGGTCGTTACAATGGGCTTTCAAGAGCGCTAGAAAATGCAGCAGTTCGTTTTTATGGGGCCGCCTCTAAACAAGACCGCACCGCTCCCAGGCTGGCCCGTAGCAATAAAAAAAAAGGAGGTAGAGTCAGACAACGCATGCAGAACGGCCGGGTCACTCGGCGCGAAACAATGCCTCCGAGGCGAGAACGTAGACGAACCCGCGGCCTCTCGAGGCCGCCAGGCTCGGGGCGAATCTAGAGCGCGGCCCGTCCGTTCGCGTTCCGTCCTTGTTAGCGGTGACGTCACCGCTGACGTCGGCCGCGGAACGGAACGAAGAACAAGATGAAAGGCGGCAGCAGTTTTCGGGAAGGGCGGTCCTAAAATTAGAACCGAGTTCGGCAAGTGCCCGCCACTACCGCCGCTTTTTTTCTTTTTTGCCTGGTCCCTCTCATCCAACTGTCTTCTTTTCTTTTCCTCTCTCTCTCTCTCTCTCTCTGCTCTGCTCTGTTCTCTTTTATGCTTTGTGTTCTGGGCGCTCCAACCCTCCTCTAGGATCTGTCTTTCCACGCACTCTTTGTGTCTTGCACCGCGCGACCGTCTCGCCTGCACCTCTCGTGGTTTTCTCTCTAACCGCGCCCTCCTCCTTCTCCTCCTCCTCCTCGTTTTCCTGCCCGTCTCGAAGTGCGTCGTCTCTCCTCCTCCGCCACTGCGGCGCCGGTGTGGCCCGACCTTTTGTCGGCGTCTGGCAGGGCCACGATCACGGGCGCTCATCGCCGGCCCTGGCGTATGGAAGGACGCGCGAAGGCGAAGCGCAGCTTAGCGCGCCCCCCTCCCTAGACGCCGTTCAGTCGCCTCGCGAACCTGCGCGTCAGGCACCGCAAGTACAGTGTCGCGCGCACTCCCTGCCTCGCCTTTCCTGACGCCGGAGAGAGCGAAAATACTCATTGTGACGGCAGCGGCCCGAAAGGAGACGGCGATATGCGCAGAAAAAAAAGAAACGCACGTATACCAAGACAATGTATGGACGACTGAAAGTTCAATGCATCTGCGCAAATACGTAAGCGAAGGTTCCGCTTCCACCGTTCGTTTACTGGGCAGGTGCATCAAACACTTATTTGCAATGAAGAAATACACTAAACATAACAGAGACATCTGCGTTTCCGTTGATGTACTTTTATTAGAGTTGCTTCAATGTTTTTTTTTTTCAATGAACAAATGCAATAAAGCCGAAGTTGCGTCCACCTTTGCATTGAACGAAGGCAGAGAGTGGCACCTACGCATCTGTGCTTGCACAGTGCGCCTAAAACTCAATTATTATTGTATTCGTGCAATAAAACTTCAGTTGATAGATTCATTAAACAGGTAGCTTAATGCATCAGCAGAAAAACGAAAGGTTAAAAAGAAAGTTTAATTATTCCATGGTTTTAATAAATACACATAGTGGCAACTACGCATCTGTGCTCATGCAACATTCATTCATCGGAGACATTAAAAATTCAATTGAGAGTTTAGCTATATATCCCGTGGTTTTCCGTTTCTGTGCTTTTCCAGTCGGGTACGCAAGTCTGTCGTTTTGCGGGTGCTGGCTGTTCTCATGCTGATTGCACAACTTGGGTGGCATGTGCCACTGAGTATGTGTGCCAATAAACAATTTGCAGGTGCAAGTTAGAATCAGCTAGCGCAAGACAGGGATCATTGGAGATCGCTAAGAGAGACTTTCGCCCTGCCAGTGGACACCAAAAAAAAAAAAATACAGAACAGGCTGATGATGATGGTGATGATGATGAAAGAACTTGGGCATCTACGTCGTGTAACTGTGCACGTATTACTGTGTATGAGGATATTCTAGGGCGAACGCACAATGAGGATGGGTGCCACTGCAGGTGGGTTTCCGAATAGACAAGTAGAACTAGAGATACCGGCTAGGGAAAATTGAACACGATCAACTACAAAAAAGTCGGCAACGGAAGCAGCCTAATGTGGAAGAAAAGTAGTCCATTGAGGATAATTGGACCCGAGCGTGCAATGAGACATGAGCGCTGAGTTACGTACAAAAATCACGATCTGATTACGCAGCGCGCCGTCGTGGTGGACTCCAGAATAATAGTAAACACTTGGGGGTCTTTAACGTGCACCCAATGTACAGAACACAAGCGTTTTTACATTCCGCCCCCATCGAAATGCGGCCGCCGCGGCCGGTATTGAACCTGCGACTTCGAGTTTAGCAACGAAACGCCATAGCCGTCGAGCTACCGCAGCGCATAGAAGTGAAGTGAAGACATTTCAGTAAACATCAAAGAAAGCTCCGCTTGTCACCGTATCACACATATGCGAGGGATTAGCCGATTTTTTGTCACCCTCCCTTTCCTCTCGTGTAAGGAAATCCAAGATTGAGATGGGGGGCCGACAGATGGAGTAGCGAACTGGGGGTGTAGAAGTCACGTAAACAGGGATAAAGTACCTTAAAAAGGTCAGCCAGCTTTTTCTCGAGGCACTTTATCCCTGTTTACGTAACTTCAATACCTCTCGCGTGAGGTAGCAATTTGGGTAAAGTCTAGTTTAACCTCCTTCAATTTCCGACTTCTTTCCCTCTCTCTTCTCGGTGTGTTACCGTCTCATTTGCAGTGTCGCCATGATGGTCGCCAACTGAGTTCGCTCGAGTTCCCACCTTATTGCGAAAAGCGCTCGCGTTACGAGGTAAACGCGACGACAGGAACCCCGGGGGCAATGCCGGGATAACGGCCAGTGCGCGATGAGTCTCGACGTCGGCGCGGCGGGCGAAACGGCCCAGTGATTGAGCGCCCTTGCGAGGGAGCCGGCAGAGCATATATACACTCTATGTGCGCTGCTGCGCCCCGATGGGCAGCCCGGTTGCAAAGAATAATATTTATCGCGCGTCGCTCGTTGATTATCTGCTCGCTTCCGGGCTGAGATGAGATTTAGAGGTCAGCTCGCTGGCTATACGCGACTGCCCTCCGCAGCAGGGCGATGATGTTTTCCCTGTTGTTTGCGAATGGGAGGAGTGTTCGCAAATTGAGTGCAGGTCGGCTATCAAGGGGAAGCTTATTTTCAAAGCCCCGTGTTTTGCTTTGTTATTTCCGCACTGTGGAATAACTCTTTTTTTAACGCGCTTGTGACCGCAAGGAGTAATTCGCTGCTTCATTGACGCGGCACGACGACACATTCCACGTTTAGTGGTCCCATATAGAGAACCTCGCGAATCCCAACGACTTTTTTCTTTGAACGCAAACAAACCGCAATGTTCAAGCTCATGTTTCGAGACGCTATTAGGGCATCCGGCACCGCCAGCCTCGAACTGTCTAGAAAAAACGAAAAAGAAAATACGGAGTGAGAACGTTCAATACTTAATGCGCAGCATCGCTGGTGGGAGAAATAACGACGCCGAACTTATTTCTAAATCAGTGAAACGACACTCCACAAGGGGTATAGAACTCAAAGAGTACATGGACGACAACGAGAGCACACGAAAACGCCGCAACAAGCGACAGAGAAATAATTCGCATTGCTTCAAAGTTATTACATCGAAAAATATGTGCTTGAGGTTAGACGCGAGTTGTCGTGTAACCAGATGACACCAGAGATCTTCGCCGGGATGTTTAATGATTAACGCAGACAACAGGAGGTCAACTAAACTAGCATTACATCTACAATAATATTCCTGACCAGGCTGTGTAGGATAGGGGCAATCGGAGGTATCCGGAAGAGGTCATCGCCCTGCAAGGTACGTAGAAATACAATGACGATGTGGCGACGACGTCGATGATAATAATGATGATTGCGGTTGCGGGTACAGAGGGTAAAAAATACCGAGGAGGAGGGCAGATACATAGTGATGATATTATGAAGTTTTGAGGTGCACGCTAAGCACGATTGTAGCATGGCTGGGTCAGATAAAAGAACGTTCGGTGATATTTTTGTCGTGGCGGTATAGATTTAATTACTCTGTGCCGTTATATGCTGTGGAAGCGGAGTAAATAAACTTTTTATTAGTCGCCACCTGTTACCATTCACAAATTCATCCTGCGACTCAGGGTCTGTGCGCGTTCGCAAGAGACGCAGCTTCCCTTTTCCGAGTTAACAGGAGAGATATTACTGAACCATCGTACAACACCTGTGATCCGCTTTATCTGTGCTTAGCGCCGAGCTATAGTAATGACGTATAAACATGGAGCGCGCAAGTAACACGTTAAAAGGTTCCGTCTTCGCCCACAGTTTAGCCATTTGGGTCACATACAGTGACCGGTAACAATTGCTCCCGTTTCTAGCCTTACTTGTTCGCAATTCAATCTCACGAATGGTGTTTTGTTTAGAATCCCTCCTAAATGAAAGCTGTCTGAGCACCGCTTCGTTTCTTTTTTCGTTCGTTTTGCTTGTCACGATATTTAAAACCCATATCACCAAGCTGATTTACTGCAACATGCAACTCTAACTAATCTGAGTAGGATTCTTACGATAAATATAATTCACGTAGAGGGAGCGAAGAGAGTGTTTGCGTTCCGCAAGAAAAAGGTAAAAAAGGTTAACCAGGCTGAGTTAGGCTGGCTGTGTGTCGGCGAGGAAAGACCGATAGAAGGGCGAGTAGACAGACTCGCGAGTTCATCATCCAGTCGCAAGCGATCACATATTCCAGTGCTCTTCGAAAAGCACAGCAGCACCTTTTCTTTTGGGGTGGGGGTGGGGGAGGGGGGCGCTTAATTCTTGCAGCGCTAAAGGGCGTGGCGACGGTTCCAAGACCTCTTTCTCTGTCATCTGACCATCTCAGAGCAGTGCGACTGGCAAGCTCTTGATCATGGAAAGAAGGGAAGTCATATGACAAGCACTTCACGGTTGCTTCAAAACTGCAGTCAACGATGCGCATCATTCTAATTACGAGGAAATACGCGTAAGCGAAAATTAAAAATAAAACGCGCAGGAAACACAGTAATGAGTCTGCGCTGGTTAAGGCCGAGCAAAGTCACGGATAGAGTCCGGCGTTTCCAGCACGCCGGTCAGCCGCCGGCAGAGTCGGATACGCCATGCCGGTGACTCCAGGATCGCGCAGCAGCGCGGCGTTGAGTTGTTGCAGCAAGCACATGCGCGCAAATGTGCGGCGGGCGAGGGATCGAGCGTTTTTGTTTGTTTGTTTGTTTGTTTGGCGAAAGGGCAAACTCGGTGCACTCTTTTCAGTGCACCTGAACTGTATGCCAGCATGCCGTCGGCCAACGAAGCTGGCGCGCGATGCATTCTGGTCTAGCGCCGTAAGATAAAGCACGTTCCATTCGCGTGCCGGCCGCGTCAAAGCGCGCTGAGCGCTCGCCAACCACGCAGAGTGCGCCGGACGCTAGGCTGTAAGGCGTCCACTTGTCGCAGCGCGTAGCGTAACTGCGCCGCGCGTGGCGCGCGCCCACGTTACGCCGGACTGTATCAACGCCTTAACAGCAGCATTACTTACGCATTCATAGCGGGAGAGCGCGCCGGTTGGTGAAATCGCTCGATAGCCACAGCCATAGGCATAGAGCGTAGATGAGCATAGAGGTTTCAGGCATAGAGCGTAGATTCATTCAGTCTATTGTTGACGTCACTGATCGGCTCCATTACGTCATATGCAGGAGACCATTACCACATACTCACGTAGAACAGACCTGACGACGAACGAACGAACCGTCGTGAATGACACGCTCCTCCGCAACTGCGATAATGCTAAGCTATACCGTCTCGTGACTGGGGCGATTCGCTGCGCCGGTATTTTGTAGCGATGCCTTTTCCGATTCTATGCTTTTTCAGGCTTTTCGCGCTTGGCCAGTGGTCAGAGCGACGGTCTGCCCACATCATCAACGGGATCAGGCGGCCGTGTGTGGTGGATGATAAGAATAGCATACAATAAGGCATCGCTACAAAATAGCGGCCCTGCTCTGCAGCGCGCAGAGACGCCGTTTCACGCGTTCAGCATATTTCTGACGTCAGCGATGAATGGTGTTACGTCAAATATACGGAGGCACTAGCGCCAACCTACACCAGACCTGACGACGAACGAACGAGGCGGCGGGAGCGCTCCGCTTCCGCGGCCGCGCATTCTCGCGTCGGTTGACGCCGTGAAGGAGAGGGCCTCCCCTGCGACGAGACAGCAGGCAGGTCGCTCGCACACACATGGGAGCTCTTCTTTCCTCGTCGAAGGGTGTGTGTTTGTGCGCGCGCTGAGTGTGCGTATGTGTTCGTCGTCACGCAGCAGGGACGACCCAAGCACCGTCGTGTTTCGGCGGTGGGTTTTAATTTGCCTCGGTTCACGCGCGCCTCGCGGGCAGCCCGCCAAGATATGCGACGCGGAGACACAACGCGCACTCGCCTCGACGGCGAGGGCGGTTTCTCTCGCTCAATGGAAGGGAAAAGCCCGCCTGTGAGGAGGCGAGGAGGAGGATAATTGCGGGAAATGGTGTTTGTAGTTCTTTCTCGTTTCTCGTAAGTCGCAAAAGACCACGGTCGTGACTGCAGACAGAGCGGGGAGAAGACGAAGAAGAGGAAGAAGAAAAACGGAGAGAAAGGACGGCTTGGAGGAAGGGGAGGGGAGAAAACACTTTCAGGATGGCAGCACGAACACAACGACCACTGATACACTGATCTATTCTGGAACACAGAGGACAAAACCTCGACGATCAAAGCACGCATGCACGCGCGCATTCACTCACTCTCCTCACACACGCTTTCACTCTTGCGCAAATACGCGCATACGCACACTTTTTTATTTCGCTTTCGCACTTTCATACACTCATTCTTGCCCGTACGCATACTCGCCCTTTCTTTCACTGTTCTCGCGCACACCTTCACTCCTGCACATGTACTCACCCATACACACACACGCTACACATATACACTCCAATACATGCGTACACACATACGCAACCTGCACCTACAGGCGTCCGCGCAGCCCGGCCAGAGACTCCCGAGAATGTCAACACAGACGCCCACGAGGGACTCCAGCCAGCACGACTCGCCGAGGGGGGCTTCGCCGAAGAAAGCGTCCCCGTTGTGACTGGGTGCGCCTGATCCTTGATAGTGCGACGCGAAAAAAAAATGAGTCACTGCAAGCAGCGCTAGCCGTGCGAGCGGTATAAATGAACCCGGGTGCGGAATGGGCGCTTCCTGCTTCCACTGAAGCCACGCTTCCCGGTAATGCGCGCACTTCGCCGCCACGTATGTGGAGCGATTCATGTCTCTAGGTGGTGAGGCAGAAACAATTTTCTCTTTATTTCTTTGGGGCTCAGCCTGGTGTCTGTATGTGGCTTTTTGGTCATTGACAACGCTATCTTTATTATTTGTTTCAGTCGCATTGCTGCGCACGAATGAAGTTTACCGTAATGTACGAGATGGTGGGTTAGCTTGTTGAGCGTTCTCTGGGCTGCTGCGCAGGACAGAACTCAAGAAATACAAGAACGTAAGAAAGCGCCGAAGGCCTTTCATCTATCCTTGTCTGACATATACACCGCAGCCGAAAACTGTGTGCACCATGCGTTTCTTCTCGCGTTTAGCCTTACCTGCATGCTTGCGTTTACAATTTGACACGAACAGCTTTGCAGTCGGCTGGCAGGTTCAACGTCGTGCAAGTTTTCGTTAAATAAAAGGACATAACAGATGCTTACTCAAAGCGTGGTATCGCGGATTACCATGTAATCCAGGTATGCGTATATCTTGGCGCACGCACCTGAAGAATAGAGAAATTCGAAACTCAAGGAATTTCGCTACACTGTCTCCAAAAGGGACGCCTCCACATATTCATAACAGAAGGCAAAATGGTACGCGAACGCTACTTCCGCTTTTGTCTGTGTCGTCCATCAAACGGCGCATCAGAATTACGTGTTACAAGGCATCCGCATAGAAGTGAAGCGCCTGTTGCATGCATAGAACTGGGGATAAGGAAGGTTAAACGTTCTGAGGCCGTGGTCTCAGTTAATGTGCGCGTTAGCTGTGTTACTTTAGTGCCAGACAATGTTAATTTATCGCTTAAGTGCTTAACTCAATCGTCGCGACTATGCGGTGTCAGAACCTCTGTATAGCTTTCCCGCGAGTTTGATAAGCACGAAATAAAGCGCCGTGTTTCAGGGTGAAACAGTTGCGAAGAAGTTCACGGGCGGTTCTCTTGCACCAAAAAATGCCGAAGGCACCACGTCGCGCATAAGATATGCTCGTTTAACCAATTTGCAATCCTGGATAGAGAGTGTTGAAAAGGTGTTTCATGTTGGGGGTGTTTTTTGGCTTGCCTTTACATATCGTCGAGAGAGGGAAAAATCCACAGAAAAGCCGGCGGTGCCCAACATATTAGGGGAAAGAGTGCGTACATTAATTCAGGAAGAAGCAATTAAAAAGGAACATAGGTGCACATCTGTGCACGAGCACGAGCAAGGGAAATAGTGCTTTCCCGTGCCATGTTTTACGTCCCCCGACCCTTATTCAACAAAGTACTGGTGGAAAAACTCTGCCAGTTGCATTCGCTAACAACAGCGCTGCGTGAAAAATGCACCTCCGTTTCGTATTCGATGCACCCAGCAAAAACCGTAAAGTCGTCATCGATTGCGGCAGATGGACGGCTAAAACTGCTGGAGCAGCCGTGCGACGATAAGCACACCGCCGCTTCAAGCGCGAAAGACGTGTGTGGTGTCTAAGACCACCGCTTCAATTCTCGCATCAGCTGTCACAACTCAGCATGTTGGTCAAATAATATAGCATGCACCTATTGCAATAAGGCTTCTCGGTTGCACCAAACTTACTGTGAAGTCGAGTAAAAAGAAAATGCCAGGATTGGCAGACGCACCCGCAGTTCTTGCTTCAGCAGAAGGCTTGCCTGTCACCACGGAAATTTATATAATACGACGAACAAGCTTCGGATAGAGAGGAGCGCCCTGCAGGAGGGCGTAAACCTTCTTATCTAACGTGGGTTAACGCGATGGGACGAATAGTTAGAGCTGCAACAAATCGCGCCTTTGTATATAGCAGCCCCGTTTGAGGAGTCATCGTGTGCGGCGCATTTCGGCGGCACTGTTAAACTAAATTCTGGGGTTTGTCGCGCCAGAACCGCAACCTGATTATGAGGCAGGTCGTAGCCTGGGGGCATCCAAATTGAAATTTTAACCGCCTGTAGTTCGTTATTTCGTGCACCTAAATCACGAGCATTTTGCATTTCGCCCCCCTTGCAGTCCCCACCACAGCCGGGACTGAACCCGCGCCCTCGATTTCAACAGCGCATGCGCCGTAACCGCTAGGCTACCGCTGTACCGGCGGCGCCACTGCTCCGCAGACAGCAGCTACGCCGTCAATCCGGCTGCGCATCCACAAGATGGACGGTACGAGCAGACGACGTATCCGGGAAGATATTGATACTTTTTACCCTACTCTCTTCCCGAATGCTATCTGCACCTTCAGCAACGCAAAGATAAAAGGTCGCGAAGAAACAACGGCTAATATTGGCCGCGATGGCTGCTTTTTTGTCGGAATTGGACGGAATTAGCCGATTGCCTGAAATATGGTCCTTTTAGCAAAGTAATAATAACCGAAGCCGGCGCTTCTTGGCATACTTGCAAAGAATCCTAAATTATTGGTGATCGTCTGAAAGAACTCGTTTGTGACAGGTAGTTCAGGATATTTCGTCCATGCGGGTCACGGACGAGGCGCAGATGACAGCAATCAGTGACGTGTAGTCTCGCGACGCGCATTCCAGTGTGGCATGGGAGCATCACGTGGCAGATCACGGTGTGACGGCCCTGCGATTTACCACCTCAACGAGTTAGCTGCTCTAACCGTCTGAGAAATGCATCTATCGCCGCAGTTACTAGGGGTGCTTGCACTGAGCCGATAGGTTGCAGACGAGACGACAGATTTCACATGCATCATCATCATGATCATCATCATCAGCCTGGTTACGCCCACTGCAGGGCAATGGCCTCTCCCATACTTATCCAACTACCCCGGTCATGTACTAATTGTGGCCATGTTGTCCCCGCAAACGTATTAATCTCATCCGCCCACCTAACTTTCTGTCGCCCCTTGCTACGCTTCCCTTCCCTTGGAATCCAGTCCGTAACCCTTAATGACCATCGGTTATCTTCCCTCCTCATTACAAGTCCTGCCCATGCCCACCCATTTCTTCTTCTTGATTTCAACTGAGATGTCATTAACTCGCGTTTGTTCCCTCACCCAATCTGCTCGTTTCTTATCCCTTAACGTTACACCAATAATTCTTCACATACGAATTTAACATACGGAAGTGCATTAACCACAACCCCCACTCGCAACGTCCATGGATGTGCAGAAGCGAAAGGCTAAATTTCCGAACCCGGGGTGCTATGCAGAATGGCCCGAGTTTGTCAAAGTTCGGCATTTCCGCGAGATCTGGCGACGCCCTCAGATGAATGAGCCAATAGTAACAATACATAAAATCCTCGGCACGCCTCCAGTTTCGTTCGCTTACCTAGATTCAATCTCGCGTTATCATCGCTTAGGCGTTACCTCGCGGGTGGACGAAAAAAAAGAGTCACGTGGTGATACCGGCGTTGTTTTCTTTCAGTTATTTAGCATTACTTGGGCAAGTAAGTCATATTACTTTTTTATTTTATTTTTTTACTTTTGCCGTATTCGAGGAAGAGGAAAGGGTTGGCGTGAGATTGTGTCACCTGTGCACAAACAGGAGAAATGGCCGTGACGCGCTCCAGAAAGGCGTGGGTATCGGCTTGCGCCGAGTGTGTAGATAACTAGTGGCACAGTCACGGTATCGCGATATTGCGTTGATAACAATAGGAACCGCTAGAACGTAATCAAGTCTGTGTTTTGAAGCGAGGAAGCGGCGTGCGCAGGGAGCGCTCGTGTTGACTTCATCGTCAATAACCTATGTTTATGTACCTGCAAGAACGAAGGCCTCTCCCAACGATCTACAATTACCCATGTACTGCGCTAGTTCATTCCAACTTGCGCCCGCAAATTTCCTAATTGCGTCACCCCACCCGTGTTGACATACGTGGCTTTTAAGCTCGGCATTTTATTGTTTGCTGCTATTGCGCGTTCCACGCTATCTTTGTTCACTGACTGCCGTGGAGCAAGCTCAGAGGAGCCAGAAACTAGGGGCATCCTGCATAGCACCGCTGGAAACATCGGACCAGCGCAACGCGACAGTAAACCGCTCCCGGGTTCGCGCTCAGCACTGGCGTGAGTCTCTGGCGGTGACCGTGAAGGTATCCTACACGAGATCACGACCAGTTTGTTCCACGAGCAGCTCCAAACCTTAGCCATGCAGACACGTGATAGGACGTTCGAATTGTTGCTTTTTTTCTGTAGCCAATAGTAAGAAAGAAAAAATAAAGAAACGATTGTGCACGCAGTTAACGCTGTCCATTTTTGACCCCAGTGTAGCGAGATCGTTTTTACAACAGAAGCGTGGGTCCATAAATACGCCACTGCAACAGGAAGGGAGCCTTATTTTCGTTTTGGCTGTCATAAATTAAGCCCTCTTGACAGCCAGCAGCGAGACGACTCCTCCGCGCTAAGGAGAGCGTGAAATCTGTCTGGCTTTTCCCGCTTCTGTTGCTTAGTTTATTGGAGACGTTACGCAGGCGGACCTGCACTTAGCCAGTCTGGCAGGTTGCTTTAGATATCTGTCTTTGCGTGTTTGTGCGTGTGCGTGCGTGCGTGCGTGCGTGTGTGTGTGTGTGTGTGTGTGTGTGTGTGTGTGTGTGTGTGTGTGTGTGTGTGTGTGTGTGTGTGTGTGTGTGTGTGTGTGTGTGTGTGTGTGTGTGTGTGTGTCGGGTACATGTTTGTGTATACGCTTGTGTATGCGCATGTGTGCGTGCGTGTGTGTGCGTATGTGTGCGTGATTGTGTGTGTGTTCGTGTGTGTGCGTGCGTGCGTGCGTGCGTGCGCGTTTCTTCGCTCGCCATACAGCTTCATTCAGATAATTTCATTTTAGTGCAGCGACTAAATGGAAAGCGCGGAGTGACTTCTTAAGCAGACGTTTTTAGCCGGTAGTCATGGCAGTTTTTCCACATCTCAAGGCCAATAGCTCCTATATTGCGGAAAGCGTGCACGTTTTAGCCATGGCATCTATAGGGAAGTCTCGAGCGTCCATACATAATTGCGGTTGCGAGTGACGCCTAGCGTAGTCTAATTATTTCAGGGTGAATTATTCTTTAGATAACCTACCGAGTTGGACTGAGGGCTGCAGAGTCATTTAATGATTTGCTGGTGGCTGTCCGGCGCATCTCGAGCACAGTGCAACGCGATCACGTGGAAGTCTCTCCAGCATAACGCGCGTGAAAGCCTCGCATGTGGCGTCTCAAGCACGGCGCATCCAACGCGTACAAAGATTTTGCGGTTTAGCCTGAAGGACGAAGCTTTGTATGACTGACTGAATGAAAACTTTATGAATATTAAGAGGTGCCGCTACGTTAGGCAGCCGCTTTCAGGCACTTTCAGGCACTTTCAGACGTATAGTCCACTGGGTAGCGTTGGTTGTGCTGTGTCTTGGCGAGACAGAGTGAGCTAGTCCAGTGCCCCCTCCTCTTCCCCAAGGCGCTGAGTCGTGCTCCCTAAAAGGCTGCAGAAAGTAGCGCCTCTTCTCTTCACAATAACACATTCTCTCTCTCTCTCTAGAGTGAAGGAGGCAGAGAGAGAGAGAATGAAATAGAGAGAAAGGCAGGGTGGTGGTGGTGGTGGTGAAAACATTAATGAAATACTTGGAGCCTTATGTTCACATGCTAGTATTGGTCGCGTGAAGTGGCCGGCAGTTGGTGGCGCTCGGCGACTTCCAAAGGCCAGCGCACCGGCTGTTTCTGGACAGCTGGGTCGGAGCTGGACACTGCGACCTCGCGTCGCTGTAGGTCGGCGAGTAGCCATTGAGAAGATGTCCTCGGCCAGTGTCCGAGGACTCTCGTTTCCGATAAAGGGCGGTTGTCCAGTCGGTCTAATGCGGTTGGAAGTTCTCTCCCAAGTGGTATAAGCACTGGCAGCGATAGCAAGGTTTAGCGTTACGCTCGACCTTCGCGGATGGTGTTCTAACCATACGCGGGTGTGACGACATGTTAGCACTACGAATCGCGCACGGAAACTCCTGCTGGGCAGACGGGACAACGTCCTATGGCTACGAGACGTCACACAACACTTGCGTGGTGAGCGCCGCCAGTGGTGTTGCAGGCGTCGCACCTCGCCGAGGATAGCTTTAGTCGTTCAGTGAAAAATTAGGTAACGTTAGCCTAATGTTTACCGCTCAGACCACAACGCACACACAGCACCTCATACACCTCATGTGCGCGCACCATGCTTATGCCAATAGCGGAAGGCGGAACGATGCTCTTGCTATGGCCGTGCCTTTGCTCCGCCATCGAGTCCTTTAAGCACAGCGTTGAGGGTGCGTCCGCTTCGCGTCGTCGTTTTTGCAGCCAAGGGCACAACGCGTATCGCAGGCTCCCTAAAGCTCTCCGCGCGCGAGCCGCGCATGCGCTGTCAGCGCACAGCACGCCAACAACGATGGCGGTGACGCCGACGGCATGAATGCTCCTCGAGTGTCTGTAAATTCGTATATTCAAGTAAAAAAAGAAAAGAAATTGTGAGCGCCTCATCACGCCAAGCGGCGCGCTCGCAAGAAAGTCTTTGCGGGCAATCACGTGGTATAAATCCGAGCGGTGGCGAGACGAGACCGCCAGAGATGCGTATATAGGCAGACCTCCGAGGATGCAATGAAGCAGAAAGCCGAAAGAGAACGGCAGCGCATAGAGTTTCTCACTATGTTACTTCCATGCGTCAGCGATAATCCATACTCTCTACAAGCCCTCTATCAGTATTGTTAGGGACACCTGATGGTCGACCACCTTGTGGCTGGCGCAGCATAGCTTAAGTCGCTTTTGCGCCAATTAACTCGATTTAGCTGGCTAACAATGTTGTTAGAAAGAGTTCACCGTTTACCAGTATGTATGCTTCCTCTTACATGAAAATGTCAAGAAAACCACGTTTCTCTCTCTCTCTCTCTCTCTCTCTCTCTCTCTCTCTCTCTCTCTCTCTGGCAATCTAAAAAAATATCGCCGTTTCACCCGAAGGACGAAGCACTGACAGCGAGCAAGGCAGAAAAGACGGCGGATCCAACACTTGGTTGAATATACGTTAACCGAAATTTTGTTGAAACGTTTTAAATAAAGGTTGTGCGATGATACAGACGATGCCTGCAATTTTATTATGTTTCTAACTACGCTGAAGAAACTGTTGCACTTTGTTTTTACCATCGCAGAAGTTGTTGCCCTTTTACTTCGCGGTAACACGAAAGTATAACCGTTAGCGTTCAGCACCACGTTTTTCAGCAAAGCGAATACGTGCCTGCTGGCAAGACGCCCTGTTCTTAGCTTCGATAGTGCGGGAGAACGCTTATGGACGCCGACCAGTGCAGACGCGTGCACATCGACCTCCGTATGACCTACATTTTCGGGTGGTTCATCCTCTGAAACCGCCCGGAAATTGTCACCCGCTAGAAGGGGAAGTGCTCCGGCATCGGAGGACACAACTCTCACCGAACTCGGACCATTTTTCACGATTTGACGGCCACTTGCCATTTCGCCCATGCGAAGCCTCCGCCACCTCGAGTAGAGGAGCGGCGGCGACGCCGGGAGACGCACGCTCGAATACGCCAATCACGACCTCGCCGCAGTCACTGTGACGACCATGACATCGACTACGCAATCGCATCCGATGGCTCAACAACCCGCACTGGCTTTGAGCGAAGAGGTTGTGGACTTTGCCGCCCAAAACCGGGATGATGAACGACCGGCCGGGAATTGCACCATGGCGTCCGCGCATGCCAGTGTGCATTTTTCCACCCAAACGGAGACTGACCGCGCAGAGGAGGGTTGGTAGATATCCCAATCGCTCAGAGAACCGAAGAAACAGGCAAAGGAGCGGAATTTCCGGCGAGGAGGAGACTTCTCCGCGGACAGCAAGCATACAGCGGACAACCTGCCAAAACGCCGGGGTCGGCCCACGAGACGCAGGCCCCCACCGCTACCCAAGGACCACCTGAAAGTGGTTTTTCGAACTCACCAGGGACTTTCACTGAGGAATGTAACCCTCCGAGCGCTTTCCGACGCAGTAGTGGAGGCCTGTCAAGGAAAAATAAGGTGGGACCAGTTCATTATGCGCATACGGTCGGGCTCCAACATAGCACTAGCGTCCACCCCGGATGCGACCGTCGCAATGGCGATGAGCGGCGTCACGTCTTTGAAGATCAACGGAAGACCGCACCTAGTCAATGTTTACGTCACGCCAGGCAAAGGAACCATGGGAGGTGTTATCCACGGTATAGAGCCGCACACTGCGTCTGAGACTCTCAAAGCGAGCATCCGTTTTCGCACCCAGGGCGTGGAGCTGGTAGAGGCCCGGATGTTGGGAGACTCTCACAGTGCTCTCCTTACTTTCTTCGGAGACGTGCTACCGAGATACATTTGCTACAGAGGAGGTGAGAAGGAGTGCATTCCTTTTCGTAACACGGTCCGATTCTGCCGAGCGTGTGGGGAAGTTGGCCACCGCACCGACGTGTGCCCGCAACCAGATTTGCCCACGTGCCGTACCTGTGGATTGCGCAACCCAGGAGTAACTCACAACTGTACCCCGACATGCGCAATTTGCTCTGGGGACCATCTAACTGGAGACCGCAGTTGCCCAAAACGCCTCAAGCCTGTACGAAAGCAGGCAGCGCAACCATCCAAGAAACCACACAAGCCAGCACCTCGCTAGTTCTCCTAGGAGGACGAAGAATCGGAATGGGCTTGCGGACGAGGTGCGACCAACAGGTGTCGTTCAAGAACCCGCACGCCATCGAGCAACCGCTCGTAGCACGGACAATCAGGGCAGCAGCGCCGAAGGTCCACGTCGAGGCCAAGACCAACCACACAGGAGAACACGAAGGCGAAAGCCCATCCGAGAAGCAAGTCACCCGGGGCATTCCTGGCACAGAGCAAGCCACAGGCGAATCAGGTAAGCTGGGCGCAAGTCGTATCTCCCACTGCCAAATATACATCTGTTACACCACCGATCACGCAACACCCTGAATACAGAAGGGTATTAGACGAGAACAGACAACTCAAAACAGAATTAGACGAGGCTAAGTCTAGGATGGCACGCCTCTAGGCACCACTTTTAAAACAATCAAGGAACACGCCAGGCCCAGCGAACGCATCCGTTGTGCAGCCCTTGACAACGCAGCAACCACAAACAGTGTCGCTAGCCTGTCGCTAGTATCCTGCAGCAGATGCAGCTTGTCTTTGCCAAACTAGGACAGATGGAACGCACCATTAGCGACCTAAGCCAGATGCAGAGCCCTAGCAAGAGAACTAGTGAAAGCCCGGGCTCCCCCACCAGACAAACGAAAGAAGTAGGACCGGGTTACGAGAACACCAATGATGGCTATAGACGAGATGCGTCATTTTGCCTTGCCGGCTTACCGCAGCTTCCCTTAGACCGACCTCCACAATGCGTGGGATCTGCACATTGTTAAAGCGAATGGTCGGAAAGGTACGTGTCCTCCGTGAAGAGAACGAGTGGAAAAGAAAGCGCACGTGCGTAGCAGTTGTCATGCCACCGTAGTCGCGCTGTGTCGTGATGGTGACATGCCATCTTTGTCATTCTGCCGTCGTCGTCGCGCTGCCATAGGCCTATTAAAACACGTTGACGATAATTTGCGCCGTCATCATCAAACATTTAGTTATCGACGTCAGAAGCATACTTCGGATGTATCGCTAGTGCGTTTGTTTGATTTCTTTGAAGTTAGCTTTGATAGTTTCTGCAACAAGCTTACATGCTGAGCCTTACTTACGCGCACTGTCTCGCCCACGCGCCCACAGGGCGCACACACGGCGGAGGCTCCCCAGGCACGTGACCGATGTTATCTACGCGACCGCGAATTGCCGTCTCCAGAATCAGCCTAACTTTGATAACACTATTTTCGGGCTATACAGTTCACTTTCGCGCCGTCTCTGGGGTGGGCTCACTTTATTCGGAGACAGAGCGACCGAGCAGACACGCCAGACCCCGAGCAGGAAGGCAAAGAGGGCTTGACTTGAATAAAATGTTTATACATGTGCTCGAAGGCGGATATTTGTTGCACTGAGAATGTTCAGGCACCGTTTCCTTTATCTTCTTTCTTTCTTTCTTTCTTTCTTTCTTTCTTCACTGGGCAGTTCCGTGGAGAACCAAGTCGATCAACGGTACATCTGTAATGCCGCTGCACTTGGATATATAGGCTGATTAGTCGGCCTCGTGACTGTTCCGTATGAGACAGACTCACGCCAAGCCGCGGTGGCGTAGGCCAAAGAAAGCTTCGCTTTAAACCTCTAAACAGTAGTACACGTCCCTCGCGTTTCTCGGAGTTTCGTGCCGCTCTTTCTTCCTCGCACCTCTTCACACTCCTTCCTTGCTTCCTCACCACATCGCTCAAGTGGTGAGGTGTATTTATCAATCAGGCGTATTTAGACAAATAATAGTGCTTAAAATGTGCTGACTATCTTAAGCACCACCATTTAGCCTAGAAACGCCATTCTCTACCAACGAGCACAGAAAGTTTCTGCAGTGGCGAAGAAGCTATCGCTTAAAGAGTTATACAGTTTCAACCGAAGGAATAACTGTCGACGGCGGCAGTGAGGTTCAGCGTTGCGCTCGAGTTCCTCGGACGGTGTTACAACTGTACACGGGCGCCATACGGTGGGGCGACGCGGCACGCGAGGCAATGGCCACTGAGCAGAAGGAACAGTGCCTTGGAAACCTCCAGGCGTCTCACGACGGTGGCGTGACGAGAAGCGCGCCCGGTGGCGTTGCGCGGGCGTGGCACCTGGACGGTGCACGAGGTGGGAACGAACGGGAAACCGTCGGCGCCAGTCAGCTGTCAGTGAAAGGAGCGATATCATTCAGCTTGAGCTTTACCGTCCGTTCCGCTCAGACCAGTGCATGCAGACGCCATATATAGTCGCTCAGCAGGAGCGCTATATTTGTGCTTGTAGTGTGCTTCGTGCCTTCGTGCCAGCGGCGGCAGGCAGACCGCTGTCCTAGCTTCGCCACGGAGCTGATTTAGAAAAGTGTGGTTTGGTTTGGTTTGGTGCGTACGGGTATGGCTCGACCCACCGCGGGGGATCGGCCATGAATCGGGCTGCAGTAGGTAAACAAAAGAGAATAAGGATTAAATAGAGTTTTGGGAATTAAGAATGACATATTAACTGAATGCTAATCGCTAATATCTCATGCTATATTATTTTAATATTTGAAGTCAGTATTTTTGTTTTCATGTTGAGGAAAATAAAACGATAAAGTTAGCATGGCAGTCCTTTGCATCACTTACAAAAGTCAACATGGCATCACATACGTTCCTATTGCAGCATTCTAGTGCCGACGCCCCAAGAGGAAGCGTAATCGCAGGAAGCGTAGCCAAACGAACTGTGCATCTTTAGAGACGCACTAACCGTGCGCGTGGGAGCGCGGGGCATGTGCCGTCTGTAGTGGGACAGCACGACGACGGCGCGCCTTCCGGAAGTTCTTTCGCCGCCATATTCTAGTTCTCGGGAGATATTCGAACACGGCGATAAGGCCCGGCGCGATGTTTATCCACCTCGCCTTTTCGCGAACACTAAGGTTTCGTGGAAGCAGTGGTTGTGAGCCCGTAAGCGAGCGTATTCAGCGGTCAGACTTTCACCCAGGTTGAGAGGATAGAGGCGTAGAGGCGTGAAAAAAACTGTTCTCTCGATGTGGACGGCGTGCGTCTGAAAGCTTACATTTTTGAACACGCACTAGGAGCCGTATAACGTTAGACTATTCAATTCTGGTTTTATTGCAATCTTCTGATGTCAAATTTACGCAACCGCCGACGCAAGCATCAGGCGATGAAACCGCAGCGTTGTTTGAAGAGGCCAGTGATACGCGCTCCTCGTTCATAGGAGATCACTTTTGGTTGTTTTGAAAGCAAACAACATCTCCTACCTTGAAAGTTTCTTTTCTTATTTAATTGGCTGACGAGAGGCGAGGAACATGCAGAAGTGGAGAGTGTTCGGTTGGTATGAGCTAGCGTAGTGAAAGTAGATAACCAGACGGGGAGGGTTGTGCTGGCGTTGGCGATTGGTCCGCTTCCCTTTGCTTAGCATGCGGTGGCCGGTCCAAAATCACGGCGGCGTGCAACGGAAGGCTTAAAATGCCGCCCAAACAGATCCTCAGTGAAGAACAATTGGCATAGGAATGTCGCATACATGCCAAGAAGGGCTCGACAACGTTATACTGCCGTGGACAAATGTTTAATATACGCAGAGAAATCGATTCTCCCAGGCAGCTCCTAGTAGCCAGTGCCCGAGCGATCGGTGGGCAGCCATCTTTCATTCCTTTCAGAACGACGCAGTCTCCGGCTATTCCGAAAAATAAATCAGTTCTGCATATTATTGCATCTTTAAAGGGCACACGTCAGTTTTACGTGGTGACATCACTTCACGTCACGTCACCTTTAGCGCGTCACCGCGCCTCGTCCGGCGCACAGAAGCGCGCCGGACGAGGCACCTGGTCTGAGGCACCTGCAAGGCGCACTTTTGCGCACCTTCCAACCTACTGTGCTGCTTCGAAAGCCGGGGAGCAATCGAGCAATGGAGGGGAGCGTACCGGTTAAAACAAGTAACTCCCTGAAACATCGGTTACACTGAAATCTCATGAAGGAGGCAGGAATTTCATGCCACTAAGCGATTTAATGAGCTCGAGATCGGGAGCGAAAGCGCCTAGCGCCCCACATCTAACGCTTAAACATTGCGTTACACACTAGTAACCATCCTGCGAGTTTTTTTTTATAGACTCACTGCGTGAATTCTTGGGACAGACCTCGTATAACTTAATATAACCCGGCTATCAGATTACGAAGATCGTAAAGCGACCTGTGTATCAAAAGTAGCGTAACACCGTCTACTTTCGTGACATATTTTAGTAGAAAAGTAGCGAGTTTCCCCTCTCTGGCGAGTCTGAAGACGTCCAAATTTGCGGCAGATTAAATGCGGCCGATGACGTTGAATCTTCTATGTGTTAAAACTGCGTGGTGCATCGATAGGACTTTCGCAGGCACCAGCGACAGCACCATATGCGAGATTTGCAACAGATGCCTGCATGTTCCCATTAACAATGTGTCTGCCTGTATATGAATGCATATTTTCGCGCACAAGACGAGGACGAAGGAGAGGCCGAGACACACGAGCGCATGTTATACCTGTCCTGGGAAAAAGAAAACTTTCGCGAAGCATGAATCGCAATAAATTCATAAAAACGAAAGAAACTAAGAATGAGATACAGACGTCAGTAGAACCAAGAAAAAGCAACAGCATCTCCATGGCCTTATTCATTTATATTGCGCCGAAACCCATCGACAGCTGGCCAGTAAAAGCGGGCAGGGGTCGGCCGTAAAACAGGCATCACCCGGTAGCCGAAGCCTCAGGGTGAAAAGCGCCAGTCGGAGCGGCGGAGACTTCTGAGAGCAAGAGAAAAGCGCGTCTCGTTCGGAGATAAACTTGACGCCTGTTGTTACGGGCAGTACGATCGAGAACCGACGTAGTACATGGAAGGACGGCTGCCCTACGAGGCCGCACGCAGTTCGAGTGAATATACATGTATGAGCTGCGGCACAGACGGGAAGCGGTGGCAAGTGTAAATACGGGCCAAACCGAGTGCATGTATATTTTGACAGGGCTGCCCGTCGCAGTGTTGTTATTGCTGTCGGGCTATAAACTCTACAACCAGATAGGCTGCGGCCACCACGAAGCTTGTGCTTCTTTAAGAGCCCACACACTACGTGCCGACGGGATTAGATACATACACCTAGGCCGGTCAAAGTAGGGCTTCTTTTCGCTCTACTATCTGTGTGTGTTTTTTTGTGATTTTTTTGAAGCGGAACCTTTCTTTGCGTAATCTCCCGGGTTTTCCTGACCGTGGCTGCTGGGTTCCGTTCCTGTCTTGCCAAATAACTCGTGGGTAAATTGGAACACCTGCCCGATGGTGAGATCGAACCTCGGTCTCCCAGCACGTGCACTTCTATCATTGCCAACGCCAACTGTCTCCCTGAGATAATAGCCGGAGGTGTTACATTACGCAGCATTGGTGCGCGACAGCGCATGCGCGCACATGTGAAGGAGGCTGCGTTTGGAAAGCTGCTTGCGTGACAGATTCACCGTCCATGGCGGGCCAAGTCCCTGTGATCACGTGGGCGGAGCGTGACTCAGACCACGGACAAAGCGCAAAAAGAAAAGGACTACCACTGGAAGTGAACAATTACGTAAAATTCCACGGGTAAAGATTCATTTTTGGGATGACTGATTTACTGAAACTAATTATACCGTAACGCCGGACTCCTTGTGCAATCCCACTTGGTATGATCAAGTAATGTCGCCTATTCTGGTGGACTATACTTGGAGAGGCGGGCATTACTTGCACAAGAATGGTCATGTTCAGTTAGCTCATTCCACGTTAGCTATAGTTTCGACGGCTCATCGGCATATTGGCAGTTTCAGCGGCTCAGAAGCTTCCGGTATATACCCATAGCTGTGAAGGCCATAGTTGCTGTCCGATTGACTTTCGCACCGCAGTGATGTGTATATTCATCTGAAACGAAAGCATCGCATGTCTTCGCTCACTGCGCACGCACGAACGCACACACACACACACGTACATACATACACATACACATACACACACACACACACACACACAAGCACACACACACAAGCGCGCGCGCACACACACACACACACACACACACAAACACACACACACACACACAAATACGCGCATGCGTAATTCTGCTTAGATGTGCTTTTGAAAGTATGAGTACTGTTGGCACGCCTTTTATTCAATAAATTAGTTTTCATGCAATGCCTTCAATAGCGCGGTCGACATAATGTGAGAATTCTTTTCGCAGGATTCTGTTCCTTTGTTACCCAATGTTCACGACCGGCCGGCACCGATAATGGCGTTGGCGGAGCGCCTCTCGGACACTGCCGAAGCGTGAAAAAAAAAAAAAACATCGGGATATAATCTTTACATTAGCCCGGTCCACGACATGCACGTGCTGACGCTTCGCGCACTTCACGTCAAAAAATTTTCAGCTCTCGATGCGCCAAGCGGCACCGAAAACGCTAGAAACAAGACGGGTTCGTCTGATCATCAACCGCTTGAGTTGACAATTCGCTCGCCAAAGTCAATGCGCTCATTTAGAGGGCGTCCTAAGTGCCCGTCACTTACCGGGAAAAGAAAAGACTCGGAAACCAACTACTGGAGAACAAAGCACTCGTTGAAAACGGTCAAAGCACTGTACATAACCCTGAAAGCTCGCAGGCTGTTTGCTGAAACGCGAACTGCAGCGAACTTTTTCAAAAGCTCCAGGTCTGTACGTTAAAACGCAGTCTGCGTGTCAGCACGCGGTGTGGCGCTGTCGGCGTCGCAATGCATTCAAGCCTGACACGTAATTTGGACGCAATACCTCCTGACGGCTCACTTTCAGCGTGTACTGTCGACGCCTTTCAACGTGTACATACATCGTCCGTTAAATGCGATGTAATGTATTTTAGTTGAACGATGGCATTTTTTTGGCATCACACAGTGACGCTGCACACGCATTTGCGGTGCGCTTCAGTTGCATGGACCAAAGGTCATGGCAAGCACCCCGCCAGCGTGCACGGTATCCTATGGGTTGAGTTTACTGGGCGAGTGATAAATGTGATATATATACAACACTACCGGGACATCCGGATGACGTCAAACTGAACTCCTTTCTCACCTCAACCGAATGAGAAATCGATCGGCGAAAATATTGTCACAGGTCGTATGTTACAACGTTCCCACTCAGATGTAATTAACGGCCAGTGCTCAATCGAGATCGTTCAAGCATTGCCGCGACAAATTATAGATCCACCTCGCGATGCATCTCTGATGCCGCCAAGCTTGATTTGTAAAACCGATAGTGAAGTTCAGGAACTGTGGATGTGCAGGCAAAAGTTTTATTAACGGTTAGCTCGCTCATATTTCTTTCCTGCACCTCTGTCCCCGCCCGCTGAGTTATATCCGTACACTGTACAATTAAGGCAATGCGCACTGAAAAGGCTAATCAAGCGCTTAGATTCTGCATTTCGTCTGCTGTGGTGCTGAAATCTGACAGCCTTAGAGCGGTGTCCCTTTTTTTGTCATATTTGGAATAGTTTAGACGTCGACGGACCGTATTATTGATGAAACATCCACTCATCATGTACGGTCAAGCAGTGGGCGTATCGCATTATTTTGCTAAATTGAGTGTTTCAGCCTCTGCTATACGACACCAGCGCAGAAAATCAGACTGCCAGAATCGCGACAAGAAAAATAAAGCGCATGAGAAAACTCTTTCATATTACGAAACAATTTGGCGAATTTTCCTGCCCTCCAATGTTGAACAGAATGTCTTACATTTTCAAACAAGGTTCATGTAAAGTGAAGTAGCGGAAACAATGCTGCCTCCAAACTCTCCCCATATACCTATATACCAGCCCAAGGTCATCGAGGATGCTCGGCTGGCAATATGAGTTACATAGCCCCCGGATATATCGACGAATCTCGAGCTACAGATGATCAAATTTTACGCCAGACTTCCCCCTTCGTGCATTAAAAGAGCTGATTGCTGGGCTAGTTGGTATATTGATATGAGAACCATCTTTAAATGCAGCGCAACGGGACAGCACAACAGAAAGGAAGACAAACGCAGATGCTCGCTGGCACGAGTGAATTTCTCCTCCTTCGTGACGCACCCAAACAAGACACGACTCATGCGTGTTGACTGCTAACGATACAAACGAAAACGCCCCGGCAAGCTATTTCAGTTTAACAATCGATCACCGAGAGTTTGCCGAGTAGCCACGTTCGGCCGTCATCAAGCGGGAGAGCCGCGAACGCGCCGCGTCTCACCGCTACGTGCCCTTGCGAAAGTTTGTCAGCGGCCCAAACTGAGCTCACGAAACGTTTTCCACTGCCGGCTTCAGTGCATGGTCTAACTAGAACGCTCTTCGATAACTTGGCGTTGTTGTCACGGTAACACGTTCTTTGCGCCGATTGTGGTCGTATGGCCCTCGTTATTTAGTAAGTTGTCGGATAAAGTGGTTCGCGCATCACAAAAGATTTGTGCAAGTCACTCACTCCCGCTCGATGACTGGCGAGCGTCGCTACACATGGACACTGCCTGCTATAGATCTCTAAAACAAAATTTCTTGGTAATGTGAAACGTTGGGTTATCTCGGGTCTGCATAATCCAAAATGTAAGCGCGCTTGTCTTTGTCACGCTCTTCAGTTTCTGTCCTTCTCCGAAGTTGCGCACTTACATTTTTTTTCGGGACAACTTGCAGGAACGGATTCGTGCAAGTGCCTTAACCGAATAAACAGCGTGCATATATTAGAATCGTAATTGTGACAGAAAGCCTGAGTAGTGAAGTATGTAGCACGTGGAACTGCTATATTGCGCTGGCGCGTGCACGTGGTGCGGCAATGCGGGTGCATATACGAACAGCCAAGTTAGTTCATTGTTAGAATTGTTAGTCCAGCAATTAATCGTCCTGAGTGTACTCTTTGTCTTATGCGCACGTACACGTCTTCGCTCATTTTCGTTTTAGTAGATAATGCATCGACCAGCCCAGCGCTTAGCATTTGTTACAGTAACTCGGGTCGCATAGTACAGAGACGCACGCGAGCGCTTGCGTGGTCCCAATTGAACAGTTCTCCCACTAATGCAGTGAGCGAGCTAAGCCAGTTTGCTGCGCTGCTTTCGGCACGAAAGACAATGCCCAAAGAAGGACGAGGACAACCATACCTTCTTTGTGTCGTCATTCGTGCTGAGACCAGTGACGTCTGATGTCTCTGATGTCAGATGCCATCTATAGCCCAGTGGATTTGAAGCCCTATTGATCAGTGAATGAGCGGGAGCGAGCACTCTCAGCTTCTGCAGGGGACGAACCGCGCTAGCAGTACACGAGACAAACGTGTGTGCCCTTGACGGGTTTGGAGCAAGATGAAACGACAAGAATAAAGGCTATGCCCACACTGGTTTACTAGCGAATTAAGACCTTACATACACCGATTGCGCCGATATAGGGCTTTTCCTATAGAGTGTTTCTGCCACTACATTTGACCGTCATAGTCAGGTCATGCCGAATGCCAAAAAGTCTAAACTCAAGAACCACGATTTTTTTTTTGTGTGTGTGGATTCAGTGTGCTCTTTATGACTGCGTCTCATTTTTCATTCCGTCTTGCTGGCACTTGTCAAAAGAAGTCGCGGTATGGCAAGCATTTTTCCGGGATCACGACATTATATTATATCAACGAATCGTTATATTGTCCCCGTCATTCGAGCAACCACGCAAATACACGGTCTATGTGATCATAAACTACGCAGCTACGGTTGAAAATCCTGTAGGTGTATAAGGGAGAATTGCAGGATCCTGCCATCACCGGCTATACTGAATCTCTATGCTAGCGCCCACCGTTACTGCGATTTCATGAGAGCTTAAAGAGGCTCACTAGTAACTTCCTCCAAAGTAAGCGCCACGAACCCAGATCATTGGCACACTGATTTAGCCGTCGAAGTGCCTTTTTCAAGAAGGCTTCTTTTCTTTCGCTTCATTTTTTTTCCTCGAACGTATCCATAAATCCTTATCGAACGGAGACAGCCATCGCTCGCGGCTACCTCGAATAAGGAGGCCACCCACCTAAGGCGCACACTGCGCTTGCTCAGAAAAAAAGGTTTATTCTCTCTATGTCGAGTGTATATTCACCGCAGTCACAGAAACGAGCGGACATCTGGATGCCTTGGGCGCGCTTTGCACATGCATGCACTTCATGCATGTTATTTACACCGTGCAGACGCACGTTGTAGATATCCTATGAAAAATAAATGGGAGTGGGGAGTGCATCATTCTACTGATTATTTGATACTCGCAGTTCTTTAATTATGAAGGTGGTGCAGCGGATCTCAGGACTCAAGGGACTTCTTAAATGTACCGCTACAGATGCCTTGGCGCAAAAGCAGCATTTCTAGTGCAAATAAATTACGGCGTTTATTCAGCTAAACGCAATTCTCGCTAAACATCTGTTGGTTTCGGTAGTGTGTGTGCGTGGGCATGTCGGAGTTTTCTGCAGTGCAAGGGGTGCACGGGGATAGGGAGGGCTATCGCCTTCCGGACTTCGCGATGAGTGCCGCTGCAGATACTACTAGGCCAAGAAGCCATTACAGGTAACTGTTTAATGGCCGTGCGACCATTACAGCCCCTACTTCATTTTCTTCCGCTCCGCATTTCCAGCCGCCGAGCATTACCCATGCCTCCGCTAACATGTAAGTTTGACCTGTAACAACAAATTGGCAAAGGTAAACTCGTGCCTTCGGGACGCACATAACTTCTAAACATCTCTCCGCAGACTATCACCGACCACTCCGACGCCTGTATAGTGAAGCACTCACCAATGGTGGTGATGACGATGATCGAATAGAGCAGGGCCCCGGTGAAGGACCACTGCAGCTGGGCGTCCTCCTTGCCGTCGTAGCCTTCCTTGCGCACCGCTTGCACGAGGGTGACCTCGAAGCGGCGCAGCCTGGCCACGGCCTCGCCGGTCCAGTTGGCCTGGTCCAGGAGCGGCGCCTCGGCCGTCAGCTCCCACAGCGCGTCAGCCAGGTTCGAGCGCCAGCGCATCATCTCGAGCCGCTTGTTGCGCTCGTTGGTGGCCTCGAGGTACTCGAAGAGGAACGCGCCCATCACGCAATAGCCGACCACCAGGCTGCACAGCCCGAAGTGCGACATGAGCGACGTGGTGCCGGCGCGGCAGTAGTAGCGGCACTTGGAGCATCGCGACGACCGGCGTGGTTCCCGCATCCTGGAGCTGCCCGATCGAGCGGCGCCGGGGTCCCTGCGGGGCCGCGGCGACCCGGTGCCGACCAGGATTCGCGGCGATCACCGACTCGTCTCCTGGAAACACTCATAACGACGGCCACTGCACCGTGCGGCCACCTCACGGTCGAAAGGCGTAGGCTGAAGACGGTGTAGCGGCAGGCGGCAATCGAACCTGTTCGGCACTCTTGATTGGTCCGGCGGTCGACTCGTCATGATGACGCGAGAGATGTGAACATGATCACGGCACAACGAAACACTCACTTGGGCACTCATACGCTCGGGGATGGCATTTTATGTCTTCTTTGATGGCGCGTGGGGACGATAATCGCAAGTTCGGTGAGTCTTGAAGTTCGACTTCCGGCTTCCAGTGCAGTATAAGCCAAGCGGCGCGTTGGGTTAAGCGAACAGTTCCGCTCTAGAAAGGCGTTCTTCATCGGTGTTGCAATCCGCCAAGCGCTTGGACGTGGGCTGTGCCGTGGGTGTCCCACGACGGCGATCGAACACGTTGCCTCATGACGGCAGCCCCGAAAGCACGTGGTCCACGAGGACGCCGGCTTCGCTGGGCGAGGCAGATGGCTCCGGCTCAGCTGCAATCCACTCGTGCTAGTCGGCGCGCTACTTGAACTTCAAGTGGGCTGAGAGTTTGTGGCCGCCAATCTAGGCGCAGGGATACTTGTATAAGCTGAAAGTCTCCTAAGCGTGAAGAGCACGCCTTACTGAGACGTCGCTTCCCGGAACATGCTAAATCTCTTTACGGAAACACCACTGCATCCTAGCTCTTCCGCCAGAACACGTCCTGCACGGGCCCTATAGGAGTTCCATCGGCGTTCACTGGCGAAGAAACAACGTTCGCCGTCTGCAGTAGTACTTCCGCGTCCGGCCGAGTCGCCACGTGTGGAGTCACTCTTTCTGGACGAACGAGCCGGCTATCGTAGGAATCGGGCAAGGTGAGCGATCGCACCCTCCTCGCTAGAAGAGAATGGTTATGCGACGGCGCCTCCTAGTGCACAGCAGTGGCTGTGGCGACGGAGCCGGCCACACTGCACCCGGGCTCCTCCACGGAACGGGACGGTGTGGCGAAGAGATTTCCTCCCCGGCCGGCTGGCTGGCACGGCCCTTAAAACCTGCGGCGGGAGCGCAGGCTTTCTCTTTCGGCCCGTCGCTGTTGTTGTGGGCTGTGCCACGCCGCTGCCGCCGCCGCCGCAGCCATCGGTGCGGCAGCCCCCCGAGAGAAAGAAAGCGCGGGCTCTGCGCGGCCTCCAAAAATAAGACGGCCGGAGCTGCTGCCCGTGCTGCGCTGCAGCGGCTCGTGGAACAGCGGCGCTCGCGCGCGCGAACTACACGGCGCTGCTGCTGCGCCCGCTGCTACTGCAGTGTGGATGAGGCACGCGCGCAGCCACTGGCGGCCAAAGCCTTTGGGCGAACCGCCCGTCGGCGTCGCTCGCTGTAGGGTTCGTCGTCGTCCCTGGTGTGGTGTCACGGCGCGTCGGCACCACCCCATCGCGCCGGCGGCCGAGAGAGCGCACCGACGACGAGATGAAAGGGGGCGACCATTTCTGGCCTTGTTTGTTTGTTTGCTACTCTCTCTCTCTATTTTGGAGTCTATACCGCTCGCGCGCCGTTCCTCCTCCCTCGTTGAAATATAACTAAAAAAGAAAAAAAAAAGAGTGCCGAGGATGACGATGACGAGAACAGACCGAGGTCTAAGACTTTAGGCCATGTGCCCAGGGAGAGCGTAGACTGCTTGCCTGGGGAGCGGGAAGAAGAAGAGGACTTCTCTGCTTGCGTCACGGTCGGCTGCTGCTGCTGCTTGTACGCGTCGGGTCACTGACGTGAGACCGCCCCCGCTGTTGCACTCTTTAGCTTGCCCGCTCGTTCTCGAGTCGTTTCAAAACTCGGCGCTCCGCTTTCTTGCTTTCATCTCTCTTTCTCGCTCTCTCTGTCTGTCTTTCTCTCTGCCCGCTTTCTTTTTTCTTTTTTTTGACAGCCGGTTGAACAAAGTACTGCCTCTGTCGAACCCTCCTGCTGGTGCCTTGCGGAGAAGCTCCGTGGGAGTACCGGCCATTCCTACCCTCCTCTCACTTCCCAGCTTCGCCTCTGCAGCTCCTCTTTCTCTTTACTCCTTGGCATTCAGTTCTGCTGGCTGGAAAGGGAGCACGACCGCACATACGCAGCCAATGCCACGGGTTACGGCGCTGACGCTTCCGCAGCGCTGTGCGTGTGAGTCGCGTCTCGTTGATGACTGACAGGGAGACTCAGCTTTTCTTCATTCTTTCTTCTTATCGCTAGTGTGACGCGCGCGCACGGCTGATTGATGATCTGAGCGCGAGCCTGAAATTCTGAGAAAGCTCTACGGTCATGGACATCCTTTCCTTTTTTTCTTCTTTCCTTAACCCCCTTTTTTTTTTTCTTGCGTTGCAGTTCTGTTGGTTTCATAACCACCCTTCTGTCGGTGATCGCTCGCGCCATTTCCGTTTTTATTTTTGGGGCGTCTCCACGCGAGTTGTGACTGCCAGCCTTGCCATGTCGTTTCAGTGCACTCTAACCTATCTGCAACGAACTCGACTAATCGGGCGCGTGATGTTTCTAGTGAGTCACGCTTATAGACATTCGTTGTTTTCTGATAAATCAGCGGTATGCAAAATTCAATATACATTGTAAAGTTCGTGCATAGTTCAACGCAGAAGCTTTCTTTTTTTATATATGTAAGTATTTTATGCCGTGACGTCAAGATGCGGTCAGAGACAACCAAGGAAACAACCATAACTTCTTTATGTAAACAAACCCAAGACACAAAAAAGAAAGAAAAAAGAACACTCTTGTCCTTGCCCTAAGTGGTGCTGTTCACAATTAATGTGTTGTTACTAATTAATTCAATTTACCATCTTCATAAAATATACTTTCTATGGGGTCTCGAGGCAAACGTCACCCGCTACTTAAGGTAGAACAAGACATCCTTAGTAAAATGTTCTTGCATGTCCTCTAAAAAGATTTACCTGGCGGAAGAAAAAAAAAGCAGAACCTTGTTCTAAGAATGACGCTGATGACTGTGAGTTGATTTTAGTGACAAAGCTGCATTTTCAGATGTCGTAACCTTGGCGCGAGTCTTTATGTAAAACACAGCGGGAGATGGTAACCGAAAGGTAGACTGCAATGTGTATCTTATTGAAAGAGCAACACAAACGCATGGTACGAAGCACCTGCTTCGCACCATACGTTATCTCCTATGTTTGTTTCCTTTTTTCTGTTCTTCCTTTATTTTTTTTCCTTATGTCGGCGTATGTTGAAACGGACGGCAACACGTTTATCTGACGAGAAACTAAAAGTGTTCAAGGTCATCATCCTTACGTAATCGGGAAAAGTCAACTTTTGCACACCGCGACCACAATTGGCATACATTCTTCGTCTCCTATTTTATTGGTTTCTGATCATTCGTCCCGCCGGATGGCCGATCGTGGGGATGAGGATGGGGGGGGGGGGGGGGGGCGGCGCTCGACACTGTGCACGCTAATTACGAAGGGAAATGAGTGGAAAACGTAAAAAAAAGTCATAAAGAGTCGGGTCCACGGCGACTCTCCGTCAATTCCTTATGCTACGGATTGTTTGGAAACTGATTTGTAAGGTCTACGACGTTACCGTTTTGCATAATTTTCGGGAAATTGTAACGAAGAAACGAGGAATAAGAAATCTGAGGAACATATGACCATCGGGCTGCCGCTGTCGTCCAAACCACGGCAACTCGAGGAGAAGCCTATGCGTGCTCGTATATATATATATATATACATATATATATATATATATATATATATATATATATATATATATATATATATATATATATATATATATATATATATATAATTTTAAATAAGCAATGCAAGTATATGTTTTAAAGCAGCTAATCAGATGCCCAAAAATGTTCTTTAGCTGATTAGCCACACCGTCGTAAGTTTTCGCCGATGACATCCTTGCGCATGATGTACGCCTGTCCCAATAAGTATTATTGCCAAGATTGCGATTTGACTAATGACCTTGGCCGTTCAGCGTAAATCTCTATTAAATCATAATATAAAAAGACTGATCATCTATATCTGTGTTCTGGCGATACAGTAGATTCTCGTTACAATAAAGTCAGCAGAAGGATGAAAAGCGAACGCGGGCGTTACGCATGTAGTGTCAGTGTACCGTGGCCAGGAAATACCTGTAGAAGCGCGATTTCGTTTTTTAGAGAGATTCACCGTATCCGTTGTTTCGCACACTCCTTGTTCATTGATATTTTGGCTTTGATGCTTAATGAACACACCTGCGAGCATGGCACGCTATCTGATATTATAGGAGAAAACGCTTATTCATAAAGCAGTGACCAGGGAACGCTGCCATCAAAAGCACCCGACGACATCTTGTCAGCGTCCTTTGCGAAGGTCTTGTGTGGAGGAAAACACGTGAGCTCCGAAGTAGGCCTCCAAACTGGCACACACAGTGAAAAATTGCTCAATATCGAGCGATGCGACGACGCCTCTGTAAGTCCTCTCGCTTTTCCTCTAAACTTCATTTGGCCAAAAGACGATGAGCGATATATATATTTGTGTGTGTGTGTGTGTGTGTGTGTGTGTGTGTGTGTGTGTGTGTGTGTGTGTGTGTGTGTGTGTGTGTGTGTGTGTGTGTGTGTGTGTGTGTGTGTGTGTGTGTGTGTGTGTGTGTGTGTGTGTGTGTGTGTGTGTGTGTGTGTGTGTGTTTTTTGTGTGTGTGTGTGTGTGTGTGTGTGTGTGTGTGTGTGGCTGCGTGCGAGTACCGCAGTGGCCTCTTGATTACAGTGTACGTGTTTCGTGAGTACACGATACACTTAGTAGAGTTTCTGAGTGAGTGGCTCTGAATGACGGTGACTGAGTCACCGAGACACTGAGCGACTGGAGACACTGAATCAGTGAGTACAGCATTAATTTCATTAAATATCGCAGTCGGCAGGCGCAGAGACAAGGGGGGAAAGCTAGCGTCCGCGCGAAGCCTCCAATAAATTTGGACTATGCAAAAGACTTAATCTCGATGACACTCCGCTGCAAGCGCTTTCGTACGTGTCCTGTTTATAGAAAGGAGCACACCTTTTCTACTGCGCAGCTGTGACTCCGAATAACGGAAACGTGGCTTGAAAGAGGCATACTGTCTAGAACTCGGTGTTTTCCCACATTCTTGCTTTTCACAGCTTCAATTTATTAATCTTTTAGTTGCGATCGACGCGTCATTCTTCTTCACAAGCTTTTCTCAATATCGCCTCTTTCTCACTCCTAAGTTTGCACATGTCCTGCAAGTTGTACTTCGCTGCAGTATATACTTGCTCGCAACAAAGCACGCTTGTCAGGAAAGCTACATAGGGACCGGGGTGGTGCTCGACTTGAACGCGATATGGCCTGCTCTGGATTGCCTCTGGCCAATCGCTTCGCTGAAATAGAGAAGCACCATTCGATTGTTCCTATTGGCGCTGTATTAAAGGCCGCGGAGCTCAGGCTTCATAGAATATTACGACATAGCTATTTCGCTAGTGTTTGTCTATTTACGAGGTCGGTCTGGCTACATGTCACTTTCGTGTGTGTACATGCACGTTGAATACCGCCAATACGGCGCAGCGCCTCCTGTTATTGATAGGGCAGTCCCATCCTATGTGGCATGCCACTCGTATTTTGAGCGAAATTGACTGAATTCTTCGTTTATTTATTTATTTATTTATTTATTTATTTATTTATTTATTTATTTATTTATTTATTGAAAATACCTTACAGGCCCCTTGACAGGGCATTGCGTAATGGCGGTAATAAAAGCGCAAAGTAATTATGCTAAAAGGCACTGCAAATCAAGGTTGCTAGACTTTGTGATCGCTACCTGGCGAACAGGATCTTGGTATGTCAGCCAAATGTCCTATGCCCTTTGAGAGGCACCATTCGGTTGTTCCTATTGGCGCTGTATTAAAGGCCGCAGAGCTCAGGCTTCATAGAATATTACGCCATAGCTATTTCGCTAGTGTTTGTCTATTTACGAGGTCGGTCTGGCTACATGTCACTTTCGTGTGTGTACGTAAAAAATTGTCCATGGTTACTTGTCTTTCTCTCTTTTTTTTTTTTTTGCCAAGTTGGCGGCAAGAACATGGAGTGGAATAGAAGGGGGCTTATAAGTGCGGTGGTGGGTCTTAGTAAGCTGTCGGTATGAAGTAATGAAATGTTTTGAGACCGTATACGTTATAATTCTTCCCAGTGCTGTGTATGACTTCTCAAGTTCACAACGCCGCGGCGATGTGACACTATCTCACTTTCTGAAACACATATTTTGTTTATGTTCGCCTCCGTGTCCAATGATTGACATGAACTGTGGATGCCCTCTGTCAAACCTAGTTGAGAGCCATGGTTTGAGCACCAGCTGGGGGCGCAGCATTGACACTTTGAGTAGGGTGGCTCGAAGCGCGCGCCCCCGCTTAGGGTGGCGGCATTCTTTGAACGGGGTGATGCCGCCGCGCCGGTCTCGTGTGCCGCGCCGTCGCAATTTTTTGGCTACTGATATTTGCGGCGACAGTGGTGTGCGCGGAAAGGTGTTTGCTTCGCGCGTACTCTCCGCAGTACACTCGTGGGGTATGCATTATACACAGCAGCAAGCATTCTAGAAACGGTTGCAGGACGTTTCCCTTTCCTAAAGGGCCGAAAGTGAGGCTTAGATGGGTCTTGAATATTTACCGGTTATGTCACAGTTGTGCCGAATTCTTTGCGACCGCTTTGTCGTTGCGCGTTCGGAGTTTTGAGCTCACTATTGGCCTGAAGCGTTGCGTAATGGAAGCATGCGATTCGGGGCATTTGTTCCGTTTCGAGGCCGACAGAGGTTCAGCTTGGGGCTGCGTTACTTTATGCATGAAACCGAGTGGCGTTGCCCGTACGATGCGCTTGCTCCACTGTTATGACGTACGCAAGAAGAAGCATCGGCGTTTGCCGTAGAGACATCTCGTCTCTCGAAGTGCAGCGCATATAGTTTTTAGGAGCTTAGCTTATGTTTTGTACCACGTAACGACGTTACGCAGATCGTTTCTGAATGTTCCAATAAAGATGAAACACACCAGAATGATTTCTTTCCTTTTGTCCTGAACTTTGGCGTCCGGCAAAAGGCGACAGTTTTTGAGCACTAAGCTCGCCACGTCTGCTCACCGACTGAGGAGGGCCAGAGTACGGTGGCCGTCATTGAAGACGACGAAGTTGTCCTCGCCTTAAGCGGAGATCTGATTTGTAACGTCCCTATTAAAAAAAAAGGAAAAGACAGGGCGTCCGTATTGAGGCATCCGAACTATGAGCGTTTCCGCAGTAGGGCACGCTAAAAAGAAAGAAAGAAAGAAAGAAAGAAAGAAAGAAAAAAAGGAAGAAAGAAAGAAAGAAAGAAAGAAAGAAAGAAAGAAAGAAAGAAAGAAAGAAAGAAAGAAAGAAAGAAAGAAAGAGAAGCTGGGGGTCAGCCCTCTAACTTACAGTGCACTTTGCAAGGTCACTGTTTCTGTTGGCGTGCTGCATCGCGCCAACATGACACCACCGCGTATTGTTAGAACACGAAACCTTGCAATCACTTTCAATGATTCACCCCTAGGGACAAAACTGCCATCTTTGTTTCGCGCCGTGAGCAGAAAGGGCATTTCTATGCATGCAAAGGCCTGGAAAAATAATTATTTTGTTTTTCAAGGCGATATTCAGGAGCCCGGCATACGCACCTTCGAGCACGTGGTGGATGCAGGCAGACGTGGTGCTGCTTCACCGTTTGCTCGGAGCGAGCTGCAGGAAGCAATCGGCGCTTCGAGAATTTTCCCTCGCGGGAACCGGTTGTGTAGGAAGGAGGTTTCTCGCCTTCTCTTAAATTACTTGCAGGACACGGATTTGGCCTCTACATGGTCACCTTAGGAGTGACTATTTGTAGTTGTGAGGTCTGTGTCGGATTTATGTGATTTATTTATTTGAAGTGTCGCTACGGTGGAGCAATTGCCGGCAGCCACTGCAAGGGTAATCCCACCAGTAGCCTACAACCACTCAACTCAACTCAACAAAAGCATGCGGACGTCTTTAAGAAGCCGCCATATGTGCCACCTAGCACACAGCCTAACTTATTGCTAATGCACGTCAATCCGTTCGTGTCGTAGTGTCCAACTACGCTCCGGCCCGCTTCTTGACGCATTTTCGGCTCCTGTATTGCTCGTGTGGCTTACGGCCCTACAGTTATTGCCTATATGGTTTTTGAAACACAGGGGTAGTCTAGGTTTACTGCCTACATGCAAATTAAGCTTATTAGAATAGGTAAGAGTGTGCATTCACAAATTTGCTTTTAAATATTGCGCGCCTACCAACACATAACGTTGGTGCCGCCAGCTGGCGGCATCTAGCAGAAACACTTTGATAGTTTCAGTAACAAACATTTTTTAAATATATGCATATATAAAACTTCCGTTAAGTTTATTCTTTTTCTCATATTTGGTTTCTAAGCCTCTCGAAATACAACTTTGGTTTAAGTTAGCTTTAAACTCTTGTCGGCTAGATGAGAAATGTTCTAGTCGGGACAATGTAATCATTATTTTAATTTGACCGAGTGGCGGCAAATGATTGCTGTGTTGGGCAATGCGTGAAACCTCCACTTGAACTTTGACCGTGATTCGCACAGTTGGTCATTTTTATGAGCGCGTCTCCGGCGTAATTACAACATGAGCCAAGATCATACAAGTCTGGCGGAGGTTGAGTACTCGTTTATTGCCAAGCTCGACAACGCCAAGGACCTCTCGCAACTTCTGAGAGCAATCAGCATTAGAGAAGTGCGTAACCCCTCGTATACTTAATAAACTTGCGTATCATTGATTTTTGTTGTACCTTTGTCATTATGCTTCTTATTAAAAAGTTTGTCAGTCGATGTGCTGTTGTTTCTTCTACCAGGTAGCCACGGTGGAGGTCAACGACATGGGTATCCGAGTGATCGGCCAAGAGGGCAAATATATATTGCGTTCAAGCCATCGTGTTCGTCCAACGAGAACTGTTTGACAGCTATGCTCAAAGGAACCGGCACTCTCGTTCGACATCAGCCTGTCTATATGGCAGGTAAGCCGTTTATATTCCCTTCGTTTGTTTAGGGAAACAAATACAGTTCCATAAAATATTTGTTCCAATTCTCATTGGGTTCAAAAAAATAAATAAAGAGGGTTCGTAAAAAAATAAAAATGAAAGCCCCCGTGGCTGCTTGCGGGCTCCACTTTGCCGAAGCATGACACCTATGTTCGAGAAACAGTACAGGCAGTACAGATGATTGATACATTAAACATTTTCAGTTAATACTCCACTTCAGATGCACAGTTCACATGTCACGTGCAGTTCACATGTACAATATATAGCATGCTGTGATTTCGGGTGCATTGAGTTTTTTTGGCTGACAGTGGAGGGTAGCATGCACCCAGGACTTGTGCTTTCGTGAAAAGTAGGGTGTCGTGTTGGCATGATGTGCTTTATTGACTGATGTTTGGCATGGGACTGAGGGCAGCGGCAAAGTAGTCTCTCGACTGTTTCTTCACATCTGTAATAGTCATTCAAGGGGGAGGCAGCCGTTTCAATTAGGAAAAAAGATTAATTTGAGAAGACTACGTCTTCACTGTAGGCAACAAAAAGTGTTTTGCTATGTTGGGATTGGTACGTTTGTAATCATAGCCACACTGACAGATAGAAATTGTGCCATCATGCTGTACATTAAACCTGAGTGCCTGACATTTCAGGCTGAATCATGATGAAAAGACTATATGTCGTAGGCAAAACTTGAATTACAATAAAGCTAGAATTAGAACTTTATTTATTACTCTCATGTAATATTTGGTAAGTGCTCATTTTAAATTAATCAAAGTAAACTATTGCAAGTATTGATCACAGTGATGCCATTGGTCTGAATCTAGCAAGAGAGTTGTTTCATTTTAACAATTTAGCACCGTTGGGACTAGAAAAACTTCTTTGTTCCTTTTCTGTCTTTCTCTCTCTCGTTCTTTCTTTGTTTCTTGTTTTCTATATAAATGAGATTTTTCAATGTCAAGTGCGCTGTAAGCAATGCTACCAGGTTGCCAAAGGTAAATTTATTTAATGTCCCTTCCGCCACTCTTTTATCGACTTTCGCCCTTTCCACAATTGCTTGTGAGCACCTAGCTAAGTTTGTGTCTACGGCGATAATCAATATTTCACTCTCTCCTACCTCTACCAGCTTCCCTTTGTCCTTTTCCGTGTGATTCGGTCTTGACAAGGGGCACTGACTCCGGCGCTCCTGCTTACTGTGTGTGTCGGCCTCAAGTTAGGTGCCGCTCTTTTCAGCTACCTTCTCGCCACGTTGCACGCATTCCACGTGCTTTGCTGACAGTCCCTTTCACGGCCATTCTCATTCACAATGGCGGCTTTGTTCAGCTTTTCCTCGGCCACTTTTTTCCGCTACCTTCCGTGCATCACGCTCCCCATTTAGCTCATTTTTGAGCTCTTCAACTTGTTTGACAAGCTCTTCCTGGAAAGCTTCCATTTTGTTCAGCCTAGCATCGACATCACATGGTGTGCCGATTGACTCGATCCACTCTCCAATCTCGTCCGTTTAGTTCAGGGCCGTTTTAACATACAGGTTTCAGGGGTCTTAAAGAACAGGCGACTAATCGTGCCAAGTGCTATACTGAACGAAGTCGACAACAATATGCGATCGTTTTGTACAATTTGAGCAAGAACAGTGCAGCGGTTAGTGCAACATGTCTTTTTTTTTAAACACGCGCCTAAACAACCCACCTATGATACCGATTAACCGGTATCACTTGGGTATCATAACAATGGGAAGCTGCTGCGCCGTGAACTTTTGCATGTTTTCTATGGTGAAAAAACCCGCTTACTACAATGCCCCATGCGGCATTATTGGTTATAACTAGTCATTAGCGGCGTGAATTTGGTGCGGCGCCCTCTCGCGAGTGACGTCACGGCCAGGACGCCGATCGCTGCGGCTCGCTCGGCTGCCGCGCGCGCTCGTTCCCTTCGTGTACGCTTGGGGTATGGGTGGCTCGAGCCGTACTTATTGAATGATATGTCGGTTTCTTTCTGCTGCCATGCCTGAACCACAATTCCTTTTCCTAAACGCTTGAGTCGATAAAATTTGCGGCTTAGATATCGCAAGCTATGTAGCGTTGAAGGAGTCAACTAGCACTGCAATGGATATATGCGCCGTGTCTGTCCATAAACTTTGAGTAAAAGGAATGTCTTTCAAATTCAACACGCGAAGTTGCGTATGATGCTTCGCTAAACACTTAACATTCCCTTAGTATTTAGCTATGAGAGACATTCCATTTTACATGGAAGAAAAATCCTGGCAATTGGCGTCAACTTGTTGTCCGTGTTAGAAAGACTGCCCAGCGAAGCAGTCATCATGATTCTTATTACTCTGATGAGTTGTTCTAGTCAAGTATGGCCATTTATTAATGCGTAAATGAAAGAGTTAGGTGCGCATTTGTTATGAAAAGGTTTGCTGCTACTTTCACCCCTCTCTGAAGCAGGCCTCCAAAAAACTAATTGTTCATGGCTGCTAACACGTCGGTACGTCATGTAGAGTATTTACATAGTTAATTCACAAATAGCATAGTAGCAATCACCTGAGAGAAAAGTTTCGTTGTTAAGATCGAGAGTCAATCAATTGCAAGCGATGAAATGTTTCATGGTGGCCCTCAGTAGCCTCTATCGACAATATGGCACACCCCTGATCACGCAACGGTAGCAACCGACTGTCGGTGTGGCTAGGCACGCTTTGTTCGCGAAACCGATCAGTTCACTGCAACTTCGAATTGAAACCATAAAGCATTTTTTTTGCAGCGCCAATTGGAATGGCTAAAGTATTCTCGAGCTACTACAGCGTAGCTTAGATTGCGTAGAAAAGGAAAATTCAAGCATCTTCTGTCTCATCATGTCTCGATCCAGCGTTGTTTAATTATGCAAACGGAGAACTATTCGCTTCGTCGGTGCATAAAAGGGAACCTCGCCCAACTGCAGGCACAAATAAAGATTGCTCCAATACGATCCAATCGCAAACATTCATAAAGAAAACACCACAAACTTTACATATTTCACTTGATTGTTTACCCTCCACAGGGGAATTATGATAACTTCAATCTGTCCCATACTACTTATGATTGACGCTTCGACTTCTTTCTGGCTGCAGCCATGCGGCCCAGCAGGCATATTTCACTACAAAATCTAGGCCCAGCAGCCTGTGTCAGTTCGCCAAACAGATTCGTCATGTATATTCCTCAAGCAACAAGCACCAGTAAATTTCTCAAGTGAGTCGAACGTGTAGAACAGAACAGGGAATATATATTGGTACATTCCTAGCTTATTGTATTCTGTAAATAGTTGTAAGCCTTCCTTAACTTTACTTCAAATTACCGCCGCCTAAAATAAACACGTGATGAACCGCAACTTGACTGTCGTTTTTCTTCCGAAGACCCATTTTTGCGCGAGTAGAGTCACAAAACAAGCGTCAACATTTGTGCATGGATCGTTTGACTCTCAATAGCACGCGAAGGGTCGTCGTGGAAGATCGCCACTCCCCTGATATTCGAGATGAGTCTGGCGAGCGAAAGATTATAATGCAGGAGAAGAAATACCACATAACGTCTTCTGTTTTAGGCAGCCCTCGGGTTCCGTCCTGGTTGTAATGCGGTTTATCATTCTTTCGTCCTTGTCATTTTCTGCAATTAGATCGAACTCTAAATGTTGATTTTCTTTGACCATGTTTGTTAATATCTCGCACGCTTAGCCATAGCTGGTTTCTTATGCTAAGAAAGACCTGGATTTGTCACATTGGATTTTGACTATAAGTAAATCACAAAAAAAGTATTGGCTACTAAAGAGAGCACAGCAACGAGAAAACAAGTTCAGTAGGCGCACTCAACAGTGTCAATTGTAAATTTAATTCCGCTACGTAAAATTAAATTTTGAGGATTTAGGTTCCAAAATCAGGATCTTGTTATGAGGCGCACAGTAATGGAAAACTGCAAATTTATATTCAGCAGCTAGGGTTATTTAACGTGCACGTAATGCGCAGTATACGCGCGTTTTCGCATTCTGCCCCCATTGGAATGCAACTGCCGCGGTTATGATTGGACCCGTGACCTCAAGCTCAGCAGTGCAACACCAAAGCCACTGGGCTGCCGCAGTACGTTGCGTTTCGCGACCAGAAACAAACGTTAGCGTACGCAGCACTGCTTTTGAACCCCCCTAAAAATAAAACAAAAATGTAGCAGTTTCACCCCAATGCTGCATGAACCACTGCACGAACAACTGCACGAACCAAGGTTCGTAGTTTCATCGGCTGAATAAACTGCAGTAAACATTCGCTTACTCCTTAAATTACCAAGCACGGGGTCACGCGCGCACGTGCAAACATGAGCAGATCTCTCAATGACTGCGAACACTCGCTGTCACAGCGTCTGTGTGATGAAGGGCGCAAACAGAGCGGACCGAACGCTTCTGCTGCCTCTTCCTTCAAAGCGTCTCCGAAACTTGAAATGGCGCGATGTGAGCGCCCCCCAGCTTTGCACCCATCGGAAATTATCTCCAAGACAGAGCGAGGGTGGCGCAAGACCGGGCTAGAACAACGGCCAGAGGGGGAGAATCGTGCTAATAAACCAGCGCCTCCCTATCCCGCCTTGCGCGCGTTTTATCACGTGACCACCTATAGACACTTGGGGCGCCCATCCAGGCACTATATAGCACTATACATCTCGGCTCACCGTCGAACACACGGAAGCTCGAACACTTCCATGCACTTCCTTTAACGCACACAACCGACGGCGCAGGATAGGATCTTATCGCACTTGACTTTATGCGTAAGCTCACGGCCACACCGACAGATATATTTCGATGGTTGTGTCCATATAATTGCTATCGCAAAATTCGCAATAAATAGAAAATTTTACCAAGGACCAACCACGCTGCTTCTCCGTGTCGTGATAGAGCGGTGAACGATAATTCTAGAAAATGTGTTGCTAAATCTCCGCCAAATGACTACGCTCGCATTTGGTAACATCGGCACGCAGCCTCAAGAACTTGTGGAGGAAATACCGGAGTTCTGGCAGCTTCAGGTGCAGTAGATTATTCAGTAACATGGGCGGATTTATAGTTCTACCGTACATCAGAACAAACTGCACTCGACAGAAATCGAGAGTAGCCGCACCGTTATAGCTAAGCAAATTAAATACGCAGCGTCTCAACACTTCGAGCACGCTCCAACAGCCCAACGATTGATATTTCAAACGCAACCACACTCGGACGAGCAAATTTCGCTTCTGCGAATTGAACGTAGCGGGTGTTTCAAGACGCATGTTAAATTCATAGCTGTTTCATTCGTGAACATTACTTACGTGACGCAAAATTATCAGTGAGCAAACCAGTTTTTATTTTAACGCAAGGAAAGAAAACCGAAACTAGGGCAACTGTTTTGCGCAGTTGTGCGCGTACAAAATGATCCAAAACCGAAGCCGTCAATAGCATGACGCCATTTTGCAGTTGCATTTCATCATGCGCGAGTACGTTGTCGTTGAGTGGTTCTGAAAGCGCTGCGTTAGGGGCGACTGCAACCAGGCGTTGCGGCAAGTTACGGTGGGAACCTCTTTCCGTGCTGTGTGATTACGACGAGGAGGACCGCCTCCAGCCGCAGCGTGTCGCCGATTTCGTCTTTGCCGACATCGAGCAAATGGCAGCTCGCCGGACCGTCACAAGCGCCCGAAGTGTTGCGGTTTGCACTGCGTCTTTCATTGTGATATGGGAGATCGCAACGCACCGAGACGACCAGATGCATACGAAAGACTACCAGCGGGGAGTGACCTGTGCCATATTTCTCTTAACGTCATGGTAAGCAGATCAGCTTTTGTTCCGAGTTTACAAACGGCGCGTACTGGGCCCTTCCGGTATGGCTACATTTTGCGCCACGTTTCTCTTGGCATTTCACAGACGCTTCTTGGGCATGCGTGCGCGTATGTATGCGAAAATACTACTGGCAGACGGAAGCCTCAGCAGAGCATCTGAAATTATAGCAAAGCTGTACTGCCAGGAGAAACACCGTTCTTAACGACTCTATTGACGAGTGGCCTCTCGCATCGAAAAATCCGTAGAATATCAAGTACTGCGTAACTGGAAGTGTAGATACTATACTAGCACAAGTGTAACCTTCGCTGGCGAAGACAGGTCGTCGAAAAGACAGCTTGTGTATTCTGAAGATTTACTAGCGCTTTATGTATACCGCGAATAATAAAAGCGCTACAATGCTGTATGGCAGTGTCAGGCGATGTGGCTGCACAGATATTTTCGTAGCGGTAAAGCGGCTGCATGCACAAGCGAACAGACACACCGCTTTAAGTATAAACACCATGCAAGCGATCTTGCGCGCGACAGTGACAAGCGACGCGATGTAGATGGCTGTCGCGTTCGCTCGTCGCCATACAGTTTCTAAATAAATACCCTAGAGGGAAATGTAGCGCTAGTGTTTACGGGGGCTCTCATGAGCGTTGCCTCAACCACGACCTACTGAACTCCAGACATGCACAGATCTCCCTCCTCCAGCACGCCTGGTCTAGTTCGCCCCTTTATCCGCTAGGGAAAGAACGTACGAGCAAAGTGGCGCTAGTTATAACCTGTTCGCTGTCGTCTGCTTCTGCGTTCTGTTCAGCGCTTGTCTTGCGATTTCGGCAGGCACAAAGAGCTTCTATTGGCGGTAAATGAATAAATTCACAAATATACAAAAGAAGACATATTTACGAATGCTTTGCGTCTTAATAGTGAAACTAGAAGAGGAGGAGCGGTGCAAGAAATGTAAACAACGAGCATAGGTGGCCGCTGCAATGCTAGATCGACAGCATAAATTTCCCTTTCCTAGCCTCCTTAAGAGACTGGAAAAATTGTTTTAAAAAATTCATAGGATAATCTAACCTTTTTTAGTTGATTACAGACAGCCTAATGTCGTAGATGACATTAGGATTTGCTGCTGTATGCCGTAGTGAAAGGCAGATGATCTGGTAAAAGTATAGTAAAAGTATTCACGAGTAAGTCCTTCGCCCGATATGTGCAATAGGCTGATCGATTCTGTTTCAAGGGAAGGTGAGCACATCTTGTTTTTAATGTCGTTAGATGTCTAGCTCAGTAGAAAGCTTGCAAAAAATTAAGCGATCCCAGTGCTTTAAAACGTGCTGCACTGCGGGCCTTAAAAATCATGTCACGGAACACTTTTCAAACTGTAAAGCTAGCTTTTCTGCGTGATACGGCGGCGGCATAACGGTGGTGCTTAAGATACGTACGCAGTGAAGCTGTGTGCATAATTCACATTTTGAACTCGCGACGCATTCACGGACAACTTTTAAAGAGTTAAAATGAGTGGTAATCGTTCTGTCGTCGAACATTACGGTGGCTTCAAGTTTCTAAAGAGCGCAGAAGCGAATTTTACGTGTAGAATGAAACTGTTGTGTACGTCGCGAACTCTATACACAATGTGACTTGTAATAATCTGCTTGAAAAAGGCAATAGGAGCGGCTATTTAACGCTATTTTAGAGAGCAGCGGACTACACGCTCCGACATTTTTTAGGTTCGGGCAGTCAACTTTTGGAGCCAAGTAACCGATCAAAGCCTTGTGACATCACTGTCACTGTGTTAGCAAAAATCATCAACTAGAGAAGCAGGTCGTCACAACACAACAGCTGCCGTACTAATTACAACGCCGCACAGCCGCCCACCGCGTAGCAGACGAACAGGTTATAAAAGCGCCACCTACGGCCGTGGGCCGTAGGTGGGCGCAAGCTGCTCCCATAGAAGCCGGATATCTGTGCAGGTCTGGAGTTCCAGTAGGTCGTGGCCTCAACCTACATGGGAATGATGGGAACCACAGGCTTCGGATTGACTTCGATCTTTAGACTAGTAGCGTTTGCTTGCGGCGCAGCAAAGCTATACTCAAGTATTATCGCATAATATCTAATTTTATTTCTGCAGTATGTTATATAATGTACATCACGCTACATAAACTTTGTATGACTGAGATGGAAGCACGGTTTACTATGGCTTATCACCAGGGCACACCAGGGTATGCATTCTTATGAGATTCTGTTCCCGATTTAACGCCAGAGAATAATTATTTATTTATTTTTGCAACATCAATAAGAACCGTGCATGTACTTATATAAAAATACTCATCAAGTATTTATGGAAATATAAATCTTGTATTGTGAGAATGTGTTGCGCCCTTGAGCGGAATGCTACAAGTGTCGTCTGCGATGACACCTGCTTGCTGCAAACGCGAGACTTTTCTCGCAGACAGGCACTTTCGAACTCTCTCACTCTTCCGAAAGGCTGCGTCGGCTGTCATGATTGCTGAACGTCTTCAAGTACTTTTAAGCACATCTGCTACAGTGCTAGCTAGTACGCTTGTGGCCTCCTGCGAGTATGCTTCATTATATTTTATATTGATGTACCGCTTCCGAAGCGTTATGACGTGGCTTTGCATTTACCCATTTTGCTACACTAGACTACAGCTAGGAAGCAGCAACCTTTCCTACCACAAGTAAGTTTGTGTTCTCAAAGTCCTAAAACACGCATTTCAATGAGCACATAAAGGAGCAATGCGTAATAAAGCCCTCAATAAAATTTGATTGTCAAGCCACTAGAAGTACAATTGTCTTGTATCAGTAGTGCCTTCTTTTTCCTATCCTGAAGTCTCATAAAGCATGTAACGCTACATCGCCAACGTAACACACTTAACAAACCAAGGTCCAAACATTCAAAACATGTTCTTTCAACATTTACGATGCCATCGCTTTCTTGTCAGGGCTTCGACACCACACCGCGACACAAACGTCCCAGCTGCTGGCCCAGCACGCTGTCTCCACTTCGAGCAACATAACAAAGAAAGAAAGCTTTGCGTTGCAGTGTCCCACTGCAGGTTATAGCAATTGCGCTTGGAGCGAAACCAAAACTGCCAAAAAATACTTGTAGACTAGTTCGCCAGTCAACAGAATGCCAATCCGAAGCCTGTACTTCCCATCATTCCCATGATGGTTGAACGATCGCAGCGCCAGATTTCGCTCTAGGTATACTAATCTGAAACTCTATGCTCGTCGCCTACAAGTCGCACCTCATGCGAGCGATGACTTCGGGCGAAGTCTTCCCAGTGTTGCCGATATGAGGGCAGCAATATAGGCGCCGAAACTAGCGTGACGCGTGCTTTAATAACTTAAGTTGATGTGTTTTACTGTAAAAAGCAGCATAAAATATTTCTGAAAGTCTTGCAGTAGGTTCTTATCCTTGCACATATAAAAATTCATTCGTTTGCTCGTTCCGTGTGACATTCGGAAGTACTTAAGTTATGTACATCCAGTTCCGGCTTCGCGCTATAGGCTAGTCACTCATAGCGCTTCCGGGCGACGAGCGACGAATTCTAGATTTTGCAGCGACGAGCGACGGATCGGGCCATCGTGTGAACAGATCGCTCGGTTCTGTAAATCTAGAATTCGTCGCTCGTCGCCCGAAAGTGCTATGAGCGACTAGCCAATAGCGCGCAGCCGGAACTGCATGTACATAACTCAAGTACTTCCGATTGTCGCATTGAACGAGCAAACGGTTGAATTTTTATACGTGCCAGGATAAGAACCTACTGCAAGACTTTCAGAAATATTTTATGCTGATTTTTACAGTAAAACACATCAACTTAAGTTAATAGACCACGCATCACGCTAGTTTCGGCACGTATATTGCCGCCCTCATACCGGCAACACTGGGGAGACGTCGCTCGAAGTCAACTTGTAGGCGACGAGCGAATGCGACAGCCATCCACAGCCATCAACAGTCGCTTGCCGCTGTCGCGTGCGAGATCGCTTGCATGGGGTTTATTCTTTAAAAGCGGTGAAACAGAACAAATTTAATGTGCATTTGGCTGTAAGTTGAAAACACATTAGCTCACAATCCAAGCCTATATATAATGTATTATTTTTTATGTAATCTTTATTTTCACTGTTGTAAATATTTAAAAGCATGAATTTGCTGCAACATTTATTAGTAAATCCTACTAGGTTTCCAAAAGCTGGGTGTGTTATGTGGTGAATTTGCAATAATGCTACTGGATTTTCTATATTGAGTCCGGTGTATTATGAAAAAAAAAAGGGTCCTTTTATTTGTAGTTTTATGCTAGTGCGTATAGTTGGCAAGCAGAAAGGAGTTGATTGCAAAGTTGTACCTTCCAATGCGCTGCATATAAACCCAAGTTTATCCTGTCTTGGCTATTGTAATGTGCATACAACAATTTTAAGTATATACAGCTGTAGTTGGCTTAGTCGCTGCAGCATATTTTGTAAAAGTAGAAGGCTGTTTATTATTTTACTGCTCTCATGCAGAAATACCTTTTTTCTTGTACCAAGAAACGCTGATAGTACTGAATAAAATGAAGTGTGGTGTATTTTTCTGCTAACTTAATAATGGAGATTTCGTCTGCCGTATATCGGAGATTAGTTTACCTTCTTGTACTAAACAATGCGTTATGTCCTCTGCTACTGCTGTTGTCCTGTGTATTTTTGTAATTTCGAAATGTATTTTATTTTAGGTATTCAAGAAATAGCAACAGCCAGAAGTCGCCATCTTATCCAGCACGTTATGGGTGAGACAAATCGTAGCAGGCACTTTCGCATATCTCATTAGCATATGATACTATTTGTTGTAATTTTTGTGTCCACTTTCCTGTCTTTAACCATTTTAGTATAATTGTGCAAAGGGTAATAGTTTTACATTGTGACAGAGTAATCGCCCGAAGTCGTGACATGGCTGGAGGAGAAAATACACACAAGCCTCCTTTGTCCGTATCTCAATGTTGTGCAGTTACTCTGTCGTCATCTACCAACAAGCCCAAGTTCCTCATCAGCTACATTTACTAATTATCCGTTATTACAATTTCATTGGCACAACATTGAAAGTACAGAGGTACACAGGAAGACAGAGACTTGAAATGATGAAGAGCCGTAGAACAAGGAGCATCGCTGGAGCCAATGTTTCGACAAAGAGAAGGAGATAAGTTTTCTTCTGAAAACGTTGGCTCCAGTGAAATTTCTTGTTCTATCACTATTTAAGTTATTAAAAGAATTATTGCTCTTGCTGAAGTATTATGCTTTATGGAATAAAAATTAGCAGGGTGAAATATCAGGAATGTCAAAATTCTGGTATATTCTAATACTAGAGCAAAAGCCAGAAAAACAAGATGTAGAGAACCACATTGTTATTTTTCACTGCCCAGTTTGGCCAGCTTCATTCCCAGCTTGCACTTTGTTGCATTAATGGCCACTGGAATTCGTTAATTGAATTAGCTTGGTGATTTACTCATATTAAGAGATCTTGAACTTGTATTAAGGCAACTTAAAATAATACATGCAAAAATATATACAATGACATTTTAAGATGGCAGGCTTGCAGTTGACTCGCAGATCACTTGATGGTATGAGCTCAGGTTTCAACCGAGCTTCCATGCACAAATCGGTTGCACGTCCTTTTTTTTTTCATTGCTTGGATTTTCATAAACATAAGTACCGTTTCTTCTTTTGTCGGGGTTCTAGTTGTGTTGTAGGACCTAACTGTTTGCCTTTATTTGTATTGGTAGCCATGTTACACAACAGCTCAATTTTTATTGTAAATCATGACATGGTAGGACTGAGACCATTTGTGCAAATTTGTTGCTGGTACACTCTGGCGGCTGCTACCCCTGCGTCCTGCCACCACCCTGTCCATGACTACGTCCACTAGGGAGTTGGGAGCCTTTGGCGGCTCCTGCCACTGCGTGCTGCCACCACCATGTCCCGACTACGTCCACTAGGGAGTTGGCAGCCTTGGTGATGGTGCCAAAGCAGCCTGACAGCCGACAGAAAGATTCAGGTAAATACCTGTAATTAAGCGGCGTCTTTTCGAGTGAAGTGGCTTGTAGCCACTCAGCAATGAAATAATTAACTTCGAAGCAGTTTAGACTCCCTGCTATCGGTGCAGGGATGCTCAAGTCGATGCATTTTGTCTTAGCCGCCTAGAGGCTATGTAGATTAGATGAAACGCGATGCAAATTTCGAAACTTTGAAAAAGAGACCACTTTTGCAATTTCTTTTTCTTGCTTAATGCAGAAACTACTTTGATAAAGCTTTACCAATTGAAAAACAATATATTGTACTCTCATACATGGTATTTGTCTAAATTTACTAGGACTGCCTCAATGGTAGGTATGCCAATAAACGTAACCAAAACCGACTCCTTTTCTAAGTTCATCCTCACGTCTATGCACTGCTGCATAATTTATCTTTCTGAAACCAGTTTTTGCACACAGCACAAGTCCTAAACATGTGGATTACATAAATTTGCAGCTTTTGCTGTAGGCCAGTTCTGTGAAAATAAGGTTAATAAGCCATTTTGTCCATTTTTAATGAGGCATAATAAACTGAGCAGTGGCTAATAAGCAATTCAATTTTTGGTGTAAGGCCTTAAAAATTTGGCTCTCTTAATGAAGGAACCAATTTTTTGGCTATGCATTTTATGATGCATAGTTCGGTGCTTTACACAAAATTTGACATAGTGTTTACACCACTAAAAAATTTTTTTGCTTTAATTATTGCATGAAATGAACATTTATTCTATATTGAAGGGCCTCCAGTTTTTCAAAAAGAAATTCCAAGTGGTCGTGTGCCAGGTTGGGAGACAGCTGACGTGGAACAGCCTACTTACACAAATAGGGAGGCCCATGTACACTTTCTTTATGTTAAGATACTATTATTGATCCACAAAAGACAAAATGAAGCATTCCAACCTATAAGCAGCTCTTCACATTCATTTACACTTTTGCACATTTATATACCTTGAGTCTGGTGACTTGTGTTTGTTTTCATTATCTGCTATTTGCAGATGGTAAACTTCAGATTTGCCCTGTGGTGCAGAATATTTTGGTGCTTATAGATATGGAATCTGTGTTTTTCAGGTTGCCTCGAAATTTTACCCAAGCCATGCCAAACACTCCGGCCAGGCCTCTTGCTAACGACGTATAACCAGGCTCAACGCATCACTGTTGAGTGAGTCCGGAGATCAAGGCAACCTGCTGTGCAACCAGCTCGCAACATTTGGTGACCCCTCTACATGTTTATTTATTTATTTATTTCACAATAACCCTAAAGGCCCTCTAGGGAGGGTATTACATAGGGTAAATGTTACATAGGTGAGGTGAACAGTGCGTAATGTAAATACAATGGAAAAACAAAACTGGGAAAAAATTAGTTACAGTGCATCAACGTACAAACAAAAAAATAATGATAGTTATCAGTACAGCAACTCTAAATGGTTTGTAATGTGACACTGTCGTGGAAGCTTGGTTAACGGCACATTAACTAACAAAAAAAGAAAAAAAATATGTTTACAAATCAGGAGCCAGACGTGATATATTAGGTATTCATGGTACTGCGTAGAGCGTCTGTAAATTTTAAGGCATTTGTTTCGGTGACAATGTGCGATGGCAGATTATTCCATTCTTTCGAGGTGCGAGGTATGAATGACTGACCAAATGCGAGGGAATGACACATTATGCATTTAACTTTGCAAGAATGATCCCGACGCGGAAAAATGACTGAGGGTTTACGCATGAACTCGTTATGAAGGGATACGTGATAGTAGAGCTTATGGAATAGTGTTAAACGAGATATATTACGGCGAAGTGACAAGGCTTCAAGTTCGGCGCGATTTTTTAATGCTGTTATACTTGTTTCTCGTGAATAATCTGAAAAGATGAAGCGTACAGTACGGTTCTGCAGGGCTTCTAAGTCAGTTATTAGGTATGCTTGATGGGGATCCCATATGGCTGACGTGTACTCTATTTTAGGGCGTATTAGTGTTGTGTATGCCAATTTGCGTAAGTGTACGGGAGCTTGTTTGAGGTTATGTTTAAGGAAACCAAGCGAACGGTTAGCAGAAGCGAGGATATGGTTAATGTGATTATTCCACGTCAAGTTAGGGGTTAAGTGTACGCCAAGATATTTGTAGCTGGAAACTTGTTCAACAAGGCTGTTGTTTAAGATGTAAGATGTTGATGTTCGGGGCGCCTGATTAGTAAAAGACATGAATTTAGTTTTAGTAAGATTTAGAGGCATTAGCCAAGTTGAACACCATACGTTTATTGCGTTTAGGTCAGATTGAAGAATGTCGTAGATTATTCCATCTCGAAGAATGTCGTAAATAGATTCCATCTATTTTACAGCCGTACCTCACTGCTATCTGTCCAAACAGCATTATCAGCTTTGGTCACTTATCGAACCATGGATGAATGTTTGGGTGGAGTGATTTGAACAGACATTCTATTTGTCTCTTCAAAGTCTTTGCAAATACTTCTGTTATTATAATTCATATCTGTCTTTAGTACCTAGTTCTTAATAGTTCCTTTCTCTAAGAATTCTCACCATCAACTCCCGCTATTATAATGTATATCTGTCTTTATGCCCTGTTTGTCGTAGTTCTTTTGTACTTGTGGATGTAATTGATAGGTTCTTAATTCTTGTTGTACAAAAGGCTCAAATGCTAACTTACGGCATTTTTTTTCCTTTGATAATCTACAGCACTGCAATGTGTTCAAGAAATGTAACATAACACGGGCTCTGTTGCAGGATAAATTTAAGAGCAATATAGAGTACTTATTTCAAGCATCCGTTATTTTTGAAAAAGTCGAGAATATAGGAGCACAAGAAAGAAAATATTAAACTAGAGAAACATGGGGGTTCCCCTCATAAGTCGGGTAACAATGTGACTTCCTTTCGCTGCAAAGATACCAGTGGTACTCACATACAAGGTTTGAGACATGAAAGCTATGATGCCCTTGGCATTTCTAGGCGCTTATTTGCCACACTGACTAATGTCAAAGGCATCGTAGGTTTCATGCACACATTGGTTGTGTTAGACCTTTTGAGTATTGCATTTCTCAAACACACAGGTTTACAGCAGTGCGTTAAATGGCAAATGTATTTCCTAATTTTCAGAATTTGTTAGTGCAAGAGTAACGGTGCAGATCATGTAAAAATAATTTTACAGACTATATATCCCTGGATGCACGCTTCTTCTGATGACGTAGCAGTACCATGTGGTCGGGGGATGAATGTCTTTATTTCAGATTTAAATATTGGCTTCCAGGTCTGGGTTAGTCTCCTACACTGAGTATTCTACGTCAGAGCGCATTTACTAGAGGAAAGTGAATTAAACTAGGAATTATAAACATGAAAGATCTTGTTCGGGACAATAATGTGACAATCAGCAAGGTTATTTGTGCATTCATTTCCAAATTTGTTAGAATATATTTTCATTGGTTTCATTAATGCGAGAACAAATATTTGTTTATTCTCACACCAGAGTTGGCTGCCCCCATTGGCATACAACCCTTTACAGGCTAAAAATTCAGTGTATTAATAGGCTGTTTTTGGTGTTATGCACTCAGTGTTAAGGGATGCAAACGGTGACATACAACAGAATGTAAAAAATGACTAAGGAGTGCAAGCAGGGTGCGGGGCTTTTTAGGCAGATGCGTGCGTGTGCTATTTATAGAACTCCCCATAGTATGCCTGAAGGCATTTTCTGACACTTTGGTAGAATACACTGACACCCACTTATTAAGGGGAAATTCTCCTCGAAACAACTTTTTAAAATTATTTGTACTAGAGATTTGAATATACTGCCATTCATAGGGAGTTTTATGCAGATTTGAATTGTCATTGATTTTTGTGGGGCTGGTGTTTTTTAGTTATGTCCTACGCAGTGGCAAAATATTTTTGTGGGTACTTTCATGTGTACAAAATTTTCACAAATAGTTTGATGCTGTATCTTGTTTAGCTAGTTGTATACTGCAAATTGGCGATAACTATCCAAACAGCTTGTACAATTACTGGAACTATGCAAAAAAATATTAGGCCACTTGAAGTAATTTTTACAGATTGCAATCTCAATTAGATATCAGTATTATGCATATCTTGAAGAGTTTGTAGGCCAAATTTCATTTGTGTAGGACAATTATAAGTGCACAAGGTTATTCTCATGCTATTGTGAGAAAAAATTATTGAAGTATTCTCAATAATTTTTTTTCACAGTAGCTTGAGAAGTATGCAAGATTAGTAGGCAGGCCTGCCTGCCGACCTATACTAATCTTGCATACTTCTAGTAACTTTACATGCTGTTTGAATAGATATCGGCACTTTGCAGTCTACAAAGAGTTGAGTTAGCTACAGTACACTGCTTTTTGTGAAAATTTCATACACAAAAAAGTGCCCGCAAATATCACTATGCATTTTGCCATTGTGTAGGACATAACTCAAGAAGCTACAAACAAAATTTAATGGCATATATGAAATCTGCATAAAGAACTCTACAATTGGCTCTTTTCAAACCTCTAGTACAAATAATAAAAATATTTTGAGCAATATTCATTTCAATCAGCAAAACGTGCCCTTTGCTATAGTGACCTACAACATAGCGGTGCAAAGTTTAAGGCAAGTCCTCTTGTCGAAGTGACTGGGCTATCTTCCCAGGGGCTTCTGCTGAACACTGTGAATTTTCCTGCATTTGCCAGAAGTGCAATACCAAAATGTTTGTGAATGTGCAATTGGTATTGGCACACTAACAGAAAAAGACAGTTCTGTGAAATGCAGAATCGACTATAACATTGTGCGACATTTACCTTTTGACTCCACATATTTATTTTGTGTTTTGTGCTGAATGTTTCACGGTGACTGCCGCTAATTATTGAACATAAGTGCTTCATGACAGCGCAACAATTTTCACTAACAGAAATTTATAACGGTGGCAGGCATTATAATTACAGTACTCAATCACGTCTACTGTGTAAGAACTCAGACTAGCACCAGTTCTGAGACACACATACCCAAAAAGCAATGATCAAATAGATTTCTCTTCCATATGGAATTGTCCCACAAGGCTTACAAAAGGCTTTTTGGCAAAGTAATATCTGAAAGAGCAAAGCATGTTCCACCAAGTATGGTGACCAGAGCTGCCAGTCTGAGGACTCCTACAAACTAAGAATACCTTCAGCACTGACTAGCTTCAATGATGGGATGTGAGCAGTTTGCTGAAATCAATAAAACTTCAATTATTGTGATCTTGTTTAAGAAAACATTTGCAATTATCCTGCAGTTCTAATCTCTGTTACTTTTTGTAAATATCTTCCAGTTATTTTTTCAGGCTACAATTTTCGGTAATAGTGGTATTCATTGCAGAAAGAGCTAGTACATGACATTTAATAAAAAGGTACTGGTCATTGTAGATTTCCTGTCTTCAGCATTAGTTCTGTTCCACAGATGTTTCTTGAAATCTGAAATGATGTACCCATCTCTTTGATAGCAATGAACAGGGAAATCTGTCAGTATGTTTTGTTTAAAATACAGCTGTTCAACCCAATAGTAGTTAGGCTATTCGCTAATTATAAATTATAACGATAATAGTGCAGGACCATAAAACCAGATTGATGCTGACTCACAGCTGTGGCCAGCTACATCCATACAGCTGAGCCATACAATGTGCATGTGTTCAGAAGAGCCAAATGCCCCAGAGCGAAAGCAACAGTAACTCGTTGTTCATCTTGTACAAGCAGATTATGCGCCAGATGTAATTTATGCTCAGTAAATACATAAATCAGTCATGTGGGGTGTCTCACTTTAGGTTGCAAGTTCGAAGTTCTTGTAATCTTGCTTGTTTTTATTTTGTTTCCTTTGTGAACATGAGTGACTTGGTTGCCTTAGCACATATTGTCAAAACTGTTTATTCCTCACTGGGAATCACGAAATTTAATTTACGCATAAAATTCCCAGTTACTAATTTGGTAGGCTTCGAGCTTAATTCTCTTATCTTTTATATGTTTATCTACCAACTAGTTTTATCGTTCATTGAAACATATCGACGCAATGCAAAGTGGGCACCCAAATTATAAATATCTGTTGCTTTCTACCCTGCTCTGGTGTTTTCGTAACCCAGCATTGGTATAATGGCCTGTCTGCAGCTGCAGAAAAGTAGTGAAGTGGTTAAAGTTAAAGGTCAACAACATAATAAAGATACAAAGCAAAAATATAAGCTTGCAATGGACCCCCATAACCAGAGTTTCGCTTAGAAATTGAAAAAAAAATTTGACATCCTGCAATGGTGTGAGAGTTGCTTTGGGCACCAAGTGAACTGTGTAGCACCTGTGCTAGAGCACACAACAAAGCACAAAATCACACCAGATTGGAGTGGCAGGGGAAAGTTGAGCACAGATGTTTTATTTCATGCACCATCATCTTATCTTATCATCTGCTCCTGTTTTGTTTTGTGGGAACGCACACATTGGTAAAGCAATGTGCCAATGTCACCATAGCGGCACACCAGAGAAAGGTAGAAATCAAGAACAGGTATTCACACTTGGTTGCCCACACTGTATTATCTGGATGTGTTTCACTGTACAAAAGACTACTGTGGTAGGTAATCATAAAGACGAAGACAAAAGAATTAAAAGAGGTATGTGTAAGTCATCCTTATGTGACCTCCAGTGTTTATAGAAACATTTTTCTATATATATGCCAAGCCATAGGGAGGCTTTACGTAACTCAGTCATGCTTTCTAAGTTAAAAATCAGAATAAGGACAATCACAAGAACATTGTATCAGTGATTTGTAAATGTGGTACCTAATGTAACTTATTCATGTATGTGCTGAGAGTAGATTACAACCAGTGCATAATCTGCACTTACAGGATGACTTGTGATGAGTAAAAGAAGCCTTCCTCACATCTTCCTCTTTGTTTCTTTTGGATCTTGGTGTACCATGTCTTGTTACAGCTGCGTGCATGAAGCTGGTTATAGGTTGTTTGTTCTGCTTCCTCCCTTGTCCTCATCATTCATTTCCTATCTTTGCCGTAACAAAATACACCTACCTGGGCTACATATTTTGTCAGCGTGTTTGCATTATGGCAAGTTTCGTATTAGTGGTTATTGCAATCTGTGAAATTGTTTGTGTCAGCTATTATACTTCGTCTTGAAAAAGTATGTTTATCCATGTAAATAAACAATTAGTACAAATGTTGCTGTATTTATTTTTGTAATATTGTCAGTTATGAAGTTTTTATACACTGCTGCATGTTGTATGACAGAATAAAAATGGTGCACAACTTTTTAATGTGGTGTTTTTCAGATCAATTTTCAACTTGCGCTAACACACACAAGCTGTGTGGGAAAAGTGCCAACAAGAGTACCATAAGGTAAGACAGTTGTTTTTACTGTTAGATTGGATTATCAATTGCCAACCAGTTTTCAGCAAGCATAGTATAATGCGTAGATTATGCAATCTAAGTTGGAATTTTTTTTTATTGTACTTAATTATCTAGTTCTCCTTTGTACATAAGTGCAGCCTTTTTTATTTGTTATGTGTAGCTTTACTTGCTTAGGATGTTAAATTGTAAGTTCTAAATACGTCTCAGAGAACAGTGAAATCGGTTTAACTTATAGATCTTTTGACATATAAGAGACTTGTGCAGTGGTGAATTGAACTTCTACATCAGTTACATAATATTTTGGGGTCTCGTTATGGTTCCGAGTGGCATTCCAGGGTCATGCATATGCAGCTGCAGGCTACATATTGGATGTTTATTTAAGACTGTTTTGCTTGGTTGGCTATTGATTCCAGTTTAATAGTAATGAGAACTGTCTTACTTTCATAGTGATTCTCTGCTGACTGACACATTTGAATTTTCCAGAAGACAATAACAAAGGGTGATGAAATATTAACTTTTTGTTGCTAGCTTGCCATGTCCTTTTTGGCAAGCTTGCTATGGATTCTTTCATATCATAGGTTGTCTTTTCACAGTAGTCATCTTGAGAACTAGCCGTAGTCGTGTGTACTTACAGCAAAAGTTGGTGACACATTTTGAAAAGCAGCTCGACACTGCCATCCGAGAGTTAAAACGACTTACCTACATGGATTAGTTACTTTATTTGCAAGAGTCCTGCACCACGCACTAAGGGTAACTTGACACACACTGCTGGAGTCATCAGACTCATCAAGAATAGTACTCGAATCCTTCAGCAGTGGTCATGTGACCCTTTATCTTGAGTCGTCTGACTCATATAGAATAGTTAACGCACTCCCTCAGCACTAGTCTAGTTACCCTTTTGAGAGGGTTAGGAGGCTACTACAACAGAGTGTGCATGACTATGGTGTGTAGAGTCGCATAACCACCTTGTATCGAGCACAGATAGTCTAGGGACTCTCTGCCGAAAGAGAGTTTGGGTGTCTCCCACAAAGTGTGTCGTATATGTGGCGAGTCTAGACTTTCCGAAAAGAGTAAGGGATGCTCTTCTTTTTTCTTAGTGTGCATGGTTCATGTGCGCAGCATCTCCTTCTACAGTTCCATATCAGTTTAACGAGACAGTGCGTGCGATCGTCGACAGAAAGTACGTTATGTTACGCGAGCGTCAGGAGCACTAGTTGAAGTCGCCGTCTTCGTGTCTTTTGTGCCGTGCTTCTTGTGTCATTATAAACGAGAAGTCCATTACTTACACGTGCATCTAGGCACGATACACATTCAATGCACGCTGAAATGAAGAATATTCGATCGTCGAACGCAAATTCTGTGTGTTCAATGTATATCGCAGGCAAGTTTGCACGAGTGCTTGTTTGTGTTATTGAATGCCACTCCTCCAGAATTTTCAGAATTGATGATGTGATCAGTAGCGATGAGTTTTATTGCCTCGTTATTGCCGTCATTGGTCATGGGCAGAGTTCCGACTGATGTGGTAGAAGTCTGTTGTCAGACTTGCGGGTCAATGTTGCCAGGCTGCCTGCCAAATTTTGCAGGGAAAAACACCGTCAAATGTAGCAAATGCAATGACGCCGTTTTCGAAGCGCACAGAGTTACCAGATCAGTAGTGCAACGCGCGCACCCTCTCAGCTCCCCATGGTACCGTAATGTGGCCGTATAACCTGCACGCTTTCCTATTGCTTGCTGGTTGCGGGCCCTGTTCTCCAACGGTACGAAGCACTTTCTTTCGCTGTGCGCGCTGTGCCTGGTCCGCACGGGATGAGGGATTCGCTGGATCTGAAAGTGAGACGTGTTGCATAACACACGGGGCGCGTTCTATTGCCGCGCGCAATCGCTGCAACGGTAGAAAACAGTTGCATTGCTTTGATTTGCATAGACAATCTTCCGGGGCTTATGCTGCTCTCAATACAAACTTTTCTGAAACTGAGACGCGTTGCATAACACCCGGGGCGCATTCTATAGGGGCGCGCGATCGCGGCAACGGGGTGAAGCAGTTTCATTGCCTTGCTTTGCACAGAGAATTTCCTGGCGCTTATGCTGCTCGCAATACACGTTTTTCTGAAACTAAGATGCGTTGCATAACACTCTGGGCGCATTCTGTAGCTGCGCGCGGTCACTGCAACGAGGCAAAGTGTTTGCTGTGCCTTTCTCTGCCTAGCGAATTTTTTTGAAACGCGACGCAACACCCCTGGGGTTTTATTTCTCGCGACGTGCGCGGTTTCTGCCGCAAGTGCGTAGCACGCTGGCGCGGATCGATTGGTACCTGCAAGTCATTCTTCCTGCACAATAGATATGCTTCTTGTATGTCACCATGCGAAGCAGGGCAATGGAACCGTTCCGTACCATTGCAACGATCGCGCGTAGCGATAGAACGTGCCCCAAGTGTTATGCAAGGCTTTATTTTTTCATCATGGTTACACCTGCCTTGTAAAGCTAGTGCATTACACCGACAATCTGCATGATTGAGTATTTAATAAGTGCCTTTATTTCATTGCTCTTATCTTTTCCTTGCTTCTTATTTCCAGGAGAAAGCAAGCCTTCCCACAGTGAGCGCCGTATTGTCCTTCTGCCCTGATATCGCCAGGTCCGAATGGGTTATGCTCATGCTGACCCAGACACTCTTAAAGGTTCAACTGGACTATGAACTATATGATTACCTACATGCCAATGCCATGATTCTGCCACCTCAGATCAGACAACATTTTCTTAACAGTGCCCGGAAAGTCAGCCGTAGAGCATTCAAAACCGAATTTCCCTATAGCTTTCTACCTCTGCTCGATGCGGAAATTTGCTTGGCAGTTCATGGGTTGCTGCTGTTATGGTACATAGTTGACAGCAGCGAAAATGATGCGCTATCACGACACCTGTTGGGACAAATTCAGCCTCCAAACAGCCTGGTACGTATTTTCACAATAAGCTTGTGTATAATGTTGACAGGGTGTCTACCAACCGGGAAAACCAAGAATTCTCAGGCATGTTGAGTAGTCTGGAAATATTCATGGAAACCTCAGGGAATTTGTGCTTCTATCAGGGAAAATTAGCTGTAATTTTATTGAATGGGGATGAAAGTCACGTAATGCTAGCCCGGGTAACAGAGGAATCGTAACGAATCGTTTTTTACGCTGTGTCATCGGCTGGAGGAGCTGCCAGTGTACCCTCAACGACCGACTTTACGGATGCCCGAAAATTCGGATGGATTCACGGCACTACCATAATGCCGGTTCCCGAAAGGCAGTTTCGCCTGAATACAACTGTTACACTGTGAAGCATACGCAAGAGTATTGCGGTGAAGCATAACGAGCATGAGAACGGTCATTCGTTAAGGGGCACAGTATGTATTCCTTAACTATACACGCATGCACCCGCCATCTCCTGTCACAGTACGAACACCGATATGCCTAATAAGTGTACTGGCATGCCTTCAGAGCTTTTTCAGTAGTGTCTGTGGCGATATGAGCCCTTGAAGGCAGTAAAAGACATGCATTAATTTTTTCAAACTGCCCAATTTTTGGACATTTGATTTGCAATGGGTTTTACCATTATTTTCGAAAGTATTTTATTTACTGTGAATTTTACGAAACCCTCCCTTCTGTTTTCTTTTGGAATAAAATAAACTACTCCTTACTATTCAAACTTGGTTAAGTCGTTATGTTGATTATGTAGTTAGTAATGTAGTTAAGTAGGCTAAGTAGACTAGTGCACATGTGTTAGAAGAAAAGATTGTCATGTGGAGGAAAATGATTGGTCGTCGTAGTATCTTGCAGCTGGGCTAATTCTTGACGAGGAGGTAGAGGCATGCGCAACGGACACTCGACATGCTAGCAAATATTGCTCCTCAGGGGACTTGTAAACTGAGTTCGTAGCTCATGCTTTCATTGAAACACACAACTAAAATACCGTAATGACTCCATGCTCGAATATTTCTAATAAAACCCGGTCCGTGTGTTGCAGTTTGCAAACAGGGTAGCTGCGTACCTTGGCAGTTAAGTGAGAAATAGGAGGCAGTGTGGATATCGTAGTGCAACAGATATGTGCCAGACATACGCCAGCATTGTTGAAGACAGAAAGTTTAATGATACGAAATGCAGAGAAGGCGGCATGAGATGCGTTCCTCTAGCCAGGTACTTTGTGCTCAGTGTAGGGGAAGAGGAAAAGAGGGAAGAGGTGTATGATGAGTGATGGTCATAAGAGAAAGAGAACGTAAAACATAAAGCAAGAAATTTGGTCTACTCAAAGCCCATAGTTCAGGCCCATACTCTTTAAAAAAGTAAGGCCTGTCTGTCTAAGGGCCTAAAATGCCGTCCTCCGATAGCGCTGGGCTGTTGAGGCACATAAGGTCATTGCTCAATTTTGTCACTCTTCCACATACTGAAGGCAGTCGCACAGCACATGACCTATAGTCTCATTGACATTGCACAGCTTACAATCTGGCGATTTGGGTGCATCGCGTGTCATTCACGTACCTGCGTGTAAACGCCATCCCCGGCCTTAGGCTGTGATAAAGGCTGGCACAGCTGCATTGAATTTTTGGTGGTAGCTGAAATTTCATCATAGTCCAATCTTGGGAAGCGTCTGTGGGGATTAATCAGATTATCCCAGTGCTCTTCTGTCACTTTTGGGATGGCGTTTGAGAGAAGGGAGTTGGCGTCCGCTCTTGAAAAAGAATTGCAAGCAATAGCTCTGGTTCTTCGAGTGCCTTTGCTTCAGCATCAGCCAGTTCTTTGCCATGTACACCACATTCACTGGGAAACTATTGAAATGTAATGTGGTGGCCGTTCCTTTTCACTTGAGTGTAGAGCTCAGCAGTTTGAAGAGCCAACACTCTAAGAGCTTTCCTTCATAGTAACTACAAGTAGCTGTAGAGCCAATTTCGAATCGCTGAAAACAGTTGATACTTCAAGAATTTGCTGTGAAATATAGTAAACTGCCTGTCTGATTGCCACTACTTCCATGGATGTTAGTGTCTTGTTATGCAGAAGAAGCTGTCGTATGACAGGTACGATGAAAGCTGCACCTGACGCATACGACGAGACTTATCCGTCTATGTATACACATTCACCAAGGAGCCATGTTCTTTCTACATATTCGTGATTTCTTTTTTGAAAATTCCAGGAATATAGAGACAAAACCCGCATATTTGTAATTACCTATGGGGTCATAGGTGGCAGGTCAGCAGAGGCGAAGTATGATGCTATGGCAGATTCTTGTGATTTAATGGCTCACGAAAAAGTGGAGTCCGACATTACGTCGATAAGGGGTGGTGTCGTTGATGGCACAGTAGGCGCATGAATACTCAGAGGTTCACAAAAGAGTTTGTGGGAAGACAGGTAAAGGGGTGACGCAAGCTTCCTAAATTGTACCATAAGTTTGAGGTTAAACTTGGAATCCCTAGTGCTGTTGATGGGTGCAGCAGAGGAGATATAACACGAGTTGCTCCCTAGTGCTCTTTGAAGCGCTTACAAATGTTTCTCTACAGGCATTCCGCATTTCACCAATATCAAACTGTGGACGTTCTGCGCGAGATCCAGACCCTCGGCGTCGTCCTTAACAGGTGCTTCGATGACAACCGTGACACTATGGCGCTCCCATGATCTAGAGCCGAGACCAACATGTAGGGCATTCAGCTAAAAGCGTCATCCTTTTCCCCACCCCATTTATTGTGCCCGTTCCTCTGTGAATTCAACACCAGAACTACGAATACATACGTGTATGTGTGTGTGTGGGGGGGGGGCATACCCATATTACACATAGGCGCATACAGGGTGTTTCAGCGAACACTTCCAAACAGTTTCAAAGGTTGCCTGTGGCACAAGCCACAATTCTAGTTCATGAGCTGGTCTATACGAAGAGGCGAACATTACTTGCACAAAAAATTGAAATGCATAATCGACTAATTCACAAGAACTCCTAATTATGTTTCAAACTAATTACCTTATGACCTATATTACAGCTTACAAATTCTAGCCATGGAGTTTGTGAGGTGGGTCCACCAGAAACGAATTCTCAGGATGACACCAGTTTTGATATATTAATTCCCAAACTTTGTGGAGATATGCGTTGGCATTCCAATTACTTTCTTAACAAATGTCGTGTTTTGCATTGAAGCACAAATGTAACTTGCAGACATACAAGCTAATAATAAACATATTTTATAGTGAAGTAATGACATTCACCAAATTTACCTCTTGTTTTCTATTACAGGCAATGATATGGCTCTCCAAAGCATTTGTTTTATGTTCCGTTACCCGAAAAGCCCTTCTTGTTTTGGGCGTCGTCAGAGGTGTTGTCAAGTTCTTCTGTAATACCTACACGTGGTACCCAGCAGTTATCACGTTTTTTAAGGGAATGTGGATGTTACTGTTTTCAGTACTTCTAGTTTGCTAAGTCTCTTTGAATCTCTAAAAATATAGGCATTGAAGAGAAGGGTATGAGTGTGCCCGTAAAACGATGACGATAGACAATGGGACCGAATAGCCGAGTGCTTCTAGTGAGCTATTCTCTTCAATTAGAAGGTGATGAGGGCGGTCATCCCGAGCACTCCACGAAAAGTATCGAAACCATCAGGCACCCCGAGCTGTTGGGAGTGCAGTGGGCTGGTCGCACAGAGCTCTAATAGTTTACGAATAAAGGGGAAATGTTCGGTGCCATAACTCTCTTGTGTGAGTGCACACTACCTTTTCATCGGTGCCTTTTGGCGGCAGTGAGCGTTCGACCGCCGACCATCAACCATTGACTGCTGCAAATACGGGTAAAAGGGGCAACGAAAGCCATTCACATAAAAAAAGATCAGTTGCACTGATTCTATCTCAATTTTCGCAGCATTTATTCGAGATTCTTCTCACCCTTCTGTTGTGTTGTCATATGCTTTGTCATATAATTTTGTCATATAACTTCATGATATAATTTATCTATCTTTCTTTTCATGCATTCAATGACCTTGTGTAAAAAACGGTTTGCCCGCATCTGCAAAACATACCACCTGTTCAATGAATGCAATGGAATGCAGTTCGTGGAACTCTAGGTCAAGGGAGGCCACCGTACGGGTATTGATAACCAATAGGGGGTGTATTGGCCATCTTCGTGGTCCCACAAAAGTTGCAGTAACTTCAAACAAGGAACAAAAACTCTCCATCCAGGCAGCTGCAATTCCTCGCATGCTCTATGATAGCATGCGGCACCTCTCTCCTACGTTCCACTCTCTGCGTCGTTCTCCCTTGTGGATGCCACTGAACCTGCACTTGTTTGTGTGCGTAGGCTGCCTAAGTTTTTTCGTTCATAATGCCACTGAACATATGTGTGAGTTTGTATTCATAAACTGTATACGCTTTTTGTTTCTTTCTTGTTTTTTTACTTGAGTGAATGTACGCATGTTCTTATTCATTACGCCATTGAATGCATGCGTTCTTGTTGTCACGGCTTCCTACGTTTTCGTTTTCTTTTTGTCACTCTTATAGAGAAAATGTATAGGTTAAGCTCTGTGTGCTTGCAATCGCACTCTTGATGAAGGCCGGACTGTGGCCAACACATAGAAATTAAATGTGTTTGTTCTTTTTTTGCGCTCGCTGTGCGAGCACCCGAGGCCATGTGCATTGCGTCTTCACACTCTGCCACGCTGGAAATTTGCGACATGGCTTGCAACCACGTAACTTAACATGGCGGCAACTTGTTCAAGGAGTGAAGTCGTCATTGATAAGCTGCTCAGCGTGGAACCAGCTCCTCTGGCAGGTGGCACTGGATGCCTTGCGCTGGTCACAGGTCTCTCCGACGATTGTCCGGTAGCAGCTGGGCACGTACGGCAGGAAGTCCTGTACACTGAACAGTCGCTTTTCTCTCTGAGGTTGTGTGCTGGCTGTCTGGTTTTTTACAATGGCTATTCGACGAAAACGCAGCCTAGGGCCGGCCAGGCCTAACGGCAGTCCTTATGGGACCAAACCATCTTGTCTCCTGCTCCCAGGGAAGGCCGTCCACGCTTCCCTTCACACCATTGGCCTCTCAGCCAGCAAGAGGTGCTGTTCGTGCTCCCATAGTCGTACTTCCAGCCGTTCACTCACCTTTGGCTATGGGTCCAGCTGGCGTGAGTGCTGCAGCCTCATTGTGCGCAGATTACCCTCCTCGCTCAACGGGCGGTTCAGTAGGCAGCTTGACGAATATTGTGCTATCCATCTTGCTGCCGTTGAAACAGCCGGGCCACGTCATTTCCGCCACCTTCGGTTTCCCACCTGCAGCCTTACAACCATTACTGGTCCTGGAACTATGGATTCCAGAATCGTTCCATTCTGTGGCTGCAAGCAGTCAACACACTTGGTGCTCGACCTGCCTGGCCAAACAACATGATATGGCTGGTTGCAGTAGGGTGGCTTCTAGGTGGTGCCAAAGCACGATAAAAAACCCTGCAAAGCTCGGGAGCAGCACCATTTTGCCGCTGTAGCTGCACCTGCACATGCTGCACATTACATCACTTTAATAGATTGAGATCATTTTTCGTCCACTGCGGCTGGTGACGTGGCTCCCAAATTCATTAAGAGGAAGCTTTAGCTCGGGCCCAACTCCTGCGCAGTCTATTCAAATACATGTAAAATGCAAAAATGCTTTTCTGAGATAACCCCTAAACCGATTTTAATGAAATTTGTGCCATTTGAGAAAGTTAATTTCTAGTGACTGTTGGAAGTGGAATTTCGATTTAGTGTCTGAATCTTGTTGAAATAATTTTCAGAAATTCGAAAACTCGAAAAAATAGAAGCGTGTAGTTTAAAAATTAATAGCTCTACATCAAGAAGATATTGCGGTTCTGTAAACGGCATCTATTAGATCATTCAAAGCGGACAAATTCAATATGTCAATTTATATCTTACATGAATTTGTTACGCTACTTACAAGGTTTCTGCAAAAGCTGTATATACACATAACTAAATTTTGAGGTTCATGTGTAACGTATCAATTTTATCCGCCTTAGATGTACTATGAGATGCAATTCAGAGAATTGGGATATCATTTTTTAATTCCTGAGTTACGGAGTTGCAAACTCTGATAGTTTCGGTTTCTGAAAATTTGCGATTTTTGCCAATCTATAGTAAAAAATTTCCAACGTAAATCTAAAATCCGGAACCAAGTCACTGCATATCAAGTTTTCTTTAAATGCAACACACCTCGTCAAGTTTGGTGTAGTGGTTGCCGAGAAAAATGAATTCTCTTTTTACGTGTATTTAGATTGGAGCACCCAAGCTAAATCTTCCTCTTAATGCATTGAGGCATTGGCTCTACCGCTCCAGGAACCCGATCTGCCCACGGATGCTAGCAGGAGATGTTTCTGACCCGTCGCAGCCATATCCTTGGATGCCATTGCAGCCATTGGCCGAATTCGCTGCGGTTCACCTCACCCCGAGGAAGGCCTCAGTGAAGGTAGCAAAGGCGACTATAACATGACTGAGCTTATTGTCATCAAAGACCTCCCCATGTACGACAGACGCACAAGAGACCAGACACTCAAGGCACGCGGTATTTCATCCAGCTCGACTGATTCAAGTGCATCTGTGAGCATCGATCCGTCAGCGGCAACACTGCGAAGTATGCGACGTGCGAGCAAAGTGGCTATTCAGTGTACAGGATCTCCGGCTGTACATGCCCCGTTGTGATGGGATAATCGTTGGCGAGATCTGCGACCAATGCAAAGCATCCAGTGCCACCCACAAGATGAGCTGGTTGCATGCCCCCATTGATGGCTACTTCACTCCTTGGATAAGTTGCCTCTTTGTTAAGTTTCCTGGTTGCAAGCCGTACTGCAAACTTGCAGCGTGGCCCAGTGTGAAGACGAAGTGCACTTCCTTCGACGCTCGAATTGGCGATCACGATCACTCCCAATAACACGAGGAGGTCCATGACGCAGTATAACAGAGGACAGGAGGAAGCTCGAAACATCGAGCCGTGGCCGTTGCCGTCGCTGCGGTTTCAGCATAACGCGTCAGAAGGTTGACGCAGACTATAATCCAGCGGTTGTCGTTTGTTGAGCGCGGGAATGGGCCGAGAAGGTCCACTCCAACCTTTTCGAAAGGAGATGATGGTGGCACCACAGGGTGAAGGAGGCCGACCGGAGCAGTATTAGGGCGCTGGCACTTGTTACAACTGGCCACACACTTTTCTATATGTCGTTGCATACTAGTCCAGTCGAATCGGCCCTGAATGCGGTGGTATGTTCTGGTAGGTGCCCAGTGGTCGAGTCGTCGTGCATAACACGGAGCACGTGGGTTCTCTAATTCTTAGGGACCACTAAGGGGAGACGGCCGCTATCAGCCGCATAATTATTCTTGTAGAGCAGGCCATCTCGGATGAAAAAGCGATTTTTGCCTGTTGGTTGAGCAGCTGAGGCAAAGAGGGCATCCAGGCTGCAGTCATGCTGCTGTTCCCGGATAGTGGCCAGGTCGGGAAAAAGAATGTCGTCGATGGCGGCCAGAAACTCATCGAAATTGTCGGATTCACATGCACTTGTAGGTAGAGGGAGCCTCAAAAGACAATTTGCGTCCGCATGATGTCGGCCACTCTTACAACGGACTGGAAAGTCAAATTCCTGCAAACATAGCGCCCATCGAGCAAGATAGCCCGACGGGTCGCTGAGACGAACCAACCAACATAGTGAATGGTGATCAGTAGCGATCGTGAAGCGGCGCCTGTAGAGATACGGGCAGAGCTTCTGGACTGCAAAGACGACAGCGAGACTCTCGCTCAGTGACAGTGTAATCCTGTTCGGCCTTGCTCAACGAACGGCTGGCATAGGCAATGGCATACTCGGTGCCACCAAATCGCTGGAGGAGGATGGCGCCGAGGCAAATTCCACTCGCGTTGGTGTGCAATTCTGTTGAAGCAGAGGGGTCAAAATGGCGAAGTATGGGTCCCGAAGACAGCAGAAATTTCAGTTGACGAAAGGAGGAATTGCAATCTGCTGTCCAGGTGAAAGGGTTATCCTTGCGCAGCAATGGAGTCAGAGGGTAGGCAGTGTTGGCATAGTTGGGCACAAAACGTCGTATGTACGAGCAAAGACCCAAGAAGCTCCTCAGCTGGCGTTTTGACTGCGCTTGTTTAAAGCCGCTTACTGCAGCGACCTTCTGTGGGTCTGCGCGCACCCGATGCCTGTCCACTACATGTCCAAGTACTGGCGACTCTCGTTGACCAAAGTGACTTGGAGTTGAGGGTAAGGCACGTCAGAACAACGTCCAGTTGATGGTTGTGCTCTGCGAAAGTGCGGCCAAAAATGACGACATCGATTATATAACGCATACAAACCTCCCATTTCAGGCCGCGCAGTATCGTGTCCATATACTTCAAATGTTGCAGGCGCGTCGCATAAACAAAACGGCATGACGTTGAATTCAAATAAGCCGCCTGGGGTCACAAAAGCTATTTTCTTTGTTAGCTGAATGCATGGGCTCCTGCCAGTAGCCCGATCGGAGGTCTACAGATGTAAAGTAGGATGCGGAGTGAAGGCAGTTGATAACTTCACCGATCCGGAGAAGTGTGTACACATCCTTTTTCGTCACAGAATTGAGACGCCCGTAGTCGAGACAAAACTTCCAGGACCCATCTTTCTTCTTTACGAGGACGACCGACGCAGCCCAAGGGCTATAAGAATCTTGGATGACGCCCTTGGCTAGCATGTCGTCGACCTGTTTAGCGATGATCTTGCACTCTGACGCGTACACGCGGTAAGTCTTCTGCCTGGTAGGTTGCGCAGATCCCGTGTCGATCCTGTGGCGAGCCCGCGTAGTTGGAACACGAACTTTGTTAGCGTTCTGTGCCAAATCAAATAATGACGCATGCTTGCTAATGATGCTGACCAGGGCTTGGCGCTTCTCCGAGACAGTGCGTTGTTGATCATTTTTAAAAAAGACGACGAGTCTTCACTGACACCGTCGTCAGTCCCATGCTCTCGGTATTCGTGTGGCGAGTCATCAGTTAAAGCGCCTATGCTGAGATTGGTATCCACTTCAAAAGAGGCAAGCCGCATACCGCTGGGTAGCACAACAGATTGGGAGGCTAAATTTGACATTCACAGTGTAGTTGTTTCGCAGGCCCCAGAGAGGACGCATCGAGGTACGAGCACACTTTTCTTCATAACCATCGAAGGCACAAGCTCAACAATTGCATCAAATGTATCGGCATCGACACCGCAAGGAGCAACTCGAACTCTGGATTAGGAACATGCCGTTAACAGCATCTTACGCCGAGAGCGCGTGAACGGGTAGCACGTTGGTCAGCAAGAGGAGACAGAAAAAGCTCGCCAATACTGCAGTCAACAGTGGCACCGCACTGTTGTAGGAAATCGAAGCCAAGAATTACGTTGTGAGTGGACTGAGGAAGCACTGCAAATTCGGCTTGATACACGTTATAGGAGAAATAGGCGTACGCGGTGCGCACTCTAATAGGTCGGAGCAACTCTCCACCCACAGCACGAAATGCATTAGCGTTATCCCAGCGAAACGTCACTTTACGGCCTACTCGGGTTTGGAATCCAGGCTGATAACGGAGACACTCGCTCCTGTGTCCACTAAGGCCAACGTAGCAACATTGTCCACTAAAACATGAATCTTGTTATGACACATGGTGAGTGGTGGAGGCATAGGAGCGTTGTTAAGAACGGCAAGCTGCAGTGCAAGTTTTGCGGGCCAGTTGCGACAGTGGCGGCAACTTTCCTGTAGCGCCGCCGCAAACCTCTAGCCACGGCGTGACTAAATCCACTGTGTGTCGAGAACAATACACGCATCCTCAACTCTCCGTCGCTGGAGCAGAGTTCGACGAAGCAGGCTTTGTGCCTGCACTCGCCACCGCCGCCCTGGTCTGCCGCTAGCGGAGAAGTGCCGCGGCAACGTCGACGACGACCCCTACCCACGCACCGTTCTGGAAGTTAGCCCCGAGTTCTGCGAAGGCAGTCGGACCTCGGCGGGCTTCGTGAACGTGTGCGTGTGCGTGTGTGCGTGTGCGTGTGTGCGTGTGCGTGTGTGCGTGTGTGCGCGTGTGTGTGTGTGTAAGCCCTCGCGCAAAGAGGCGGCCGTTTCGGTCACCTGGGTATCGGGGGAGGACCCAGTATCTATAAACCGCTGTTGTGCGGATGCTCAGGACACTCTCTCAAACAGTCATGTTATACTGATGTACTTTCTCAAGCAGTCATGCTAGACTGATGTAAATACTGTAAATAAACCCATATTCATCGTTGTCGATGAGAAGCAGTCCTTCCCTTCATCAACGTCCTCAGCGTGGATAAGTTGGACGACGGCATGGGCCAGCTACCTTCTAATTCATGCCGGACTCCAATCTTGACAACGGGTTACGAGAGGTGGGATTGAGCTCCCAATCCTGACAGCGTGTAGTTGATGACTGGCGACCTCACCTCCATTGGGCGCGCCGCCTAGTTTCCCGGCGGCGGTGACGTGAGACTTCGTCGTAAAGATGGAGACATGCGCTGGCGTGAAGGCGGTGGCGTCAAGCTCAGCATAGAAGCTGGTGAGTCGCTACTGTAATTCGCCTGGTGGTTTGTCCTGCTATCGGAGCCAAAAGCCCGCGTGTCCCTTCGCCGTGCCGATGAATTGCTACGCCGATAAAAACTGCGCTAGACCGCCCGCAGGGGCGTCTGCGTCAGCAGGAGCTTGTTCTGTTGCGACACCACGTACCCGAGCACACGAGGGTTGCCCCCTCCCGCCTTCGCCTTTCCTCTGTCTTCAACTTCTTCTCCCCACACCCCTTTCTCCTTGCAGTGCTGTTTAGGTGACCTCCTGTGAGAGACAGTTACGACACTGCACTTATCTCTTCCATTCTCTTTAAAATCACTTCGCACAGGTCATGGGACCGTGGTGACGTGCAATGGCGATGAGGACAAAATCTGCCGACATGACCGCGAATACCGCATTGCAAGCAGATGGGGCGCTCACGGGACGCACCGAAATTGGCAGTAGCAGGATAACTCGCACGGCCGTCACACTCTTGGGAAACTGCAAGTGGACTGGATGAATAACCGTCGTGGAACTGATAACTGGGATCCGCGTCCATAGTAGGGTTTGGCGCTCTTGGACGAGGAGCGAAGTTGTAGGCGTCTACGGAGGCGGCGTTGATGGACGTCTCACGGAAATCGCAGTGAGAAAAAGGCTCTTGAGCCCGGGGGGTCGAGAGGGAAGCTGCCTCACGTCGGTCAAGCTCTTCGAGCACCACTTGCTAAATAACTGACGCAAGGTTGGATGGAGCTGGGACCACGCCAACACTGGCGACGTTACTTTCGTTGACCAGGCGGCCGAACTTCGGTGTGATGCGCCGAGCTTTCAAGGCTTCAGATGTACGGCAGTGCCGAATGACGTCACTTATGGAGTCCAGACTGTCTTTTCCGATCAGGAGCTGGTACACGTCCTCGGCGATCCCTTTTAAAAGATAACCAACTTTGTCCTGTCATCTGTGGGTCCAGGGCCTTGCACAACTTCAGCACTTCCTCGATGTACGTCGTGCAGATTTGTCTAGGAATTTGGGCTTGCTGCATTAAGGTTTGCTCTGCATGCTTCTTTTTAGCTATCGGATCTCCGAAGCACTTCCTGATTTCGTCTACGAACTTTTCCCACGTCGTCATGCTTTCTTCGTGGTTTTCAAGCCACGCAGACGCAGTTCCCTTGAGGAAGAAGGCAACGTTCTTCAGCTGGGCAGTGGCATTCCAGCCATTGAAAGGGCTTGCGCGTTGGTAAATGCGGAGCCATCCGTCCATGTCTTCCCGGCTTTTCCGGCGAAGGTTCGTAGTTCAATGTAGGGCTGCCATGGGTAGGTGGAAGAAGGTGGTGGGTTGTCGCTATCGAAAGCTATCGATATCGAAGTGGCAGAATGGCAATTCGGCGACTTCGGCGAAGCTCCACGGATTGCGCCTCTGCGGGTGGCTCCTGGTCGTTCTTTGGGGACGCCATTGTTTTACGCCGCACCGGCCACCAGAACTGTTATGATGGGGTGCGTTTATTCAAAGATGAATTGATGAAAAGGGGCCTCGTCCCTATTCATAATTTATTTATTATTCATACTTTAAATTCGCGAAGGCGCTGCAGAAACGAATGTTAACAAAGCAGAATAATATGCAGGCCAGCCACGTACCCGAAATTAAACGGCATATCCCCCCCTCCCCCCACTTCGCCGTCCATACCACCAAATCCTCACACACATTAAAAAAGTGTCGCCAAATCAATGTGGAGACTTGACAGCTATTCGGTGATCAACATTTTGCTGCCTTTTTCACTCCTTTTGGATGACGGTATTTATCGGCATCTCCTGGGATGTGAAGGCCAGTTTTCTCATCGATTCGGCGCCCGTGCGATTAACTCGAGTTAAACCAAGGAACTATAAAAGTTACCTTGGGTTGGGCCCCCCTCCCGAAAAATATTCTGGGTACGTGCCTTATGCAGGCAATTATATAAAGAATGTAGAGTGAAAGTGGTGGTGGACTGCTGTTTTGAATGAAGATGTATCTGTGATACATCTTCATTGATGATTGATACATCTGAATGATGTAAGCAGGAAGTACAGCCGACATTGTGGGGGGGGGGGGGGGGGGGGGGTAAAAAGGAATCATGGTACTTGTTTTTTTTTATTTTTTGTTTGGTAGGATGAGACAGCAGCTTTATATATGTGGTTAAATTGGTACGAAACATAGAAAGGTGGGGTGATAAGTTGATTCTTCAGCACATAGTTGGAGTGATAAACTTTGCAGAATAGACAAAGGCGAGCAAATTTGCGGCGTAATGAAAGTTCCGTCAGATCCACTGTTATTTTTTCATACAGGTTACACTGCATCAAAAACATATTACACTTTTGAAAAAATGTTTCATATATGTGACATGTTACGTACATGTTACACTGTATGAAAAACAATTCATGTTCGTCTTTCTTTGTCATGTTACACTGGGATGGCGGGAATATTTGGAAAAATTAAAGTGAGCTGCTCGGTTGTTATCCCAAATGACAGATGCGTATTCTCTAGTTTTGACCGAACTAGGTTTTTGTAGAGTGTTAGTTTTACAGAAGTAGGAACCGTAGAAAACAAAGACATCTTCACATGCGATTAGCATTACCAGTACTATAATTAACATGCATATTTCACGACAGATCATTAGTTATGTGAAGGCCAAGATATTTGTGAGTGTTAACTGATGCTATCAAAGTGTCATTCAAAGTACATATCTACACTTATTGCCATTGCTGACCATGCACAATATGCGCATCGATTTACGCTTGCTAGCATCAAGTTTCATAAGCCATTTGTTAGACCATTTGTCAGAGTAACACATTGTAGAGATCCCCTTGCAACTTATATGAAACATGCTTGGTGATCTTGCAGTATATTACACAATCATTTGCGAACACATGGATTGATGATGAGGTTACACAGTTAGGGAGATCATTAATATAAATCACGGAGAGCAAGGACCCCAAAATGTGTCCTTGTGGCACTCCGGATGTAACGTGGCAAAGCAGATGGATAGTTATTGGTGTGACATATTGAGCACGATTGGAAAGAAACTCCTTCATCCAAGACAACGCATTTCGGTCAGTACTGAGCTGATTAAGCTAATGGATAAGTAGGTCATGACATACAATGTCGAAAGCTCTTGCAAAATCTAAAAAACAGTCTATATATGAAATCCTTGTTTGAAGGCAGCAAAGAAATCGTTAGTGAAACAAAGAAGTTGGTTGAGTATAACATCAGAATGCTTTTATACACGCACACGTGCCCACGTGCACACACACACAGCATAGACGAAAAAAACGGAACGTCTTACGGTGTTTTTTTTTCTTGACAAATGCAAATTAAGGCTGGCCTACTGGTCGAAACGTTTAAGAGTAAAAGAGAACGAGGCACCACGCACGTCGTGTTTGTATCTTTATGCTATATCAATGGAGCCAGTGTGCTTTTGCGCCGCCACCTGTATTCCTATCTCTCATATATATATATATATATATATATATATATATAATTACGATATCATCGAGCGATGCTCAAGAGACGAGCCGCCGCGAAAATGACGAAGACATTGGTCGGTGCCCTTGGCACGAGCGAGTGTCGGCCTCGCTGCCTGGCTCCAGTGTAAATAGCGTGTAAATAGCATCTTTCTTCTGTGTCTTTCCATACGTAACATTTCTGGTGGAGGTCAGCGATCCCCGTCGTCACCACGGAACTCTGAAGTGGTCGGCACACCGAGCTTGTCACCATGCCTCCCAGTGATGAGCCCGCCTCTGCAACGGCTTCGGCTTGTCCGACTGCTCCAATCGTCACGGTTGCCCCACATCGTACCCCAGGTGTGTTCTCTGGCCTGGAGGGACAGGATATAGACGATTGGATCAAGCTCTATGAACACGCCAGTGCTAATAACAGGTGGGACCCAACGGTTATGCTCGCCAACGTCATCTTTCATCTCGGCGGCACCCCACGCGTGTGGCACCAAACTCGTGATGACGAAATAACCAGTTGGGACAGTTTCAAAGAAAAGCTACGGGAACTGTTCGGCGACCCCATTGGGTGCAAGGCTGCCGCGAGAAAGGCTCTTGCGTCTCGTGTTAAGTCATCTACAGAGCCATACGTTTCCTACATACTCGACGTCTTGGCTCTATGCCGTAAAGCTGACGATAATATGTCCGAAGCAGATAAAGTGGCACATGTGCTAAAAGGCATCGCCGACGACGCTTTCAGTTTGCTTGTTTTCGGCAACGTCTCGACTATCGACGCCATTATAAAAGAATGCCGTCTCCTTAAACAGGCTAAGAGCCGCCGTATCTCACCCCACATTGCGCGGCTACCCAACACTGCTGCTACGTCGACATGTGAGGGTCGACCGCGTGAGACCACCACCTGTGACGCCGTCACCCGTATTGTTCGCCGCGAACTCGAGGCTGTCTGTTCGCCAGCCTTCTCCACGACGCCTCCCGATCCACCAGCAACCACCATTGCGATGATTCAGGCCGTCGTCAGACAGCAATTTGTAAACATGGGTCTGAACACCGTGTGTTCCACGTCTCGACCCAGCGTTCCCCAGTTATCTAGCGGCCCTCCTCGTCCTCGGCAGTCCTTTTCTGCCACATCTCGCTGCAACCCGTCCAAATGGCGTACCCAAGACGACAGGCCGATCTGCTTCCACGCATCGGCCACGTCGCCCGTCACTGCCGCAACCGATGGCCACAACCTCCTCGGACTTACACCGCCACTTATTCCCGCACCCTTGGACCTTCCGTGATCTATGCCACCTGCAATAAACCCACTGCCGCTCATGCCCCTGCTCCGAACCTTCGCTACAGCCGCTCACCCTCACCTCGACGTCGCCAGTCTCGTTCGCCCCAACCCCGCCGCTTCTCTTCGCCGCCTATCGCCTCCCGGACCCAGCCGAAAAACTAGGCACTGCAGCTTCTGGAGGTGAAGCTGCGTTGTCGACCCTGCCCTCAAATCCTCTGCTCACGTTACCAGCTCACTGAAACCTTCTTGACGTTGACGTTGACGGCTATCCTGTCACGGCACTCATCGATACAGGAGCAGATCTTTCTATTATGAGTGCTGCCTTCCGACGACGACTGACAAAGCTCCTCACCCGAGCGTCGGCACGCGTTGTCCACGTTGCGGATGGCGGTACTGTGCTTATCATCGGCATGTGTACGGCACGTGTCAGCATCGCCGGCCGCCACACTCCTTTCCTCTTCACCGTAATTGCTCATTGTCCCCACGACCTCATTCTCGGCCTCGATTTTCTCTCCGCCCATTCTGCTCTTCTAGTACCGTTCGCCTTGAGTTGCCGATGCTCGCAGAACCTTCTCACGCACTCCACTGCCGCTTACGCTCCACCGGCTTTCTTCGCCTGCCGCCAAAGTCCATAACCTACATTGAACTGTTGTCTTTCCCACCAGTTCCTGATGGCGAGCACCTCGTCACTCCTCTGCCCGACATCCCAATACAGTATGACGTCACCGTGCCTCACAGTATACTTACTATTAGTGCGAACCACACTCGCATGCCTGTCTGTAACTTTGGATTGGCCAAGCAAATTCTACCGCAAGGTATTTGCCTTGCCACCATTGATTGTCTCGGCGACCAATACGTGGCAGCGTTATCGACCGATGGTTCTCGCGAGCTTAGCATGCCCCTCGCGCCAGCCTCGGGCGTCGATCCCAACATAAAGAAAATGGTTGCGACGGACCTGTCCTCTACGCAGGCTGAAGACCTTTGCGAAGCATTATCGTCCTACCGCGATATTTTTGACTTCGACGATCGCCCTTTAGGCCAGACGCTCGCGGTCAAGCATCGGGTTCTTACTGGTGATGCTGCGCCTATTTACCAACGACCGTATAGAGTTTCTGCGTCGGAACGCCGAGTAATTCAAAATGAAGTGAACAAAATGCTCGATAAAAACATCATTGAGCCTTCATCGGGTCCCTAGGCGTCACCTGTGGCGTTGGTTAAGAAGAAGGACGGCACGTGGCGCTTCTGTGTAGACTATCGTCATCTGAACAGCATTACAGAGAAAAACGTCTACCCGCTCCCACGTATAGACAACACGCTTGACTGCCTGCACGGTTCCAGCTACTTCTCGTCTATTGATCTTCGTTCGGGGTATTGGCAGATTGCTGTTGACAATATGGACAGAGAAAAAACCGCGTTCATCACACCTGATGGCCTATACCAATTTAAAGTAATGCCGTTTGGTTTATGCAACGCCCCTGCCACCTTTGAGCGCATGATGGACTCCTTGCTCCAAGGTTTCAAATGGTCCACATGCCTCTGCTACCTCGACGACGTCATCGTCTTCTCGCCAACGTTCGACACTCACCTTGAGCGTCTCACAACAATACTTGGTGTATTTCGAAAGGCGAAGCTGCAACTTAACTCGTCCAAATGTCGTTTTGGCCACCGACAAATTACTCTTCTGGGCCATTTCGTTGACGCTTCCGGAGTGCAGCCTGATCGCGACAAAACTCGTGCTGTCCGAAAGTTTCCGGTTCCGAAGACAGCCGCAGACGTTCGAAGTTTTGTAGGGCTCTGCTCGTACTTTCGTCGTTTTGTTCCAGATTTTGCGACAATTGCTAGGCCCCTAACTAATCTTTTGAAGAAAGGCGTACAATTCTTGTGGGGTCCTGCAGAAGCCGCCGCCTTCTCTCGTCTCGTTACTCTTCTAACCTCACCACCTATTCTCGCCAACTTCGACCCTGATGCCCCTACAGAATTACGTACAGATGCCAGTGGTCATGGCGTAGGTGCCGTCTTAGCACAGCGCCAGCGTGGCAAGGATCGCGTTATTGCTTACGCGAGCCGCCTCCTAGCACCATCGGAGCGCAGCTATTCCATTACGGAACGCGAATGCCTTGCTGTTGTCTGGGCGGTTGCGAAGTTCCGTCCTTACCTTTACGGTCGCCTTTTTTCTGTAGTCACTGACCATCATGCTCTCTGCTGGCTCTCATCGCTAAAAGATCCTACAGGTCGGCTTGGTCGATGAGCTTTGAGGCTACAGGAATTTTCATATACCGTGGTGCACAAGTCTGACCGCCTGCACCAAGACGCTGACAGTTTGTCGCGTTACCCTGTTGACTACTCTGACTCCTCCAATATTTCCAGTGCTTCTTGCGTATTCTCTGTATCCCAGCTGCTTCACTTCGCCGACGAGCAACGCCGTGACGCCTACATCAGAGCACTCATCGACCATTATGAACACTCTCCGGCCGATGCTGCTCTACGCCTCTTCGTCCTCCGCGGCAGTATTCTGTACCGTCGTAACCTTCATCCGGACGGCTCTGAGTTCCTGCTTGTAATACCTAAATACCTCCGCTCCACCGTTCTTGAAGAGCTTCACGACGCACCAACGGCAGGGCACCTCGGCGTATCTCGAACCTATACCGTGCACGTTGCCGTTTTTTCTGGCCGGGCCTTGCCCGTTCCGTACGACGTTACGTCGCCGCTAGTGAACTTTGACAACGACGCAAGAAGCCTTCCCAGCTCCCCGCTGGTTACCTGCAGCCGCTCGACATCCCTGCCGAACCCTTCCATCGTGTCGGCTTGGACCTTCTCGGCCCATTTCCGGAATCCACATCAGAAAACAAGTGGGTTGCAGTCGCGGCGGACTACGCGACCCGCTACGCCGTGACCCGTGCTCTTCCGACCAGTTGCGCAACTGATGTTGCGGTCTTCCTCCTACATGATATCATTTTGATGCATGGTGCTCCGCGTCAATTGCTTACAGACCGCGGCCGCACCTTTTTGGCCAAAGTCATTGACGACATCATGCGTGCCTGCTCAATACAGCATAAATTTACCACCTCCTACCACCCCCAAACGAACGGCATCACTGAGCATTTGAACCGCACCCATACAGACATGCTATCCAAATACGTTTCAGACGACCACAGTGACTGGGACCTGGCTCTACCTTACATTACCTTTGCATACAACTCTTCCCGTCTCGAAACTGCTGGCTTTTCGCCGCTTTATTTCTTGTATGGCGGTACGACGCTACCACTGGACACTGTGCTTCCGTCCGCCACAGCTTCAACTAGCGATTATGCCTGTGATGCAATCGCCCATGCTGACCATGCTCGCCAACTTGCGCGCACTCGTCTACAAGTCTCTCAAGGCAAACAAAAGCAACGCTACGACCTCCGTCACCGTGGTGTCCATTCTGTGCCCGGCGCCCTCGTATTGCTTTGGTCACCATCGCGCAAAGTCGGCCTTTGCGAAAAACTGATTTCCTGTTACACAGGCCCATATCGCGTGATACGCAAAGTGACCGATGTCACCTATGAAATCGTTCTAGCCACGCCCACTACGTCCTCCGCCGTGACAACCAGTGACATTGTCCACGTTGCTCGACTCAAGACCTACAACTCTCCATGCACCTTGGATATTTAACAGCACCGTGACAGTGCTTTTGCAGCCGGGAGAGGGGGGGGGGTACTATTACGATATCATCGAGCGATGCTCAAAAGACGAGGCGCCGCGAGAACGACGAAGTTGGTCGGTGCCCTCGGCACGAGCGAGTGTCAGCCTGGCTGCCTGGCTACAGTGTACATAGCGTGTAAATAGCATCTTTCATCTGCGTCTTTCCACGCGTAACATTTCATATATATATATATATATATATATATATATATATATATATATATATATCCGCATATGTATGTGAGGATGTGATTTCGTTCCCCACCTGTAGCAAGTTGTTTATTCATTCATTTTTGTTGCCATCAATTTATTTCTTCAATTATTCAGCACAAGTAATTTCCCCTATGCTATCCCTGGTGTCCTTGTTTGTTGGCTTCTCAGGACATGACTAATAACAACTGTGCCTCTTGCTTTCCTTTCTTGTTGACGCACGCACGCACGCACGCACGCACGCACGCACGCACGCACGCACGCACGCACGCACGCACGCACGCACGCACACACACACACACACACACACACACACACACACACACACACACACACACACACACACACACACACACACACACACACACACACACGCACGCGCACGCGCGCACACACACACACGCACACACACACACACACACACACACACACACGCACACACACACACACACACACACACACACACACACACACACACACACACACACACGCCACTCTACAACTTGCCCGACTTCGTACACTTAATTTTTTTTACTTCGACAATCCTGAAGCTAATGCATTTATAAGAACTTGATCCGCTGTGTTCAAGCCCGTCATTTTATACGAAGAAGTGGATCCATGTTTTTATAAGGAAGTGTCAGCTCCGGGGCTCCCATCTGAATACATCGGAAAAGAGAAACTGTTTCTCATCGCCGTAACTGCACTAAATTTCATGAGGTTTTCGCATTTAAAAGAACAAATTAGAATCTAGGCACCGTTCGTAGCAAATTTCTCATTTATGCCCCCTATATTTTATGTAAGAATTGGTGAAAATCACACATTTTCATAAATAAACTATCAAGTTTACAACTCGGCTACGAATGAACTGTGTCACCATTCTGTATATTGAATCTAATCGTTCCTCTAAAGCAGAGAAAGTTGATGTAATACACAAGGCTTTCAAATAGGCCACTAATACGCGAGTAAAACCTTTGCAAAACGCTTGTAAACAATCTAAACTATTCACATGAGATATAAATGGATACATCAAATTTGCCCGCTTTGACTGTTGTAAGGGATTCAGTTTACAGAACTGCAATATGTGTTCTTGGTGCAGAGCCTGCATGCAGCAGCATTACATGGCAATGAACAAGTGTGAATGAGATACTTTCTTGAAAAAATGCTCATATTTTTTTTTATTTCAGGTGCCACGCACTTTGCTCTGCTTGAGGTGCTTCTAGCGGTCTTAACGCGTCACGTCTCGCCTTGACATTTGTGACTGACTTCGCATGAATAAGTAAGCTTATATTTATAATTCTGTAAATTGATAATGAACCCTTTATTTATGCCTATTGTCTACCGACAACATACCAGAAAAAAAAACTGCGTCTGGCCGAGTTTCAGTATTGAATACGAAGTTTCTAGTTTAGTATCTTCAGCCAACGCTCAATGACAGGCAGCAAGTGTCATTTGTTGCTCTAGAGCAGGAACACAGGACGAGAAAGAAGCTTGACGGCGACTCACTGTCTTTTGACAGCAAAATTGGAGGAGACATGCCGATGCAAGAAATCCACCTGCAGTGGTATTACACATGTGATGTAAAGCAAATTAAATGTACACCCGTGGTTCACATATGATGAGAGCCTTCTACACAAATTAAAAATGAAGCCTTAGGTAGCTCGGGATGAAGCCCACTTTCAGTTTCCTGACAGTATTCTTCCTGCTCCTCCTCCTCCTTCTATTATTATTTTATATTATTATTATTATTATTATTATTATTATTATTATTATTATTATTATTATTATTATTATTATTATTATTATTGATGTGTTTTGCACATTTAGACTTTTTTCTAGGAATTTATGTCTCCTTAAAGGGACACTGAAGGCAAATATTAAGCTAAGCGAAAATGATAGATTAGTGCTCCAGAGTCTCCAAGGCGTCAATATTATCGCGAGCAGCGCTTTAATAATATAGAAATTGAGATAAATGGAGGACAAGGTTAGAGACTCCCCCGGGACATTCAAGCATTTGCCCGATGACCAAAGCACTCCTCAGTTAAATTCTGTCACTAGTAATCAACCACTCGTTGCAAAAACATCCTTGTATTGTATTATAAGACAAAATAAGATGCTACTTGACCAGTTCTATTTCATCTTTTCGAAAAAAAAAGAACTCATTGAAATCACCCTTACAATGACGCGGGCGGTTGAAAGGTCTTATTTTTACTCGACTCCGTGCTTCCCACGCTGCCGCATATCACTAGATTGGTTATCGTGTAGTGCTGTGCTGGTTTTCCTGTTTCACGAAATTTGCATAAACTGCAAGTTGCAGTGAATTCAGATTACATGTGATGTCGCGGGATGCCCGAATGGCCTACGTCACACTTGACCAAAAAGCAGCTGCAGTGGCGAATCGAACACTCTGTCTTGGCTCGGTAGCGCCGTCTGTTGGGAGGGGTCTTACTCGCCGACGACGGCAAAGGGTGGTGGTGGGGTATGCAACACCACCACTACCGCGGTTGGGGGGCAGTCAACTTTAATGTTGAAAAATGCAGTCGAACCCTTCAGATGCAATTTTCTCGTAAAATAAATCTTTTCTACGCACGAAACAAGCGTTGCGAAGTTTCTGGAGTTATATTTAAACTGCCCACGTCGGCTTAGTATTTGCCTTTAGTGACCCTTCAAAAGGTTAAGTAAATATAACCACAATACCAGACATGAGTATATTGGCACGTGTACTTATCTTTATCGGGCGACCACGCTTCGCCGCCTAACAAATGTTATCGCACAGCGCGGGACGCGCCTGCATGTATCCGAAGTTTCTGGAAAGTTATCGATGCTTCTATTCGCTGTCTGTTGTCGCCGAACCTTATGTTATCTGAATTCATCGCGTGGCACGAATGGTGTAGAACTTTGTGGAAGGAACGCGTGTCCCAACGATTATTCTGGAACATTCGACGCTTGATGTATAAAAGCCGACGCGCTTGACCCGTTGATCAGATTTTCGACGATCGCCGGCTATGTTCGCCGCTATCGTTGTGCTTTAAGTGTAGCCTGTTTTGTGGGCACAGGTTCGCCCAATAAAAGCTAGTTTTGCCTTTCACAGTATTGCTACTGCGTTCTTTGACGTCACGACCACGTGACATCTGGTGGAGGTGCTTTGCTTTCATGTACCGGACGCCCCCACAAAGTAGTGACCCAAGCCCTCACGCGGAAGACACCAACGTCGCCAAGAACCAGCGAGGTAGCCGCAGGCTGCAAGGACTGCCCCCGGAGCACGGACTTTTGCCTGAGACGACTAGGAAGATGGCCACCAAGTCCACCCCAATGGCAGCCCCAGCGTCCCCCGTCGTGCTGCAGCAGCCCAGGGAGCCTCCGACATTCAGCGGTTCAACTTTCGAGGACCCGGAAAGCTGGCTTGAGACATGTGAGAGAGTCGCTACGTTTAACAACTGGAACAGCGACGACAAACTGCGATATGTCTTCTTCGGATTGGAAGACGCGGCCAGGACGTGGTTCGAGAACCGAGAAGCCACCTTAACGACCTGGGTACTTTTCCGTAGCGGCTTCCTGCAGACATTCGCATGCGTCGTGCGCCGAAAACGAGCCCAAACGCTATTAGAAACCCGGGTGCAGCTACCTAATGAGACAACCGCGATCTTCACGGAGGAAATGGGCCGTCTGTTCCGCCACGCCGACCCTGAAATGCCCGAGGAGAAGAAAGTCCGCCTGCTCATGCGTGGTGTGAAGGAGGAACTTTTTGCCAGAATGGCACGAAGCCCACCGACGACCGTCGACGACTTTCTTCGCGAGGCCACCAGCATAGAGAAGACACTCGAGATGCGAAACCGGCAATTCGACCGCCGCACGAACTCGACAAACTACGCCGGAGTTCAGTCAATGGCCACCGACTACCTGCGCGAGGCCATCCGGGCAGTCGTACGAGAGGAGCTTCAAAGAATCTTCCCTTCATCGCAACCTCACGTGGCCTCAATCGCCGAAATTGTCAAAGATGAAGTCCAGCGATCGCTTGGAGTTCCCGAGGTACAACGACAACCATCGCAGCCCCAGCCAGAAGCGATGACCTACGCCGCCATCGCCCGCCGTCAAGGTCCCCCTCCCCGACCGCGCCAGGGCCCTGTATCGCCGCAATTCCGTCGACCGCCGCCGCCAGCACGCCCACCCGTCGCCCAGCGCAGCTACCCGAGGAAGACAGACGTTTGGCGCGCTCCTGACCACCGCCCGCTCTGCTACCACTGCGGAGAAGCGGGTCACATCTACCGTCGATGCCCATACCGGGAGATGGAACTCCGAGGGTTCGCCGTTAACGCGCCGCGACCACAGATTGGTGAACGACCTCGCGATATCGCCGACTACCTCGCCGCTACTCAGTGGAGCTCTCGACGACCGTCGTGTTCGCCATCACCAGGCCGCTAACTGTCGCCGCAGTGCCGACCATACACTGGCCCAGCTCGGGGCCGGTCAGCGAGCCCGTATCCGGAAAACTAAAAGCAGCAACCGATGGAGGTGCGGTTGCTGTTCGTCGAACTGATGAAGATCCTCCGCCGCCGATGAAGACAACGAAGAAACTACCTCGACGACATAAAGACACGCCACCGTCCCGACGAAGTCTAGAAGCAAAGAATACGACGACGAAAGGCGACATGACGACGCGACGTTCCAGCTTCAGTTCAACACGACGCAGCCGTGATCCGACGCCGAGACCTAACTGCAACGCCAGACGAAGAACCACCGACCTCGACGTGCTTCTCGACGGCCACGCAGTTACAGCCTTAGTGGACACAGGGGCCGATTACTCCGTCATGAGTGGACACATCGCCGCCCAGTTGAAGAAAGATAAAACTGCATGGGAAGGCCCTCAAATTCGAACCGCTGGAGGACACCTCGTTACGCCGACTGGAATCTGCACGGAAAGGATTACCGTTCATGACCGCACTTACCCTGCCACCTTCGTTATCCTCGAACAGTGTTCACGAGACGTCATTCTCGGCATGAACTTCCTGAACCAACACGGCGCAATCATAAACCTGAAGTAAAAATCGATAACGCTGTCGGAAGATCTAGCGATACCGCCGGAGAGCTCTCGTAGTCACCACGCCTTGAGTGTGCTCGAAGATCAAGTGAGCATCCCGCCTCGCTCCAGCATTGTTATCTCGGTCGGCACCGAAACGCCCGCTGACGTAGAAGGCGTCATCGAAGGCGACCAACGTCTACTCCTCGACCATGAAATTTGCGTCGCAAGATGGATCGCTCGACTGCACGAAGGGAACACGAAAGTGTTACTGACAAACTTCAGCCAGAAGTTCAAGCACATCAACAAGGGCACGACGATCGCACACATCGAGGAAATTCTGGAAACCAGCAATGCGTTTGTACTCTCGGATTCTGTCGCATCTACCCCGACGACCGTAGTTCCCGAACCAGACTTCGGCATCAATCCAAGTCTCCCCATGATTAGGCAACAACAGCTGAGAAGCTTACTTCGACGATACAAAGAGTGCTTTTCGACGTCATCAAGGATTCGACAAACGCCAGTCGCAAAGCATCGCATAATAACCAAAGAGTGTGCTCGACCACTCCGCCAGAGCCCATATCGAGTTTCTACACGAGAACGTGAGGCTATAAGGCACCAAGTCGACGAAATGCTGCGCGACGACATCATCCAGCCGTCCAAAAGCCCATGGGCATCTCCTGTAGTTTTGGTGAAGAAAAAGGACGGAACCCTACGTTTCTGCGTCGATTATCGTCGTCTGAACAAGATCACGAAGAAGGACGTATACCCCCTTCCACGAATAGGCGACGCATTGGATCGGCTCTGCAACGCTAAATACTTCTCGTCGATGGACCTGAAGTCTGGCTATTGGCAAATAGAAGTCGACGAAAGAGATCGTGAAAAGACGGCCTTCATCACCCCAGACGGCCTCTACGAGTTCAAGGTTACGCCATTCGGACTGTGCTCGGCGCCTGCAACGTTCCAGCGCGTGATGGACACAGTTTTAGCAGGATTGAAGTGGCAGGCCTGTCTCGTTTACTTAGATGACGTCGTCGTCTTCGCCGGAAACTTCGACGATCACCTCAGGCGGCTTGCGACAGTACTAGAGGCCATCAAGTCATCAGGGCTTACTCCGAAGCCGGAAAAATGCCGCTTCGCTTACGATGAGCTTCTGTTCCTAGGCCACGTAATCAGCAAATCTGGTGTCCGTTCAGACCCGCAAAAGACAGCTGCCATCGCACAGTTCCTGCAACCCATCGACAAGAAGGCAGTGCGTAGATTCCTTGGCATGTGTGCCTACTACAGGCGCTTTGTCAAGGACTTTTCACGCATCGCTGAGCCGTTGACACGTCTAACTAAATGTGATGTTGAGTTCAAGTGGGACACGCCGCAGGCCGACGCATTTGAAGAACTGAAACGACGCATGCAGTCACCGCCGGTACTTGCGCACTTCGACGAGCACGCCGATACAGAAATCCATACTGACGCCAGTAGCCAAGGCCTCGGTGCCGTTCTAGTCCAGAGGAGAAACGGAGTCGAACAGGTGATAGCTTACGCTAGCCGGTCGCTGTCAAAAGCGGAAGGCAACTATTCTACGACCGAAAAGGAATGCCTCGCCATCGTTTGGGCTACAGCTAAATTTCGCCCTTATCTCGTCGTCAGCGACCATCACGCGTTGCGTTGGCTAGCGAATATAAAAGATCCTTCAGGACGACTTGCGCGGTGGAGCCTCAGACTACAAGAACACGACATCACTGTAACCTACAATTCCGGACGAAAACACTCCGATGCCGATTGCCTAACCCGCGCCCCCATTCACCCGCCGCCGCAAGATGACGAGAATGACGACGCCTTCCTTGGAATGATAAGCGCGGAAAACTTCGCTGAACAGCAACGGGCAGACCCGGAGCTAAAAGGCCTCGTCGAATATTTGAAGGGCACACCGACGTTGTCCCCAGGCCATTTAAGCGCGGATTGTCTTCCTTCACGCTTCAAAACAATCTACTCGTGAAGAACTTCTCAGCAGTCCGCGCCAACTACCTCCTTGTTGTTCCGTCGGCGCTGCGTCCAGAAGTACTGCGCGCCCTACATGACGATCCGACCGCCGGGCAACTCGGCTTCTCCCGGACGCTATCGAGGATACAAGAAAGGTATTACTGGCCGCGCCTAACCGCCGACGTTGCCCATTACGTCAAGACATGCCGAGACTGTCAACGACGGAAGACACCACCCACAAGGCCAGCCGGATTACTACAGCCGATCAAGCCTCCTTGCCGACCTTTTCAGCAGATGGGGTGGACTTGTTGGGACGGTTTCCGACGTCAATGTCCGGAAATAATTGGATCATCGTGGCGACGGACTACCTCACCCGCTTCGCTGAAACTAAAGCCCTGCCGAAAGGCAGCGCAGCTGAAGTGGCAAAATTTTTCGTCGAAAACATTCTGCTGCTACATGGCGCCCCAGAAGTCCTCATCAGCGACAGAGGAACTGCCTTTACAGCGGAGCTCACCCAAGCCATTCTGCAGTACAGCCACACAAGCCACAGGAGGACAACTGCCTACCACACGCAAACGAATGGTCTCACGGAGCGCCTGAAGAAGACCCTCGCCGATATGCTAGCGATGTACGTCGACGTCGAGCAGAAGACGTGGGACGCGGTCCTGCCCTACGTAACGTTTGCTTACAACATGGCGGTGCAAGAAGCAACACAGATCACGCCGTTTAAGCTGGTTTACGGCAGAAACCCGACGACAACGCTCGACGCCATGCTGCCGCACGTCACCGACGAAGAGAATCTTGACGTCGCTACCTATCTCCAGCGCGCCGAAGAAGCCCGACAGCTCGCCCGCCTACGGATCAAGAACCAGCAGCGTACCGACAGCCGACACTACAACCTCCGACGACGCTTCGTCGAGTACCAGCCCGGCGACCGTGTTTGGGTATGGACCCCTATACGCCGACGAGGACTCAGTGAGAAACTACTGCGACGCTATTTCGGACCCTACAAGATCATCCGACGTATTGGCGCACTGGACTATGAGGTCGTGCCAGACGGCATTTCGCATTCACAGCGGCGCCGCGATGCAACTTTCTCGTAAACTAAATCTTTTCTACGCACGAAACAAGCGTTGCGAAGTTTCTGGCGTTATATTTGAACAGCCCACGTCGGCTTATTATTTGCCTTTAGTGACCCTTCAAAAGGTTCAGTAAATATAACCACAATACCAAACATGAGTATATTGGCACGTGTACTTATCTTTATCGGGCGACCACGTTTCGCCGCCTAACAAATGTTATCGCACAGCGCGGGACGCGCCTGCATGTATCCGAAGTTTCTGGGAAGTTATCGATGCTTCTATTCGCTGTCTGTTGTCGCCGAACCTTATGTTATCTGAATTCATCGCGTGACACGAATGGTGTAGAACTTTGTGGAAGGAACGCGTGTCCCAACGATTATTCTGGAACATTCGACGCTTGATGTATAAAAGCCGACGCGCTTGACCCGTTGATCAGATTTTCGACGATCGCCGGCTACGTTCGCCGCTATCGTTGTGCTTTAAGTGTAGCCTGTTTTTTGGGCACAGGTTCGCCCAATAAGAGCTAGTTTTGCCTTTCAAAGTATTGCTACTGTGTTCTTTGACGTCACGACCACGTGACAATATGCTATTATACCTGTAGTCCAGTTTGTTGTGTAATTTTTTTTTTAGAGCTAATCAGCCTTGCAGTTGTTTTCAATGTTGTGCAATAAATTGCGTATACTATAAGCTCATTATGACAAAGCAGGATATAAGGAAATGATGGTTTACCAAAGCAAAGAAAATTCCCCTTAGAAAACCCTTAGAGATCCATCTGTTCAAAACCTTGTTTTAGCGAAGGGAAATGGCCCTGCCGATGTATATACAGTGGAATCTCGTTACTACGTACCCCATATTAATGAATTTCGCAAATTTACGAATATTTGAAGTATCCCCACCAGATTGCCGATATTTTCAATGTAATATTACTTCAGAACTACGAATTTCGATAAAACGCATATTTCAGAATAATGCACCTAATTTATTTTGCCCATTATAACCGAGGAACATTGGTATTCTGAATTCGGTTAAAAGTAACAGCGCCGCAACTGTCGCGTGGAACAGAAACCGCGAGTGCAGTTGCTATCATCATCACCATGTCGAGTGCCAACTGCTTCACCAAGAACTTCATAACAAAGGTGTGGGATATTCGCACGGGATCCAACAATGAACTCAGCTAGCAGCAGCGCAATGAAGCCAAAGCAGTTTTCGCTGCAGGACAAATTGAACATATTCAAGGAAATCAACGCAGGGAAAAAGCAAATTGACGTGTGCAGACAGCGTGGCATTGCCCCATCGACCATCGCGACCATTTTGAAAGACCTAGACAAGATTGTCAAGCTTCACCGAGAATCGCAACTCGCTCCCATGAGGAAACAGCTGCGGTTGGGAAACTTTCAAAATGTGGTCCAAGCTGTTCTCACGTGGTTCAGAGGTGCCAGTTTGCAAAATGTTCCCGTGACTGGCTCAATGCTTCAAGAAAAAGCCTGTGAATTTGCTGATGCATTTGAGGAAACTGGGTTCGACGCCAGTGCGGGTTGGATTTTTCGTTTCCGCCAAAGGCACAGATTAGCTTGGCAGGTGGTCTTGTGTGAGGAAAAAGCTGCTGACAGAGAAGGCGCGGATTCCTGGCGCAATGGTCGTTTTCTAGAGGTGGATTCTATTTTCAACACAGATGAAACCGCATGTTTTTATCACCTCCTGCCAGACCGGATGATGAACTTCAAAGGGCAGCAATGCAAAGGAGGGAGGAAGCCGCATCTTCACGTGACAGTCCTGCTCTGCTGCGATGCAACAGGCATGATGAAAATTAAACAGCTCATCATCGGAAAGTACATGAAGCCTCGCTGCATGAAAAACGTCATGTCGTTACCGTATGACTACCGCGCCAACAAATGAGCCTGGATGACCAGAGAACTCTTTCCCGAGTGGCTCACCAAACTCGACGACCAAATGAGAAGGGATGACCGAAGAATTCTGCTGGTCATCCTAGAACTGGTCATTCTGAAACTGCTCTGCTTACATTGTGAATGTTCGCTTGACGCACGTTCGCTTAGAGTTTCTGTCGCCAAACAACCCATCCTTGCTGTAACCCCTAGGCCAGGGCATTATGAAGAGTGTGAAAGCAGCATTTCGTAAGTGCCTTGTGCTGCAGTTCATTATCAACCTCCGCCTAAAGCAGCCAACTGCAATCAATATTCGTCAGCGGACGTGCTTACAGGAGCTTGGTGGAACTTGAAGGCGTCCACCATTAGCAACTGCTGGTGAAAAGCAGGGCTTGTCAAAGCACCTGTGCAGCTTGAAGATGCCTGTGTGTGACCGACAACAACCCAGGAGACCTGTGGACCGAGGTTGCGGAAATGCTGCCGGCCATCCTTTCCTTCGATGACTACGTGAGAGCGACAGCGCAGCACTAACGGTGGCGGACTTGACAACCGACGAGATTGTTAACTGCGTTCATGATGTCTTTAGTGATGATGATGACCCAAAGGACCACTGTAAGTTACCAAATAAAAAAGATGAGATTGTGTCGAAGATTGATGTCTTAGTGCACATGAACAAAGTCCGCACTTTCATCACTCAGTGCAATGACATACCCAAGGAGGTAATACGCAAAGTGAAAGATGTAGATGCATTCCTAATCGGGCGTGCGTGCTGCACGCGCCAGAAGAAAATAACTGATTTCTTCACATAAAGCAGCTTTGATGTGAGTGAAACATGTTTATGTGAGAGTATGGGTGTCTGCATACACGTCTACTGCCAAGGCACATCATTTTCATTCCTAGGTTTGTCGACTGGCTTATAACCGCAAGTTTTTTGTTACAACGATATTTCAAAATAACGAACGATTTTCGGCGGTCCCGTGTGATTTGTTATATCGAGATTTTACTGTAGCAAACTAGATTCGTCTCCAAAACAAACAAAAAATGCCCAACTGTTCTATGCCAAGTACGTCACTTTCCACTGGGCTCGCTTTTAATGCCCGATTTATTGATTAGCATCATTGGCGTGCCATCCCATCTGGTTACCGTGTAGTTCGGTATTTTCTGCTCAGCCTTGTTCCAGTATTGTTGAGGCGCAATTCCTTTTCTGTGTCATTCAGCCCACAGGGGTCGCCCATCAGTTCACTGCTGCGGAATGTAGGGATCATGGGGCGGCTGGATGTAGAAATGCTGGCCGGAGCATTCATTCAAGCTTGTGCAGGTGACACGGTGATTGTTGTGCCCGGGGAAAATAGTCCCAACATAGAATGCAAAGCAGCGGTTATTCTTAATAAGGTTGGCGAATGGTTGCAAGCAGCACACGTCGAAATAACCTTAACAGTCTTGTTATTTAGCGTTCCCTCGCGGTAGTGCCACATGAAGGGACAGTGACTTGGACAGCCTTGGCAAAAGTGAACGACGTAGCATACGTCAGCATGTATGCTTTCCTTGTTTATGCCTCATTGCTCCTTAATGCATCATAATGTACATGGCTTCTCATCCATGCTTTACTTCCGTGTATAATAAACATTTCAGTGACATTAAACTTTCAAACCTATGCGTGACTATTTTCACTGTTCCCGTGGGAGTCAACTGGCGCACTTTCTGCAGTAACCTACCTTTGGTTCAGAAATCTGTCTTTTTTCCCCTCCACAATCTGTGCAATGCTGTAAAAAAAAAGAATACATTTAATGTCGATATTTCTGCATATTCCGGGACTCAATGTAACTGCGAACAAGAGCGGCCAATACCATGTTTGGGAGCGACGTTACTGAAAGGTTGCTGTGGAAAGCTGAAAAAGTTCGTCTGCTACGCGGACGGGCACAAGACGACAGGTGGCTAGCAAGATATTGCGAAAGGTCAAGTTCCGCACAGAATACTGATTGATGGAAAGGACGATGGTAGACATTGTGTCAGCAGCCTTTCTCACAGATCACAGCATCTGAAAGTCGTAAATGAATGCAACACGATATTCATTCTCTTTCTTTTTCTTTCTTTTTTTTTCCAGATTGTGTCGTGTGGCCTCACTTATAGTTTCTCTTTCTTTCTTTCCAGGTCGTGTGGACCCCACTGAAGGCATCCACACAGTTGTGGAAAGCTGGATGGAACTATCTCGCTGCCAACAACAAAATTCTCTCTCTCTCTTCTCTCCCTCACTCTACCTTTTTTTGTTTTTACACTTTTTTGCATAATTAAAAATTGGTGGTGTCTGCTCTTTTGGGTTCCATAGTGACTACTAACTTGTCCTGTCGTGACAAGACTGCAGGGCGTCTGCCAAGTTAGAAAACCGGGAATTCCCAGGGATATTGAACTCTGGAAATACTAGGGGAAAACTCACGGAATTCGTGCTTCTATCAGTTAAACTTAGATACAATCTTATTGAATGGAACGACAGTCACGGTAATGCTGGCTCGAGTAACAGAGAAATCGTAAGGAATCGTCTTTGACGCCGTGTTGTTGGCTGGAAGAGTTGCCAGTGTACAGTCAACGACTATGTAGGTGGAACAACAATGCATCTTTGCAGGACGTTTGGGATAGGTGGGCAGGCACAATGAAGCTGTTTAAGTTAACAAGTGTGTTAGAAAATAGTTTCTCTATAGAAGCCACGTTAACCAAATTTTGGCGAGTACCCCAGCAAAATATGTCCATCACGCGAAAGGTGTAGCTTGTATCTGCACAAAATTGCATAATTAAGGCAGTTAACCATTATAATAATGTAAATGTAAATAACAGCTTTACGAGTGGTAAGGAACAATTGAAACAAAAAGATTATCAGAGGGAATACCTTTTCATCACATTTATGTATACCCATTGTGCTCCATAGAAAATGCACAAGGAAGCCTATAGTAGGAATGGGCTAACTTGAAATTCAGAAATGTGTGCTTGTGCGTGCTTGGGAAGGGGAAGGAAAACGAGGTGAAAGGCAAACGGGTTAAACAGATCAAGTGTCCGGTTGGCTACTGTGTCCGGGGGATTGGGTAAGGCGGGAAAAAAATAAAGCAAGATAGGACTTTAAAAAAAGGAAAGCATTAGTTCTCACATTCTATAATTCTTCAGTGATTCCCCTTTCATTTAAAAATTGCACTGGTGCTTTTAAAGCAATTCGTGCCATGGTCAGCTGGGACCAAGGTCCAAGAATTCTGGCTTCCGTAAGGGGACAGTTGTCAATGTTGTCGAGTATGGTGCTGATTATTTTTCTTTGTGCTTATAAGCATCCCCAAAGAGGGGTGGATCAGGCTCGCTGGCTGAGGATACGATGTGGATGGGTCATGCATTTGTGAATGGACTGTTTTTGCAAATATTTGAGTGTTGTATGCAGTTATTTCCGCGGGTTATGCGTGCAGATTTTTTTCTTTCTTTTTTTCCTGCTGTTATAATTAGGGTAGTGGGTTATACACTGAAAAGTATGGTATAAGCCTACCCTTTGCTTCAAGGTAAAAGCACACCTTGCGTGTGATTGTCATTGTTTCAACATACAAATAAAATTCCGTAGCACCACGTTTGACAACATTGACAACCGTCCCCTTAAGCTTGATCTACACAATGGACATTTTTGCAGGGAAATCAGTCACGTGACATCTGACGTGAATCAGATTATCAGCAGCAGCAACCTATATTTATGTCCACTGCAGGACGTAGGCCTCTCCCTTTTGTATCCAACTACCCCTGTCCTGTGCCAAGCTAATCCAACTTGTGCCTGCGAATTTCCTAATTTCAACATGCTACCTGGTCTTCAGCCGTCCTTGACTCTGCTTCCCTTCACTTGACACCCGTTTTGTAACCTTAATGGCCCACCGGTTATCTAACCTACGCATTACATAGCCTGTCCAGCTCAATTCTTTCTCTTGATGTCAATTAGAACATTGGCTCTCCCCGTTTGCTCTCTGACCCACACCGCTCTCTTCCTGTCTCTTAATGTTTATGCCTAACATTCTTCGCTCCATCGCTCTGTGCGTGGTTCTTAACTTGTACTTGAGCTTCTTTGTCAATCTCCAAGTCTCTGCCCCATGTGTCAGCACCAGTAAAGTGTACTGATTGTAGATCTTCCTTTTCAATGATAATGGTAAGCTTCCAATCAGGAGCTGACAATGTCTTCCGTATGCGATCCAACTCATTTTTATTCTTCTATGAAGTTCCCTCTCATGATCAGGGTTCCCTGTGATTAATTGACCTAGGTAAACATACTCCTTCACAGACTCCTAGAGGCTGACTGGTGATCCTGAACTTTTGTTCCCTTGCCCGGTTATTCATCATTATATTTGTCCTCTGCATATTAATCTTCAAATCCACTCTTACACTCTCTGTTAAGCTCCACAATCATTTGTTGCAACTAGTCCCCAATGTTGCTGAGCAGGATGATGTCATCTGCAAACCGAAGGTTGCCAAGATATTCGCCGCTGATGCTCACCCCTTATTAGTTTGAATGCTCCTTCCAAGCATGCAGTGAGTGGCATTGGAGAAATTGTCTCTCCTTCCCTGATCCCTTCCTTTATAGGTGTCTTTCTACTTGTGGAGAATTAAGGTAGCTGTGGAATCTGTAGATATTTTCCAAGATATTTACATAAGCCTCCTGTACTCCTTGATTACGTATTGCTTCTATGACTGCTGGTATCTCTATTGTTCAAATGTCTTTTCAGAATCTATGAAAGCCATATAGCGAGGTTTCTTGTCCTATGCAGATTTCCCGATTACCTGATTGATGACATGGGTGTGATCCATTGTAGAGTATCTCTTCATGAAGTCAGCCTGTTCTCTTGGTTTTATTTATTTATTTATTTATTTATTTATTTATTCATTTATTTATTGGATACTGTGAGCCTTAGCAGGCTTTTACAGGACTGAACAATAATTACATAGGTATTATTGTCAACGAAATATAAGAATACATCTAAAGAATAGTTATCATACTTCACCATTATGTTTTATGCGACAACGTTTCTACATATTTCGTCAAAAAATGAAAAATTTGAGTTTCATGATTCATTGTAACACACATACAAAGCTAACAGAATAGGAATGAATTTAGCAATCTAGTGACATAGCAATTTCAAGGAATAGCACAAGAAAGAGTTCTTCGATTGTAGTGGTGAAAGCCTCCAAGGATTCAACAAACGTGCAAGCACGTGACAGATTGATTCATTTTTCTATGTTAGATGGAAAAAATAGTATTTGTAACTGTCATGGCATGTTATAAATGGCCTGATGCACTTGGTATGATTTATTTTGGACAAGTACTGGTAGGGTGGCTTTACATAGTCTTATTAACAGCAGTGCTATTGTGATATAACATTTACATACATTTCAAAGAAGCAATGTGTCGGTGGATTTCAAGTGTTTGTATGGCAATGCGATTGCGCAGTGGTGTCATACTGTCATTCCTAGAATATCTAGAATAAATGAAGCGAAGCACCTTGTTTCGGATTGCCTCTAATTTGTTTATAAGATACACTTGGTATGGGTTCCATGCAACATTGCCGTATTCAAGAACAGCACACACCAGAGATTTAGAGCCTGACAGGGGCTGTTGCAAGCTTCCTGTGCAGAAATACAAGCTGTGTGAACACTTTTTGACACATATTATATGTGCGACCCATTTTAATGTACCCGTTAATGTTACCCTTGAGTATTTGTACGATTCTGTCCGCGCATCCTCTGATCCCTTGAGGTTGTAGGTGAAGAGTAATGGTTGACCGACATCAAGTGTTGCTCCTATTTGTTGGAAATTGATTATCTTATGCAATACTGGAAGTAAGCTGGTGGACCTATTATTCTTCAATTCTTTGACGTGTCCCTTTTTGTGGCATATAATACTGGCATTCTTCCAGTTCTCTGGAATCCTTGAAGTTGTGAGACATTTCATATTAAGGGCCACAAGCTTTTCAAGCATGTCTCCTTCGTCTTTGATTAAATTGACTGTTATTCCATCTTCTCCTGCCGCTTTTCCCCTTTTTTTTGTCTTGCAAAGGCTTTCTAACTTGTTGGCTAGCTATAGAAGTAGTCTCTGAAACCTGTTCATTACTACTTCAAATGGAGCTATCGTGGTTGCTCTGGGTTACTGTACAGGTCAGTACAGAATTCTTCCGCTGCTTTTACTATATCTTGGAAATTGCTGATGATATTACCCTGCTTATCTTTTAGTGCTTACACCTTGGCTTGTCCTCTGCCAAGTTTTCTTCTCACTGATTTTATGCCGCATCCATTCTTTACTGCTTCCTCAGTCTTTCTCACATTATAATTTTGAATATCTCTTATTTTCTCCTTGTTGATCAGTTTTGACAATTTCGCGAATTCTCCCTGGTCTCTCGAGTTGGGACACTTTCATTACTTGTTGTTTATTCATTAGATTCTTCATTATTGGGAGAGCTTACTTACAAGTTGCCTTGGTGCCTTATCTCCCCGTTCATTTGCTGCTTCTGAAGCCAGCCTAGTTGTAATTTCAATCATTATCTCTGTGATGTACATCTCTCTGTTGTAAGGCTGAATATTTGTTTGCAAGTACCAGCTAGCCTGAATTGTTCTGCTTTTACCCTTACTGCGCCTAGGTTGGCCTGTTTCTTCTTGACCAATTTTACTCTCTCGAGGTTAATCCTAGACGTCACTGACCTCCAATCACTGGACTTTACCCTACCTAACACTTCTACATCCTGCACTATGCTGGGATCGGCTAAAAGTATTACATCAATTTCATCTATTGTTTCACCATTAGGGCCATTCATATCTAAAACAGCGCCAAAAAACACAAACAACGAAGGACACAGGACGAGCGCTGACTGCCAGCAACATCTTTATTGAAGCCTGCGCACATATACACAATTCGCAACGGGCATAAAGAAGAGTAAAAGAGGAAAGAGAAGACGAGTCATCATCGGTCAACTCCTGCTGCTTAGGAGTTGACCGATGACAACTATTGATGCATGCGCAGCATGCATCAATAACATTAAACAATACAAATGTAATCATACACCTAGTGGACACAAACTAAACTGAATAACTTCTAAGGAACTTAAGTTCTTTATCACGAAGAGCTATAAAAGGGGAACTAAAACAGGTGGCTTCTAACTGACACATTGAAAATGTCTCAAATATTTCTCTGGCCATCTGATTGCTGTATCTTTTCAACACACGTGTGTCGTCCAGCAGTGGTGAACAGCCACACTTTGCACAATGAACAGCTCGCACCCAAACTCTTCTGAGTCGCCATTAAGGCTCTTCCAGGCCCACTTTTTGTTCCAAATGCTTCCTGAAAAAGTGTTCATTATTCACAGCTTATTCGTTTCCGTTAATTCTACCAACATCTCTCATCGAGTGTTCCTAGAATCCACGCCATAGTTGCCAATTGCTTGTTCACTAGCCTGTTTCCCCCCCCCCCCATTTCGAATTGAAGTGGCCCATGACTAGAGTATACTGAGTTTGCACTTTTCACATTACTAATTCAACATCATAAAACTTTTCTACTTCTTCATCATTGTGACTGGAGGTTGGAATGTAGGTTTGTACTACCTTTATTCTATGCCTCCTATTCAGCAATTACGACTACTGATACTCTCTCACAAGCTGTAGAATTTGTCAATGTTGCCTGCTATGACCTTACGGATTGGGAATCCTACCCCGTATTACTTCTTACCTGGGAGTCCTTTGTCGCAGAGGACATGGGCGTTAGCACTGTATAAGCTGACTAAAAATTTTGATAACAGGATCTGATAATTTGCTTGTATTTCTATGGCATGGTGCGTTCATCTAGTCACAACGCACAATGTAAGCTCCAATGCGCGGAAGCTTTGAACATGCAAGAAGTGTCCAAATCACAGACATTTGAATGCACATCCTTTGGATGACCCTTGACTGCCATGTACCAGTGGAACATATAAATGTGAACTAGGCGTCGTAATATCTTGGATATTTGGTCTTTTGTCTATGTCCAATGGATATTTGTGCTTTGCTGGGTATTGAAGCAGTACGCAAGTAGGGCTATTCATTGATTACCTCCGAGAACAGATTTTACTTTTGCGTCACGTGGCATCAGTGTGAGAAGCTTCACTGGATCGACAGGCGTTCTGACAGCTTGCTTTGCCAATCTGCATCCTGTGAAAGTGATCTCCCTGAAAACGATCGACCGGGAATACCACTCCAGGCTAGCAATACCTAAAGCAAACGGAGTGACGGCTTAACCGCAGTCCTAAACAGGCAGCACAGTATGTACAATATTGATTGGTTGATTGATTGATTGATTGGTTGATTGATTGATTGATTGATTGATTGATTGATTGATTGATTGATTGATTGATTGATTGATTGATTTTATCATTCAAATCAATACGGATCAAAGTTATGCGAGATGCTATAAAGAAGGTCTCAGGATTAACGTTGACCAACTGGGGTTCTCTAATGGGCATGGACACCTACTTAGTACAAAAGTGATTTTCACATTTCACATCATTGAAATGCAGCCGCCATGTCCTGGAATCAAAATCGCCACCTCTTGTTCGCCTGCAGGACGCCAGAACTGCTGGTTTCCACGGCAGATGGGAAAATTTTAACGAGAATGTTTCATGCTATCAGCGGATGTACAAGCGCACCTGAACTTGAAGCATAGCGCCCACCTGTTTCCTTTCATGGGCGGTCGCTCTGCTATTAGCGGGTAGAGAGACCGCACAGAAATGGCATTGGTATTGGGCTCAATCACCGGACCAGAACATTTCTTCCACTGCAAAGCTTTCTTTCTGAGAAGCCTGTACAAGTTTCCTTTGTAGCTTCGCACTACTGCCAGGTGGATGGCAATTTCCATTGCTTTCATGAGATTTCCTACACCCTGCGGTTTTCCACCGAACTGATTTTCTAACAAGGAGCCCTGTATATCTTCACTATGTCAGTCAGTCACTGAATCTATCTATCTGTATCTAATCAATTAAACAATCAATCAACCAATCAATCAATCAACACAGTCTGTTTTCTCAGTATAGAGTTTTGTCTCTCACCAGTGTGACGCCAACAAACGTGGTTTAGGTGTCATCTTTGCCCAACTTAACGAACGCGGTGAAGAGCTTCTCGTGGTGCACCTCAGTCGAAAACTTGACACTGCGAGAAGAGGCCTTTAGCACCTCAGAAAAAAAGTGTTTGAGCATAGTATGTGCCATTCAAAAGCTAGGATGCTATATTCAAAGCACCAAACTCAAGGTCGAGAGCGACGATTGCCCTCTTCCATGGCTGTTGGAAATGTTAGAAATAGACAGGAGACTGCTGAGATGGAGTCTCATTTTGCAGGAATGCCACTTCGAGGGCAAGTATAGGAAACGGAGTCAGAATGAGAATGCAGACGGTCTGAGCCGGGGATTTGGAGCAACAAACTCTGGGTATATTTTGAACATGTCTTGTACGTATCGCTAGCGATATTATTGACATAGGCAACTCACTTGTCTTTAGCTGAGAGTTCGTCACGACAAAAAAGAGAGTGTCAGATAGAGAAAGAGACAGCTAGAACTTTCTAAAGTGATGCGGGGAGCAAAGCGACCAGTAGGCGTGTCGCTCGGTCAGGCCGACCAGAGAGTGCATGTGCTTGTGATTTCTCAGGGAGAAGGCCACAACGAAGCGAGGGCTGGGCCCTCAAGCTGCAGTGTGACATCAGCCATGACTGCTAGAACAATCCCCGAGGTCGTGACCGAACATCAACACTTTGGGTAACCTGACAGCTGATCACCCTCAGGTCGAATCTCCTGGCGCCGCAGGGGTCTGTTACGTCTCATCGTGGCGAAGAACAATAATTAGATGTTTACCGTGAGGCAACCCCCCCGCCCGCCCTCTTCATTTGCAGTTCACATACCGCACAGGTGGTGTCCATAGCTTTGGCCGCTTGATGTAGATTGTTTTCCCATTGCTTCCTGAAGGCTGTATCCTTCGGAACGTCAAACATGTCTTTGTGCCGCCCTTATCGTAGACACAACCTGTTCGACTGTCACTGGTTGTCAGGCCACATCACTGTCCGTATATAAACCTTCCGCAGATCGAAGGTGCAGAGCGTGACGCTGCTCGAAAGACACAAAACTCCAAGCATTCCAAAGACAACTGCCAACCACAGAGAGGCCCCGACGCTCGCTACATCGAAGTTTACATTGAAAGCGGTACAAGAGGTATTCAGAGACCTGGATTGGGAAGAATTGGGGATAAGAGTTAATGGAGAATACCTTAGTAACTTGCGATTTGGTGATATTGCCTTGCTTAGTAACTCAGGAGACCAATTGCAATGCATGCTCACTGACCTGGAGAGGCAAAGCAGAAGGGTGGGTCTAAAAATTAATCTGCAGAAAACTAAAGTAATGTTTAACAGTCTCGGAAGAGAACAGCAGTTTACGATAGGTAGCGAGGCACTGGAAGTGGTAAGGGAATACATCTACTTGGGGCAGGTAGTAACCGCGGATCCGGATCACGAATCTGAAATAATCAGAAGAATAAGAATGGGCTGGGGTGCGTTTGGCAGGCATTCTCACATCATGAACAGCAGGTTGCCATTATCCCCAAGAGAAAAGTGTATAATAGCTGTGTCTTACCAGTACACACGTACGGGGCAGAAACCTGGAGGCTTAAGAAAAGGGTTCTACTTAAATTGAGGACAACGCAACGAGCTATGGAAAGAAGCGTATCATTTTGACCGCAAATAAAGACGGGGACAGAGGGAGTACCTGCGCACTGCAATGCCTGTCACTGTGCACCTCTTTTTGAGGAGGTAAAGATTCTGGAGAGAAGCCATGACCAGACTGCACGTGAACTGATGGAGGCTTATCACATAAAAAAGAAAGGCCAAGACCGTGTTAGCGATACCTCCATTAGGGTGCTTCAATTGGAAATAGATTTTTTTGATGATTGGTTGCCACGCTAAGCTGATGTGTATTCTTGTTTGCTGCGATCTGCGCATGTTCGATTTGCTTATATATGCCCACGGGCTGCTGTGAATAAAACATTTGAAAGTTATCGCCTGTGCTGTTTATGTGTTCTCTCCCTTTGTCCCCGTTTTTATTTGTGATCAATATGATATGCAGTAAATACCAACTAGGCCAAAGTGAAGTTCTTATGGAAAGAAGAATGATGGGTGTAACATTAAGGGATAAGAAAAGAGTATAGATTGGGTGAGGGAACAAACGCGAGTTAATGACATCTTAGTTGAAATCAAAAAAAAGAATTGGGCATAGGCAGGACATGTAATGAGGAGGGAAGATAACCGATGGCCATGAAGGGTTACGGACTGGATTCCAAGGGAAGCGAAGCGTAGCAGGGGGCGGCAGAAAGTTAGGTGGGCGAATGAGATTAAGAAGTTTGCAGGGACAACATGGCCACAATTAGTACATGACCGGGGTAGTTGGAGAAGTATGGGAGAGGCCTTTGCCCTGCATTGGGCGTAACCCGGCTGATGAGGCTGATGATGATGATGATGACGATGCTGTGTTGTTTGCTCGACCACTCTTCATTCGTCGGCGACACACATCGCCGCTACAAACACCAGCTACATGCGTTGTGATGCTTAATATGGCCATGTAAGTTAGGTTCATGCTCAGCACATTCGTGTGCTATTACATTTGCTCTTCGATTGTAGGTGAGATAAACAAAAAGAAGGTATGTAAATAAGAATGTTGTTTGGTAAGCCAAGCAGGAGTGCTGACCCGTTTGGACAGAAGCCGCGCGCCACTGCAGTGAACAAAAAGACAACGTATACAGCATTTAAAATCTAGGATCTAAATGTGCTATAGATTTTTCTGAATTCGTGGTTGAAAACCTAAATATTAAATGTGAGACACATTTAAACAGGTCTCTGCGCCGACTGGTAATGCTTTCTGTAGCGTAGACTTATAAAATGTGGCATAGCACCGGTCTCCCAATCTAAGGCTGCTGTCCAATTGCAACTGCAAATCACTCAGTTACGTCTTGGGCACAGTTGAGCAAAAGGTGGGCAAACTCTACTGCACCACTGAGAATGTACCTGAGGCTTCAAGAAAGCAGCTGAGAGCCTGCGTGGACTTGAGCAAGAAAAGTGTGTTTTGGTTCTAGATGTGCACAGCTTGCATTTGTTCATGAATGCTATTTAAAATATTTTACATAGCTAGTTGAGCTAGTTCTTGGTTTCAGGCAAGAAATGCTAATGTATTCTTCCTCCTTTCCACCGTTAAACACTAAACACTAAAAGCCAGGGTACCACAAGTCCATTTACTGACATCTGATTTCTTAGAAAACTAACCCTGTAAAAATTTAGCTAACTTCACCGCAACCTCTATTGGGTAAAGCCCAAATATGACAAGGTCACTTGAATATGAAAATATCACTAATTACACAGCGACTCCTTCTTATGTGATGCCATGTACGTCAGCACATTACAAAGTACAAGAATATTTAATAATGGTGGTATGACAGGTACATCACAAAACAAAAGGATAAAATATCACACATACTGCCATCAATGTTCATGTCTCTATTTTAACGTGGATGTCTTTAGCAGTGAATCTGATTTCATTATACTGAGTGCAATAATATTCCAAAAGTGAAAGGGTCTTTGCATTTTAATTTGACAGATGTGCCTTAGTGTGTTTCACGCCAGTACACAATGTGTTTTGCAATGAAGCATATTAATAACGACAAGGGTGAACCTGTCACTTAGGGTTTCGGCTAAGTACGGCGTACGTGTCCAGCGGTGAGGCATCTTCTGTACTGCAGTAAAGCATATTCATAGTGACAAGAGCTAAACTGGCACGTAGGCTAGGTTAGCTCTTGTCACACATATGTTGCGGTGATAACAGCGGTCGAAGAAGCTGGCGCAAAAGGCTCGACAAGGGAGCTTGCTTTCATGAGGGCGACTGCTTTTCCTGGTAGTTTTCATGGATGTGAGTCTCTGCCACTCACAACGAAGGACAATGATCTACTAAGACCTCTACGAAGCAATGTACCGAAAATCGCTTGGTAGTGGCTGGTAGAGAGGCAAGATTCTACAGAGCGATGTGAAATTCGGTTTCCTAAGGTTAGTATCGCCACAGTCCAAGTATGTTATGCGGTTCGGTGAACCATTGCAAGGGTACCTGGCCTTTGATGCAAAGCAGCTTCCCAAGAGGCACGCTGACCTCGGGGCTAGTTATGCAGTTGCACGCATGCGACTTTGTACCACGCATTCCGTGGTCTCCCAGTGACATAAAGAATGACATTGACTGACTCTGTTGTAAATTGGTGACAGCACTACTGGTGCAAAAGCGTCCTTTCACTTTTAAAAACTGCCCTTGGCGAAAAAAAACCTTTTGACTTCAATATGACCAAAGCAGTTGGACAGGAAACTGCGAAATTACGTAACTATTACTGAAGAAATCAACAGTTCAGAAAATGAGCCATGTAAATATTGGCTTACGAGGTGGACTAAACAACAGTTTAAAACGCTACAGACACTTCCGAAATAACTCTAAAGGCCTGCCAGTACACTTCAGGTGTCTCGGCCCACGTAATGTGACGAGAAGGCCGGTGCATGTGTACATCATTAAGGAACACATGCTAAATAGGTCCCGTGATAGTGGTACCTTTTCACTTTTGGCATGCTTCATTGCAACACTGTTGGGTATGCTTTGCCATGGGGATCCAGCTTTGCCACAGAAGACGCGGGGAAGCTGGCTTTAGGTAGCCGATTTATTCAACGCACCTTACGAGGCAGGTCTGCTTATCACGCTTGCAAACGTTCGACCACACCTACTGCATTAATTTATCTTTGTTTTCAAAATTTTCTTTTCATAGTGACCGTGTATCACGCAGCAGCAGGCTGATGACGAGTCTTAATCGTTTTAACAGCGTCAGTAAAGCGCGTATGCAGTAGGCACGACGGTACTGGCTGTTGGGAAACTTCAAGAAATGCTCTTATGGGCAGTGATGCCATTTGTACTGTGAAAAACAGTGCAAATGATTATTAAATGAGCTGTAGGGAAGCTGTGGAAAAGCAGTTGCAAAGCTGTTCTAAAACCGTCTCGTTCGAGCGAAATGGTCATAGCAAAAAAGCGCGGTATAACACGATCTCAATGAACAGCTCACCATGCCAGTGTTTTCTTAGGCCCTCGTTCTTTCGCGCATCCTTCCACGAACCAGACTACTGAATGGTTCTGTGCACGCAGTCACAATCCTGACAGAGGCAATACCACTCGCATGAGGAGCTCTATATGGGATTCCATTGCCCACTCCACAGCCCGGCTGCAAGTTGACACGGCCGCCGGGCATAATAAGCACGCAAGATACCTAACGGTAACACACCAAGCAGCTGATGGCGTCAACCATTTATTACGCGCATATATATAGAGTGGAAATATGAATTACTCACGCTGTCAGTTTGCACAAAATACAGATCGCTTCGCAGTGCGACCGGTCCCGAAAGACAGACGCCATGCAAATCATCGGATGTAGCATCATTGGTTATAGCGGACGTGACGACATTGGTGAACATAGACATTCTGGGCCCCTTTTGTCTTCTGTGAGCTGGTCACACCTGTCACGGCCTCTTTTATGTACATTCCACTTTCATAGGTAGAAGAATTTTTCTTATCTTTCACATTGTAGCTTAAGTGTGGTGTTACATGTTTCATTACAAGCGGCAAAATGTGAAAGAATGTGTGGGCCTGCCCACTTATCTGACAAGCACACCAAGAGGGAAAACTTAAAAGTTCAGTGCAACCAAGTGAACAGTGAGCGCATACATGTGCCAGTGGTGGTATGTGGGGAAGTCGTGCTGGTAAAACCACTGCATCTGCATTCAAAACATTTCATCTACGAGTGTAGTTGAATATATGTGTCCACCTCAACGAAATGGAGCACCAGTGCAAATATCTGGGCGTACCTGTCCAGGGCATCAAGTGTGTTTACACTGAAAACATTTCAAGCACCAGTATGCACGGCAGCTCCTCTGCCAGCGCTGAAGAATACAAAGTGGTGTACTTCCAAGCTGTTCATCAATGGAACTCTGCCTGGACTGTGTGACAAATATTTTTGGATGTGAATGTGGGGGTGAAGTGGTCATGTATTTGCTCGGAGCTACATGTGTCAAAGGGTCTTGTTTTTCAGGGTGCTTTTTACGGCCAAGCTGTCAGCCCCAAGTGGGGTGCCATTTATTATGTCCGTGTCCATTTGCAAAAAAAAGTGCAGGGCTCGAAGCAATGGCTCGTACCCCTGTACCGCAGAAGCCTAACCACTCAGTAAAGTGAAGTGCACAGAGCGTTCCTTTGAACCACGGATACAACGTACAGAACGGCATAACTTTCATTAAAGAACAAGCCCAAAACAAGCATCCAAGCCACATAATTGATGTTAAGGTGCTGCTGGTAAAAAAATTGGTCGACGACTACGCTTCCTGGTAATGCGATGTTTGCGCGCAGCTGCTGCCTCATTTCGACAACAGGCAACCTCATACAGAACACGCAATTCCGAACGGAGGTGGTTCTTCGTTTAGGATTGGGCAACACACACCGCGATCTGCCGCTATCGAGCTGGCGCTCCGGTGACGCGCTATGCTATGCGTGCACATATCGCGCTGCGAGCTCTGTCCGCTTCGATGCCAGCAGAAAGTCCGGCCATACCGACTCAAACCACTTCAGTACGTCTCACAGAACCGTTTAGCACGTAGAAGACGCACGTCATGCTAAATATATCACACGAGCACGAAAACAAACGCCAGAAACTACCGTCGAACGTATATCTGCCATGCAAAACGGAGCGCTCGCCCAAGCCAGCATGCCGACTGCCCATAGATGGCGCCACTGCGCAGCAATATGTAAGGCTAACTTACAATCAACTTTGCCAGGCCATCGTTTCTGCTGGCGTGCTGCATCGCGCCAACATGACGCCACCGCACATTGTTAGAACATGAAACCTTGCAATATCTTTCAATGCTTCACCCTAGGGACAAAACTGCCATCTTTGTTTCACGCCGTGAGCAGAAAGTGCATTTTTATGCATGGAAAGGCATGGACAAATAATTATTTCGCTTTTTAAGGCGATATTCAGGCGCCCGGCATACGCACCTTCGAGCACGTGGTGGATGCAGGTACACGTGGACCTGCTTCACCGTTTGCACAGTGCGAGCTGCAGGAAGCAATCGGCACTTTGAGCAAGCATGCAGATGTCTTTAAGAAACCGCTATGAGCATCACTAAGCACATAGCCTAATAGCCTGACTTATTGATAATGCACGTCAATGCGTCGCCGACGCAGTGTCCAACTGCGCTCCGGCCCGCTTCTTGCCGTATTAACGCGACAGCGTTAAGGAGCTCGTGTCGCAGAAAATCCGGTGTCGTCAGCGGCGTTGGCCGTGAGCGAAAAATGGCGGAAAGCAATTCATAAATAAAAACAACTTGCAAGATGGGCTGGGTGCGAATCGAACCAGGGTCTCCGGAGTGTGAGACGGAGACGCTACCACTCAGCCATCAGTTGGAGGACGAAAGCGCCTCTAGTGAATGCGGTGTTGCCTTAGAAACATGCCGTAGAAAGTTATACTGCGGTGTATATCGGTAATTATGAGCATGTAAATTACCGAAGTCGCAGTTAAACGAGTAGCGAAGTACGTTTCCACTACATTTCTTCTGCGCTTGGCGCATACACAGAACCATCTTGCGGCAAACACAGAAAAACCCCTCCTCGCAATGTACGGCGCTGCCCCGACAGATGGCGCGCCGCGCCCGCTTTTCTCCTTCGCCTCGTTTGTACACATTGGGGCCGTGCGGGGACCGGTGCGAGGATGCCCCAATACCCTTGCGTTTAATAAGTTTTCTCGCTCTCTCCCCTTCCAATTTCCAGCGTGTGTTACTCGAACCCTCGTGTTTAGGTGACGCGGCTCCTCTTTCCGCTCACAGCGTGATTCTTAAAGGGACACTAAAGGTTACCAGAAACTCAAGTTAAAGTGGTAGAGCAATGTTCTAGAACGTGTAAGGCGTCAATATAATCGCGAACAGAGCTTTAGTAACCGAGAAATTGAAGTAAATGCACGACACGATTTGAGACCCCCCAGCGACATTCCGGTACTAGCCCGATGACGAAAGGACTCCTCATAATTTGTGTTACTAATACTCAACTACTCGTATTAAAAATATCATTTCATTCGATTATAAGACGAAAAAAAATGCTACTTGTCTACGTCTATTCGATTCTAAGAAAAAACATTTTGACGTTACCCTTCAGTAATATGGGTGTTCGAAAGGTTTCGTTTTCGCTCGACTCTGCGCGCTCGACTCTGCGCCGCGCACGCTTTGGAGTTTCAGTAGTTTCGTTATCGCGTCGTGCTGTGAGGGTTCTGCTGGCTCGCGAAACTTTCATTTGGAACAAGCAGCGAGAATGCCACGTCCATGTGATGTCGTGGGAAGCCCTCGTTGCTTTCCCGCTCCGGAGAGCCGGTGTCGAGGCGGCCGTCGTAGTACGCAACGACGCCGGCAGTGCGAGCCCTCAGCAGCAGGTCACGCTCGTCGGTGCTCAAATCGCTGAAGTTGAGCCCACTATCGCGAGCCAATCTGTCGGTGTCAGGGTCCATTGCGACGAGCGTCGAAGTTAGCGTCATAGAATGAAGTACCAGCTTATGGGCGTCTTGCGCTGGAGTTTGAGGTATAGTAGCGGCGCCTGGTGGCGGTGCGGGAAACGACATCTGGGTCGTGCCAGCTTGGGTCGTATTGAGCCCTGGCTGTGGCGAAGCACGTTTCCAGGCCGAGTTTTGCGTCGATTCGCACATTTTTATGCCCTGTTGCGAGTGCGAAAAGGCTCGTCGCTTCTCATAGACCACGCCGACCACGCTGCGAGCTCGCCGCAGCCTATAGTTTAACGAAAACGGACTCTCCGTGTGCCGTGGGACGTAATCTGGGACGTAATTCGTTTCTCCTTCCGCTAGCCACCATACTCCCGCTTTCGCTCTGCTGTCGGCTCCGTCTTGGCTCTGTTTCTGGCCGCGCGTTCGCGTTTTGCGCAGAAAAGCCGTAGCGCCGTCTGCGGACGCCGTTCTACTCACCGATGGCGCAACGTCACTATGAGACCATGATGTCAGTACTCCTCGATAGGAGGGCGGGCGATTTGAACTGCGCTAGAGGTACGCGGACGCTTCAGAACGCATTTTCTCTTAAAATAAGTCTATCCTTGGCACGAAACAAGCGTTTCGAGGTTTCTGTGATGGTATTTCAACAGTCCACGTTGACTTAATAGTAACCTTTAGTGTCCCTTTAAGTGCAGCGTCCCATGCGGGACGCCTCTGGTGTGATCGCTGCGCCGTAGCGTGTCTGGTGGGAAGCGTCCCCTGCGATGTGTGCCATGCTCCTGGCGAGGAGTCATGCATCTGCGTGGTGCTCCCAAGCGAGGTAGAGGACGATCCCATCGAGGCCTCAGCCCCATGATTGCGTCCGCCTTGATGGCGCATCGCGGCTCGGCTGTCCGTGCCGATGACGACGTTTGGCTCGCGAAGATCGTTTCTCCCTCCTAAACACCGAGTTCTTTGGTTCGTTCCGCTTGCTGAGGCGCACGTTTCGTTGCCGCGCCGAGCGCTGCGTGGCTCGGCGCTCACCGCGTGTTTTTGTGTGACTCAAGAGCATGCCGAGCGTATAGCGTACGCTATAGTTGCGTATGCTAAACTAAAACTGTCTAATGAGTGGGCGGTGCGAACGGGGTGCGATAACGCTATCGCGTTCCACTCTTGAAGGCGAATCTTAAGCGACCTTCAATTTTTCTTTCGGCTCCTGTATTGCCCGTGTGGCTTACGGCCCTAGAGTTATTGCCATTATGGTTCTTGAAACACAGGGGTTGTCTAGGCTTACTGCCTGCCTGCAGATTAAGCTTATTAGAACAGGTAAGCGTGTGAGTCTAGGCTTACTGCCTGCCTGCAGATTAAGCTTATTTGAATGGGTAATCGTGTGCGTTCATAAATGTGCTTTTAAATATTGCGCGCCTACCAACAAATAATGTTGGTGCCGCCATCTGGCGATATCTAGTACAAACATTTTGTTAGTTTCAGTAATAAGCATTTTTAAAAATATATGCATATATAAAACTTCTGTTGGGGTTATTCTTTTTATTATATTCGGTTTCATCCTCTCAAGCTATGACAATTTTTGTTTAAGTTAGCTTTAAACTCTTGTTGGCTAGATAAAGAATATTATAGCCGGGCCAATCCAACCATTTTTAACTTGACTGAGTGGCGGCAAATGATTGCAATGTTCGGCAATGCGTGAAACCTCCACTTGAACTTTGACTGTGATTCGCATAGTTCGTCGTTTTTATGAGCGAGTCGCCGGCGTAATTACAACATGAGCCAAGATCAGACCAGTCTGGCCGAGGTTGAGTACTCGTTTATTGCCAAGCTCGACAACGCCAAGGACCTCTCGCAACTTCTGAGAGCAATCAGCATTAGAGAAGTGCGTAACACCTCGTATACTTAATGAACTTGCGTATCTTTTATTTTTGTCGTACCCTTGTCATTATGCTTCTTATTAAAAAGTTTGTCAGTCGTTCTGCTGTTGTTTCTTCTACTAGGTAGCCACGGTGGAGATCAACGACATGGGTATCCGAGTGATCGCTCAAGAGGGCAAATGCGTTCAAGCCATCGCGTTCGTCCAACGGGAACTGTTTGACAGCTATGCTCTAAAGGAACCGACACTCTCGTTCGACATCAGTCTGTCTATATGGCTGGTAAGGCGTTTATATTCCCTTCGTTTGTTTAGGGAGACAAATACAGTTCCATAAAATGTTGCAATTTTCATTGGGTGCAAAAATATAAAGAAATAAAGAGGGTTCGTAAATAAAAGAATTAAAAAGAAGCCCTCGTGGCTGCTTGTTGGCTCCACTTTACCGAAGTATGACACCTGTGTTCGAGAAACAGTACAGGCAGTCCAGATGATTGACACATTAAACATCCTCGATTAATACTCCACTTCAAATGCACAGTTCACATGTCACGCGCAGTTCACATGTACAATAATATATAGCATACCGTGCTATCGGGTGCATTATTTCACGAACAATATTGGAGTGGGTACAACTTGGCTGACTGTGGAGGGTGGCAGCACCCAGGACTTGTGCTTTCGAGAAAAGTAGGGTGTCCTGTTGGCATGATGTGCTTTATTGACCGATGTTTGGCATGGGACTGAGGGCAGTGGCAAAGGAGTCGCTCGATTTTTATTCACACCTGTAATAGTCATACAATGGGGAGCCAGCCATTTCAATTAGGAAAAGAGATTAATTTGAGAAGACGACGTTTTTGCTGTAGGCAACATAAAGGTGTTTTGCCATATTGGGATTAGCGCGTTTGTAATCGTAGCCACACTGACAGATAGAAATTGTGGCATCATGGTGTACATTAAACCTGAATGCCTGACATTTCAGGCTGAATCATGATGAAAAGCTTATATGTCGTAGGCAAAACTTGAATAAGAATAAAGCTAGAATTAGGACGTTATTTATTACACTTATGTAATGTTTGGTAAGTGCTCATCTGAAATTAATCAAAGTAAACTATTGCAAGTCTTGATCACAGTGATGCCACTTGCCTGACTCTAGCAAGGAAGCTTTTTCATTTTAACAATTTAGCACTATTGGGATTAGTAAAACTTCTTTGTTCCTCTTCTGTCCTTCTCTCTCTCCTTCTATCTTTGTTTCTTGTTTTTTATATAAATGAGATTTTTTAATGCTATGTGGACTGTCAGCAATGCTACCTGGGTTGCCAAAGGTAAATTTATTTAATCGAAGATAGTTGGCAATAGGAAAATAGCAACTACATTGGTGCCATGAAGAAGGAACATACTGATGCATCGTCTTCTATCTGTTAATTACAAACAAAGATCATGTGTAAGTCTTCAGTGTATGTCGTCTTCATCAGTGACCAATTTTCGTCTGCTGCATTGCACATTCATTAGTGACACAGTTGAATTTTGCACTCTCTTTTGTGGCATATTTAGGAATGCCTCACAATGTTTGGTGCCATGGGTGGACCTGTCTCAACACGACTGTGCTATGGAGGTCAAGGCAACCCTCTGGTCATGTTGTGAGTTTCCACTGTTGTCCTAGCTGTCAGCGCACAAATTTAAACAATTGTTTGGTCAAGTGAATAGTGGCATGCCATGTAAACCTTTATGGCCCCAGCACATAATAGATGGCAAGATCAATCTTGTCATAGTAGTTCTATGTCATCTTCTCGCTGACAACTGGTCTCTCTTTTCAGCGAAAGTGACGCTTTGAACATCTTTCGAAACCAGATTGTCCTTTCTGTTGTCCCCCCCACCATTTACTGAAGGAGTTTGAAGGGCCCTTCACCAGGTTTGGGCATAGCAAACAATCAAGGTGCATAATTCGTGTGGCAATAGCTGTGTCTGCAAGCTACACACCAATGTATGCTGCTGAAAACAGTTCAAAATCAAATAATAGCCCAGACACTTTCATTCTTGAGAGAGCCACTCTGGTTGCAAGCTAGATGATGTCGTGCGCATGGTACTTCCCCATCGCATGCATTCTCGTATTCTTGGCTTGTTGCTGACTATAGTAGTGTTAATATCAAGGAATGGACTGTGGCCTAGTCTTACTGGGCCATTATGGTGTTTCCTGGCTTTTTGATCATTCTGCTTGCATTGCTTGAAGTGGTAAAACAAAATTTAACGACCATTCATGCCTGCAGCCTCGAGGAATCTGGAGTTGTAACTGACTGCAAGATACGGACGCTGGAGTCGGAAGGTGTTGTCAATTTTGACCTGTCAAGGGACAACGTGATTAATGTCGTCATTCTGAAGTCTGAAAGTATCAAGGAAGTCTGGTCCGAGCTTGACATTTCCAGTGAAGACATGGAAGTTTTCATATCTCCAAATGACCCTTACTTCAGGCTGAGCACATTTGGAGCTGCAGGCACTGTTGAGGCAAGTTCTGGAGGACATTGTATTGTTCATGCTGCCCATTATGTTTGTCTTGCATTCATTTATAGCATGTGAATAACTGTTGTGTGTACTGTCCCTTCCTTTTCTTACTCAAGCAGTTTGTTATTCCTTACGGATATATTACTTTGGCTGGATTTATTACGGGTAATGAAACATGGTTATGATGGCATCCTCAAAATGTGCCATTATAACCATGTTCCATCAAGCCAGCAACAACCAGCCCATCTAAGTCTTTTTATTATGGGTGTGTTGACACCCAGTCGTGAGCTCTGACAGAAAAACTGATAATAAAAATTGAACTCTTAGCAGAATATGTTCATGTGCAAATGATATTTACATTACACACAATGTACAACTGAATGTGTTCATATATACCAGCATGAGACCTCGAAATTTAGATGGACCAATCGAAATTCTTCACTAATAAACTGCAGTGAGAAGCTGGTTACTCCACAAAAGTTGCTCTCACACCTGTATCTTTTTCTCCTTCTTTTTTTTTACATCTTATTCTGTGAACAGACATATTTTCTACACATATTTAGCCATTTACCTACACAGGAAGCAAAAATTTAAGAAGCTCAAATACAGTTGAGTGACTCTGCAATGAAGGCCTCTACAGTGAAGTGACCTGTATAACGAAGGCATGTTTCTGTCCCAGTTCTATTGAGCTCTGTGCAACCTGACAACAAAGTGACCTGTATGATTAATTATTTTGAATGCCCCAAGCACTTCAGTGAAAGGTGTTGGACCGTATTCCTAAACTAAAAGTTCTTGGGAGTTGTGTCAAGTGGAGTAAGTTATTCCCAAATTAGTAGCAGCTTTAGCATCAGCAACGGTCAAACAAGGGAAGCCTCAACCCGAAGTAACGTTTCAACCGAGGGGCTTGTCTTCACCATAGCAAAGACAAGCCACCTTATCAAAACTTATAGCATCAGCAACGGTCAAACAAGGGAAGCCTCAACCCGAAGTAACGTTCCAACCGAGGGGCTTGTCTTCACCACAGCAAAGACAAGCCACGTTATCAAAACACTAACTCAAAGACGAGGCCACGGTTGGTCAATTTATATCTCAATCCTCATGTTGCACCTTCATCTGCGGTTGTTCTTAGCATGTATGTTATGAATACAAACTTTACTGATGCCTGATTGAGTTTCTCGAACATAATGCAGGTGTCTTACTCCAAAGAATCAGAATTCATGGAGTCTTTTCAGTGCAAAAAGGAGCAAAGGAACTCGTGAGTGCCTTAAAGCTTTTGTCCACTCCTCCCCTTTGTCTGCCATTTGCACCAACTAGTGCAGACTGTTATGAGGAACATACATAATCAGGTCTATGAACACGCTGTGTGTTCCACGTCAATGAAGCTTTGTCGGGATAGCACAGGAAATCATTGCAATAAACCTGCCTTAGTGACTGCTGACAGATTGATAACATACTGTTTTGGCAACTTCCATGCCTTCATGTCCGGCAAATTCACTTTTTTTACTGTTAGATGCAGTCACCATTTTTACAGGCTTTTAAAAGCTCGAAACTGGGAGTGCTGTATTCATACATCAATAGTTTTGCTACACCATTAACAGCTGCTGTCCACTTTGTCATGTCGTCGTCAGGCCACCTCCACATCCTTGACTTCATCCTCGCCAGAGGGCTAACAAAAATAATTCCCACCACTACCGCTGCGATTCAAACTCTATGCCCGTGTGCACAACATACCAACCAACTCTCTCGAATTTTCCATGAAGTTTACGAATTTGGGCTTGTTCTAGAACTATTACTAATGTCGCATAAATTTTTACGAAGGGTAAATTCTGTTCGCAGAAAAGTTTAGCCTGTCAGCCTCCAACCATACACTTGGAAATCTGATTGTGAAAGGACGCCAGATTGTTACTTGCTTTGAGCAAGTCTATTTAGACCAGTTGCCGAAGCAAGCGGTATCAGCAACAGCAACGTCGCGGAGAAATTCACTGTGATTTCAAAACAGTGTGTTGCTTGTCACTCTCTACTGTTCCAAGTTTTCTGCTGCTTGTGTGCAATATTTAATGTTAAGTCATTGTTAATAAAGTACATATGTGCAGTATCCCTCAAGCTCAGAGCAAGCTTTCAAAAATTTGCACTACTCCCTTCACACCCACCCTCTTGCTGTTGTGTTGGGGAGGGGGGGGTTGCAACTTTGAAGGTTCTTAGGTTGACAGGTATGCGATGTACAGTTGGGGTCCAAGTGTGCCAACCACTTCACTATCACACAGCTTTACTGCTCGTATCATAAGACGCCAACTAACACTGACACCAAGGACAACACAGGGGAAATTACTTGTGCTTAATAAATGAAATAAAGAAATGATGAATTAATGGAAATGAAAGTGGATGAAAAAACAACTTGCCGCAGGTGGGGAACAATCCCACAACCTTCACATTTCGTGTGCGATGCTCTACGCGAAATGCGAAGGTTGTAGTATCGTTCCCCACCTGCGGCAAGTTGCTTTTTTCATCCACTTTCATTTCCATTTATTCATCGTTTCCTTATTTCATTTATTAAGCACAAGTAATTTCCCCTATGCTGCCCTTGGCGTCAATGTTTGTTGGCTTCTTATGATAAGCTTTACTGCTTGGCAATATGTGCGGGGTTTTGTGCGCCATGCAAATTCTAAGAGTGGTGGTGTATGTAAATGTATTTTGTAGGATATAGGCAGTGGGCACTACTGTAGCGGCCAAAGACGATGTTGTGGGCATAGCAAAGAAGTTGTTCTCGAGTAGATGGAGCTGTTCACAGTGACAGCCCGCTGCTGTTGCATTAAATGCATTCAGAACCAGAGGAATCACTGAGGTCTGCTGATACTGTAGTATTTATTTAGCATCTATACATGACATGTCTTTATGACCACTGTTATTTTTGTCTGTCTTTGTTTTGCTGCAATGACCATTTGAGAATTTGCCGCGGTCTGTCCCTATATTCAGGTACAAAATAAATCTCATGAAGCAATGCATCAAAGCCCTGAATCTGTCCAGCAAAGTGGCCATCCGTACAGACCAGCTTGGGCTCATATGCTTCCAGTTTCTCATACGCACAGAAGAAGGCACTGCCACCTTTGTTGAGTATTATGTGAGTACTTACCCACAATTGCTCTCTTGTTCAAGGAAGAAAAACAATATATTGCCCATTCTGTATGCTGGAATTTGCCAGCTGCTTGTTAGATCACGAACATCCATATCTCTTTTTCACTTGCTCTTCTTAGTTATGCTTACCTGTGCATGGTAAAATGTTGGCATGTGATTCTGGTTTTGAAAAACAGACTCTCTCATATTTCTTTTCTCTAGTCATCGCAATAATTGTTTGCACTTCAGCAGATGCACCACACGTGTTTGACAAGTAGCAATAGAAACTCCTTTAAAAATAAACTCCAGCGATATCTTTAGGTATACAAATGTCAACAAAGTTTGTAAATTGCATTTTCCTGGCCATCTTGCTCATGTGCGCCAAATGGAATAGCTGACAGCAGTGTAGTTTTTTCCACAAAGTGGTCAAATCATAAAAATTGGCATGCACACTCCTCTGAAGCATAACTTCTACTGACCACTGTAAGTTTGTTGCTCATGATGTAGAACATGGGAGAAGCAGCGCAGGAACCCAACATCTAGTAAAGCTGTCTGTATTCATCTATCTGCTGGCCTAAGGGTTTCATCACCAGCTTAACCTTCATTAGGGAATTGTTTGTATCTATTCATTTTTGCTTTTCTTTCACCAAGAAGGAGCTGTTCAAGACAGAAATGTTGCTGTGATTGAGCACATTGTCCTAAGATGTTGCTACTGGCACTCATATTCCTAATGTATGCCTGTTCTAATGTCTCCACTAAAATCGTAAAAGGCAGCTTTCTGATGATGCTGGTACAGTTTTGGCCTCAACTTAGTGGTTATTTCTTAAAGTTATTGTTGCATGTTTTACAAATTCAACTATGTTACACATGATAAGAGGCTCATAAATTTATATAACAGCCATTTCTGTGAAATGATAACAAAAACTTGCAGAGTTGTCCTCTTGTGCTGATAAGGCATTTAGCCTAGCTGGACAGTGCTAAACTTGGAGCAATGAGCTTCAAGGTTTAATTCTGTAATTGACATTATGGCAGATTTTTTTTTTTTGCTATTTACTGTTTTCCAATGATTTGTATGTGGAATTTTCGGGAGAATTCTACAGAGATGCTTGTTGACAATGTATGCGAAGTTTAGTTAGATCTAAGCATGAAATGCTTATAGACAACATTAAAGGCTAACTGCAACAAAATTTTGGTATCAAGTAAGAAGCCTAGTTTGAAATTGTTTAGTTGTAAAGCAACCTTCGTACAGATCTTTACAGTTGAAATACGAGTACATGCATCACAAAAGACTTGCAAAAGTAGACATTTTTGACACCTAAACAAACACTACCATTACTGCTAGACTGAAGTGATGCATCACCCAGCACACTCGGCTCCACAACATGATCTCCGAGATTGGGCACTGCCCACAGCTGCTCATGACACGCCGAAAAATCTCTGAGGCAACATGCTGGAAATGATGTCATATATGCCATCCACCAGGAACTATTGTCTTGTGCTCAGGTGCTGTTAAAAGGCTGCTAATAAGAAAATTAGACCTTTCCTAGCCCTGCAGATTTGCCAGAGTTGCTTCAATAGTATATATTGCTCATTCATAACTAGTCGTTTAGTCAAAGTGAAATTTCATTTCAGTTGGCCTTTAAGATTATGGACGTTGTTTTCCACACAAGGTGCAATTGAATGAAAATACATGCAATGCGATTCTCGCGCATTATACCCGTCACATAGTCGTTCACATCCTCCAAGTTCATGTGCACTTGAATTCATCTGTACATAGCTCCTGTGTTTCATATCTTGTCCTTACAGTGCACTCCAAACCGAGAGGACCCACAAGAATGCTGATGAAGCAGTTGTATGGAATGCTGCTTAATATTTTTGTACAGGTGATTGCAAATTTGTATGTGTGCTTGTAAATAAACTAGATTTTCAAAGTACTATAAGCACTTTCTTGTGTTGGCCGGCTGTGTTCACCAGCTTTCGAACATTGAACAAAAGCTGCTTTAGGATTTTTGTTGCCAGCGTTGTTCATTTAGCTTCTTTACCATTTTCGTCCATATAGTACCTGTATTTACTTTTTTCTTTCATTCAAAAGCAAATGTCTGCCACTGTGGTTTAAATGTAAAGATTGCATACCATAAAGGATGAGCTGTTAGGAGTACTGCATGTCCTTTGGCTGCCAGTATATATACATGTACAGTAGTATATGCAAGTAATGTAAGCTGTATTTCTTTACTGTAATGGAGTATTGAAGTTAATTTAATATACAAAGCTGTCACTTGAATATTCAAATAGAATACACTGCAAGTAAACCACACATTTAAAGACATTTTGTACTTCTTGGGGTCTGCACTCTTTAAAGTATTTGCACCCTTTGGGGCGTATCTTGTCCCACAACAATAATCGTCATCTGTCTTGCCCGCATTTTCTTTCTGCGAGCCCAGTACTTCCAAGTCGTGAACCGCATGCGCGTTATCAGCGTGACAGCATTCTTGACAGGAAAATACGGTGTTTTCAAGAAAGGAAACGCAACTGCTTTAAGAGTGCATACTCTTCTAAATCACGCTGTCACCATTATAGCAGGCACATCCTTTATTTATTACCATGTGTGGTGCTTTCTTGTCAGAATGCTCAGGAAATGCTTAGTTCTTTCATAGCAGCCCTGATATAAAAGCAGTGACGCACCCACACCAAGAAAACATTTACCAGAATAATCACAGAACTTAGTTAAGATAATGGCAAAAGTATGCCTGGAAGGTGTGAAGTTCCTAAACATGGATGCATTGCATGCAGCTGTTATATGTTTAAACACAAACTACATTGACCTGAGAGCATTTGGGTTAGTTTTGACATGATAATGTGGAGGGAACTTTGCACTTGCATGAAAGCAGGAGTCATTAACCCAAACACAAGCCTAACAGCTATTCCGAGTGAAGTTAGAAGTTAATGCACACATTGAATGATGCTTAAAAAGCGTCCCTGCTACAAAAAGGAAGGTTGACACAAGCCTCTGTTACTCACAAATCGCAAACAGCGAATATCTCCTGGTTCTGAATGACCACAGCTGAAGGAGCGAGTTGTGGCGCAAACGTTACAAGTATGTACAGTACATCAAATTAAGCACAGCTAGACAAGGGATCCGTGTATAAATAGCTATTCCATTTAAACCTTCGCTACACTGCTAAATTACGCTCACATTTCGAAATTCAGGGATAAGTATTGTTTAATACCATACGTGGATACGATACCTGCCTGTTGCGCCCAGAACAAACGAGAAGCACGCGCTTGCAGTTCCATGTTGCCACTGTCGTCGTTCCGAAACCGAATCTAAACAGGCGCCGCTGTCATCATCATTGCCGTACACAAAGCTTCGAGGCCGTCCAGTTTCGCATTGAGGTGGGTTTGGCTCTCTCGCTGTTTGGCGTTTGATTGAACGATTTCGAGCCGGGCGCCGCACGTCAGCGCGAAAACCGGAGCCGTGCAACAAGTTGTTGCGCTCGTGTTCTCAGTTTGTGTTGCATTCAGCCGCCCGCTTTCCTCAGAAGCGAAAGGCGTCGCCGCTTCGTTTGGTGATAACTGGCCATGACATGATCGGAGGACGATAACAGGCGTTTTATCGACGACCCGCGCCGTTCGTTGTGCCGGCGATTGCTCTGTCGCCGGAGAGGCAGCCAGCGCTTGCGTGCCTTTTGCACACGCCGGTCGCACCGCAGCTGCTTGGACGTTGGCCTTGTAGCGACACGAGAGAGCCACAGTGCTAAGGGCGTTAGGAAACGCGACCTCTCCGGAAAACGGCTCCGTGCAGTCGACTGCCGTCGCTACAAGATGCCGGCATCAAAGGTCCAGAAGCACCCGCTTCACTGTCCGAGCCTGGACGACGTCGCCAAAGGTGAGCGACGGGCATACGTGGTTCTTTGACGGCCGAAGCATATCGATCGTCGTGCTAAATTTGGGCTCGTTCATCGTGTTCACACGGAAGATCGAGAGAAGTACATGTGTAACGGTGCCCTTGATCTGGGAGGCGATATAGTTCCGAGCAGATTGCTAACGATCAAATCATTGTTCACGGTTTACGTCAGGTAGATTACTCCAGCTAGGCACAATCTATCTGCCGAATAGGAATTGACTAAATGGACTGCCTAGCTGTCTGGGAAGAAACCGATGAGCGATGCATATGCTAGCTGTTGTAATGAATGTGAGGAGCTAGAGAAATATGCATGTCTGCAGCTGGATATTCGTGTTTAAGGTCACGCGCCTACATCTACTTACAGTGCGCCAGAGCGCGTGCGAAGTATGCGCTGCAGTTATGCCGTTTAATGAAGCTAGACGAGCTCCTGTGGGTCGATGCAGTGTACGTTTTTGAGACCGGCAGCGTATATAATTAGAGAGCTGACGTTGTCGTATTAAATATGTAACGCCCCGCTTCTTTGATGCTGTGCAGTTTTGAACGATGGACTTAAGGGCACATTCGAGCATGTTGAAGTGTCTGTGGTCGACTGCCCGGACCTGAAAGAAAAGCCCTTCATGCTTGCTTCTGAAGGTGAGATTTCCCGTAAATAAATTGTCTCTCTCTCTCTGAAGGTGAGATGGTCAATGTGCTACAAGCAAATTATATCATATACTTTTGCATTCCTTAATAAGTCCTTCCTCACTTCTTCCATGCTCATTAAATATTCTCTCACATAATTATCTCCTAGTTAAGTCAGACTAATTAGAACTACTGCAACAGGCTCTATGAATATAATGAACATGTATTAAACTCTAAAGCTGTCATGTATAAATAGCTGCTGTGAATCGATAACAAGGTTTCTTTATTCATACAAGTATTCACTCAAGTGTTCCTACGACAAGGTGCTTCGTGAGCTTTCCATTACCATTGCCTCAACTCACGCTAATGAGGATGAAGCTGGCATCATTCCAAGGCAGCTAGCTGTCAGACGTGCGTGCAGACGGAGAACATGGAAGTGCAGACGGAGAATAAAAGTAACACGACGTTGACAGCAGCCTGTCTGCACGTCTTCTTGCACTGTTGTCAACTGCTATGCGAAAGGATAAGAACCATCAAAAAGGCTGTCTGGGATCATGACCATTATGCACTCACAACACTTCTTCCTCCTTGGGAGAAGCTCAACGAAAAACCAGGTAGAGAAGCTGCTTGGCACTAAAGGCACAAGGACATGTGCCTGCTGTTTTTGTTGATGGAAAACATCCCTGTTGGGCAAACCCGCCGTGGTTGCTTAGTGGCTATGGTGTTGTGGGATCGCTGTCGTGGGATCGAATCCTGGCTGCCGCGGCCACATTTCGATGAGGGCAAAATGCAAAAACACCTGTGTACTTAGGTTTAGGTACACGTTAAAGAACCCCAGGTGGTCCAAATTTCCGAAGTCCCCCACTACAATGTGCCTCATAATCAGGTCGTGGTGTTGGCATGTAAAACTCCATAATTAAATTTTTTGAAAATCCCTGCTGGGGCAAATACATTATACCTGGAAATCATAATGGTATGCCACCTAAGTTCTACAAGTAGCAACCACATCTCTAATACGACCACAAAGTAAGAATAAATATAGTAGAGCAAATTGGAACAGTTAACCTTTAAAACCAAGGCTTTCAAACTGATAAGAAATAAAGAAAATGCAACATTTAAGAAGCTATGCTGATTTGTGAGGGTGACTTATTGGAAAGAAATGCACACAATCATGAGTAGTCTGCACCACTAAGCCGCACAACTTTCAGGAAGATCTTGCAATGAGAACAAAGCTGAATTTAGTCATAAACCTCCTGTCTTTTAGTCAGCCAAATTCACTTGCTGAAGTGAAACAATTAATTCTTTTTTGGTTGGAGGTACAGAATCATCTAGTGGAGAGTTAAAGAGCTTCAAGTGTAAACTGTGCAGTAACCAAACAATATTTCTGTGAATCCTTCTGGTCAAGACAGAACGCACACTATGTTCGTATTATCTAAGATGTGTTTAATTTGGGTATAGAGGTATGAAAATTTCACACTTTTCCTTACCTAGATTGCTGCATCACAGATGCATCACACAGTTGACTTCCACTGAAGAATTGATCTTAGTAGAGTCTTTACCTAATGGCTTCAATTTGACATTTACAGATATATACTACAGTGAAGAAGCACACTATTATACAACAAACAGGGTAGACACATTATAGTGTGCAGGAAGGGGATCATGTCAAGCTTGGCTAAAATAAAATGCACATGCCTTGGGAGGAGAGGGACAGCATGCATCAATGCTTCAGCATAATGTGCAACAAAATTTCTGCACAGTTGCAATGTGGGATTGTTGGCAATGTGGTAGGTTACTATAAATGTGTGCACAAAAATGTTCTAGCAGTGAAAGCAGGAAAACGGATACAACGAGACACGAATGTACAGTGCTTTGTGCCTGTAGTATGTGCGTTTTCTTTGTGTCTGTTTCTGCTTGTGTAGAATTTCTATTTTTACCTTACAACATTGCCGTTTTTGGTCTAACTGCACTGTCGAGCCATGTGGGATGCCTAGCTCTGAGAAATTAAAGCTGTCAAGTAGAGGAAGCTTCTTGTGTCAAAGGGACACTCAAGAGTGAAGTTATTTGAGTTTTATTAGTAATTTGCGCTTTTACAATATCAATAAAGCCGCACTTACTGCAAAAGGAGGCTTGGTAAACAAAAAAAAATGCAAAAACAAAAGACCAGTGGTGATGCCAGCTTAGAATTTCCTACGCCAGGTTTCTGTGACATTATGCATTTTGACAGTGTCTGTACAGGCCCAGGTGACCTTTTGTCAGTACAGACGGACCACACTGTATTCTAAAAAGAGTCAAAAGAATGAATTTTCAAAAGCTTTGAGAACATTTACGGCGCCACATTGGCCAAAATGCAAAAGAATACTTTGAAATCCGGGATGTCACTCTGACATGCTGGCGCCTGGGTTTTCGCAAGGAAATTTAGAAATGAAACATTGAGCTTCATTTTCTCATTAATGATCAACCTGTTACTGTGAAATTAATGAAAGCAGGTTTCTGAATGAACACTTCATCAGTCTAAACTGATTTGGTGTTCGTATCTAGTGTGCCGTGCCTTCAAAAAAATTCAGTGCAGGTTCGAGAATTTTGTGCTCCACTGTCACCAACGGTATTTCTATGAACCTAGGCGAGAGAACAAAGGTGTGTTTGGCCTGAATGTATGCTGTGCTAGGAGACACCCATTTTTGCTTATGAATCGCCATTGTGTGATATATGAATCAGCTACATTAGCTTTAATTACACCTGAATCTCCTGCTGCGTGCCTGTGAAGTTTTTGTCAATCGATTGGAATGTGAGTACTCACAATGAAAAAAACAAAACAAGATTGCAAGGTGCAATAGACGAGAGACAATGAAGTTGTGTTCGTCTCTGTCTCTTGCTTTGTCCATTGTGCTTTGCACACAGCTTTTGTGAGCAGCCAGTTCTGCTTTGATTGTAGCTTTAAGTGTTTTAGCATTCATTAAATCTTCTGTTACCTTTTCCAGTGATAATTTATGCTGTGTTACTGTTCAATTACTATTTTCATGAAAACTTTGTGTTAAGATGACTGATAACTTGTAAGACAATTTACAACTATTTGCAACTATTTTTGCAACTAGACAACTATTTGCAACTATTTGCAACTAGACAACTATTTGCAACTATTTGCAACTGGACAACTATTTTGCAAGTGTAACACAACTAGCAATGGCAGTCTGTTCAGCTCTTGCACACTTCCCAGAGAGTTATTTTCTAAGCTCGGGAACTTTTCAGTATTTTAAGACAGCCTAGTTGTATTAAACTATCAATCGAATAATTAGCGATACAAAGATGCTTGTAATTAAGGTAACCTTCATCTATTCACTAGTCATATTAAGATTATATTTTACTGGCGGGGAATATTGTAAACATGTATGTTTCATTTCTTTTTGATGCCTTTAGTCATCGACATTAGTGTACATAACGTAAAATGTAGCGACTATCCGCTGACTGCATAATTTACTTCGAGATTATTTACGAGGAGGAGGAGGAATAAACTTTATTTATAGAGATAAGCTGACAAAGCTATTTACTGAGATAAGTAGAAAGAAACTCACACAATGTGCTTGCAAATATTTCAGTTAAGCTAAACTTATTCAGTTAAGTTTACTGTATGTCATTATTTGTGCATGTATCTCATCTGTATTATAATAGTGTCATTGTAATAATATGTTTGATCAGAATTTTTATTGTGAAATCAGTTTCTCCTGTAATTATTTCCATTCATTTTTCATTTGCACAAAATCTTTGCCACAACTGCTGCTGTGCTTATTTTTTAACCTGCCTACGAGTTCCAGTCCTCACAGTTTTAATTGTCTGTTTATTAAACCCGCAGGGTTTAATCTGAAGCACCACAGAGGGGAAGGGGTTTGAGAATACAAATACATGAAATGTGCAAGACATGCATGTAAAATTATGTCGAACTAAAAATTGGACCTCCCTGCTATATACTAGTATATAGTAAGAAGTTCCAATTTCACACATACAAGAAAAGTACATAGTTATGTACTTTCCGTGTGTGAAATTTTCATTTATATATCTCAACTAAATCAGAACTTGAACTCTGTTACCGAAAATTCTATTCAATTGATGTCATTGCATGCATTAAAGGCCAAATATTGATGGAAGTATAGATATGAATTATGATAACACAACAAATTATATGCTGCAGTGCAGTGACAGAAACAGTCTAGTATAGAGGCTTTTTAATTTCGTTGTGTCATGGGCACCCTTAAAGCTGCCACCTGAATTATGGAATTGGCATAGCAGACGCCTCAGTTCAAGGGGTATAGCGTCAGCCATACTTTGATGAAGAAAAACACAGAATTCTTTTTGTGATCAAATTTAGATGCCACTTAAAGAACCCCAGGTGTTCCAGATTTATCCATAGCCCTTCATTATTGTGCATCTCAGAGCCCCAGTGTTACTTCGAGATGTTGAACTCACTCAATCAGTCAATTAACCAATCAAATCGATCAATCAATTCAACTTGCACAGAATTGCATATGTATGGGCTCTGACCACAGCATGAACTTATTGCAGCACTGGTAAATTGTTGCATTCTTTTGCCCTTCAGGTATATGCGGCAAGCCCTGCCTAGCAGACGTCGGTGGCGTTCCTTACTTAGTTCCTATTGTGCAAAAGGACAAGGTAAGGGTAATTTATATTCGTACTGCCGCTCACAAAAAATAAAATTATTTTGCATGTTCTTGAAAGGGTCATAGGACATGAACTGCTGTGGGACATCACTACGCAACAGCATTATGTGACATCACATGGTGTTATCAGAAAAGAAATGTACATCCAAAAGACACCGAACAGTATCACAGTCGGTCAATTGAACAGTTGTGTCAGGAAGGTCATTTCACATCCATATGGCTCGTGGAAGAGCCAAGAAAAAAATGAAAGTGTCCCACGATGGATACGAATGAAACTGAGACATGTACCGTATTTACTCGAATCTAGGTCAACCCCGATTCTAAACCGACTCCCTAAAGTCCAAAGCCAACAACAAAAAAATAGATATATTACCTCGAATGTAGGCTGAACAAAAAAAGCGAGAACGGCGTTCACAAAATGCAAACAGTATTTATATAATCTGAACGTGCAGAGCTCATTCAACATCGTCGTCGCTGCTAGACTCTTCGCTGTGTTCCTTGTCACTGTCACCTTCAAACAGTGCACTATCTTCGGTACCGTCAAGCACATTAGACAGGCTGCACTTTTTAAAAGTGCGCACGATCTAAGTACCTGGGATGTCATCCCACGCTGCAGCTATCCAGCCTGCCAGCTGCGATAGCGATGCACGTTTGATGCGGCCCGTTGCCGTTAGCATGTGGTCTTCGTCAGTCAACCAGTCCGTGTAATATTTCCGCAGACAATCCTTGAAAGGTTTGTTGATGCAGACATCAAATGGCTGCAACTGGCCCGTCATGCCGCCCAGTATGGCAGCGAAGTCTGTGTTTGCTTGGGCGAGCGCAGCCTTCACGTTGTTGGTCAAGTGCCCTGGTAAGAGTTGATGACAAGGAGCAAGTTCTTTGTCAAAAAGGCTCCTGGACGCCGTCCCTGCACAATCTTAACCCACTCTTTCACCATCGCACCCGTCATCCACCCGTTCTCATTTGCCCGCACAATGGCATTTCTTGGGAAAGTTTCTCGGGCAGGTAATGTCTTCCTTTTAAATATCATATAAGGAGGGAGTTTATGTCCATCAGCTGTGCAGCACAGCATCACAGTTGATCGCTGCTTCTCGTAGCCCGCAGAGCGCACCTTCACCTCCTTGGCACCCTTTTCATTTACGGTGTACGCCACTGGCATATCAAAATACACAGCCGTCTTGTCGGCGTTGCCGATTTGCCCAAGGTTGTAGCCTTGGCGAGCGCAGCCTTCACATTGTTGGTCAATTGCCCACGGTAAGAGTCGATGACAAGGAGCAAGTTCTTTGTCAAAAAGGCTCCCGGACGCCGTCCCTGCACAATCTTAAGCCACTCTTCCACCATCGCACCCGTCATCCACCCGTTCTAATTTGCCCGCACAATGACATTTCTTGGGAAAGTTTCTCGAGCAGGCAGTGTCTTCCTTTTACATATCATATAAGGAGGGAGTTTATGTCCATCAGCTGTGCAGCACAGCATCACAGTTGTGCGCTGTTTCTCGTAGCCCACAGAGCGCACCTTCACCTCCTTGGCACCCTTTTCATTCACAGTGTACACCACTGGCATATCAAAATACACAGCCGTCTGGTCGGCGTTGCTGATTTGCCCAAGGTTGTAGCCTGCTGCTTCTCTCTTTCACAGCACATAGCGCTGAAAAGCTGTCAGCTTTTCTTCTAAATCGCTTGGCAGCTTCTGGGTGATTGAAGTGTGACGTTGGAGGCTGAAGCCGAAGCACTTCATGAATCTCTGAAGCCAGCCCCGGCTGGCTTTGAAATCCTTTGGCGTTAGGCCTCGCTCCCTCGAAAGTTCCCTAGCTTTCGCTAGGAGCACTTCTGTTGTCACTGGAAGGGCAGCTGCTCTCTGCGCCCGAACAAAGTCGGCCAAAACTGTCTCCACTTCATGGTGACGGCCTTTCTTTGGTCCACTAAATGCCATCCTTGTTGCGGCGTATGCAAAAAGCTGCTGTTGTTGTCCCCTCCAACGACGGACGTTTTTCTCGTCGATGCCAAAGTTCCGCCCGGCTTGAAGGTTCGACGATGCCTCTGCGGCTATCGCAACTTTTCACTTGAAAGCGGCACTGTAGTGGCATCTCCTGCTTGGTGCCATTGCGATAACACCACGCGACACACCGATACGGCCGACATGACACAGGTCAAAATGGCGACCTCGCTTTTGCATAGTTGGCTACTTGCACGGCTAGTAGCGGCTGCGATACTGACTTTTCTAGATGGCGCTAGCTATGCACCATATTTAACAGTTTCAATGAAAAACGGACATGTTTTTTAAAATCCTCGAATCTAAGCCGACCCTAGAGTTTGGTATATGATTATGCATTTGAAGAAAACTATCGGCCTAAATTCGAATAAATATGGTATATGGCCTTCTAGACATAGATAGGGGGACATCAAGATGCAAAGGTGAAGGCTTCCTATTTTGCCCATATTTATGTAGTAGGGTCAAACAGCGATGTCGCAGCGCCTACATAATTGTTATAGTGATAGGTCATGTCTGATCTGTGTTATGCTTGAGTTATAATTGTATGAACAAGAGATAAATTGCGCAGCCCTGTTTCTAATTGTTTCCAATTTATCATGTGAGCATTTTTGGTGGGAAGATCAAACAGATAAAGTAACTCAATTTGAGGTTGGACAAAGCTCATGTAAGCTAACTTATGTATTTCAGTAGTCGAGGTATGGAGATTACGAAATAATGTCCTAATGATCTAGATGCGTTAGCACAGACCTGGGGCGAGGTTGAGGCCTGGGGTGAGGTTGATGTCAAGATACTTGCACTTTGAAACATAGGAAATCATGTTCTCTTTGCGCTGCTGATCATGAGGATTTGATCCTAGGCTGCAGTGATCACATGGGAGCAAAATGCAAAAACTCTAGTGCGCTGTGCTTTGGGGGTATGTTAAAAAGAACTCCAGGTGGTCAAAATTAATCTGGAGTCCTCCACCACAGCATTCCTCATAACCCACTGTGCAGGTTCCGGTCGTTAAACCCCACAGTTTAATCTGAAACTCGAGCATGAGGTTGTAAGTTCAATTCCCTGGCTTTTATAGCCCCATTTACATGGTATGCGAGTGTAAAACAGCTGATTGATTTGAGCAAACATTAAAGAAGACCAAGCGGGTGAAATTACTTCCGGACTTACTGCCATGGTGCCCATCACAACACTGTGCAGCTTTAGGACTTGAGACCACATCAACTAATTAATTAAATGAGAGAAAGCATTAAAAGGATAGTAATGTTTTAATAGAAGAGAAACGAAAATCCTTCCTTTGTTAAGAGCACATATAACTAGCAAAAAGACGTTGAAGAAAATATAAGACTCCCTTAGGAATCATGCCCATGATGTCTATATATTATGAGTAAAGTTTTACAGACAGAGCGATGATCCTTCTCTTGCTTACATCATATCCTTGCAAGTGTTCATAATTTCTAGTCAGCTAACATCAGCTATGCTCACTCAAGTTCTTCTTTTCATGGATTTAGGATAAGCAAATCGGTGTATTAGGGTTGTGTCTCATGAGTCAGTGCTCTGCTCATTTTATGTTCTGTTTGCTCTCAGCATGTCTTCTGTCTCGCTGTTCAAATGCAATGACTAATGTCGGATGTCCCCACTTATCAATTCTACTGCAGTGTGCGTGACTGTCACTGTCTGCATGCTTACAACTCGCCGTAATGCATCACTGTGCTCTTGCTTTTGTGAGGCACTCATATTAGTTGATCTCCGCTTTCCAGATCTACAGTTTAGAACAAGTCGTGAAGCAGACAAACATTTCTGACGCTCTTGTCATTGGCGCTGGTGCTGGTCCATTCAATGTGGTCGGTGTCAACAGTGAGGTACTGTACACTTCAACTGCTTTATTATTTTTCTCTTTGAGTGCGTGTTCTGTTGTCATGGAATATGAAAAGTGGGATCAGATACAGCTGAACTTAGATATAATGAACATGAAAACACATTTCCAGCATGATAGCATATAACTATGCCTAAAACAAATATAGGATATATTATAAAGTTATTTTCATGTTGGATGTGAAGTAGTTGTAACGTAGTTCCACTGTATAACACTACTCGTGTTCTCTTGTTCAGTACTTCGATGTCGAACACAAGCATCTCCATGTATATTTTATAAATCATTTCAGCTAGAACTTGTCTTATAGTTTGGTAGTGAGAAATTCATCTACTAACTGTTATGTGGTTGCTGAAGTGTTAAGGAAGTGAAGTGATTGAATTGAGGGGAGGAGAAAGGTGAGCACAATTGGTGCCATAACGAAATTTCTATCTTGTATGGAACATTAGACTAATTGCTCTTGAGTGCTCAAGAGCACTCTTGCAGTGTGGTTTACATTTGGCTGTTAGATATTGAGTGCTCGGAATACATTTGCCTGGTTCTTTTAGAGCCCTGTGTTCCACCTCAGAGCGTTTGGACGTGCTCTCACCTTCAAGCTGGGAGTGTAAATGAGATCCGACAGAATACTGATCGCATGGCTCCTCAGACTGCCCTAAGAGCAGCTGGACGTCTGGGGCAGACTTTCTCCGGCTCGAATCATGAAAGGGCTCCGCATTGCTGCAAACCGAGTTGGTGCACTGCAGGAAGTAGTCGAATGTAACATTAGACAGAGCTGTCTTTGCTACAGTTGGTGTCGATCCTGTCCCTTTAAGTTCGTACCTTGAAACCCTTTGTGCTTTTTGTGTTGGCATGGGGAGATGCTAAGCCTTCTCCTCACTTCTAATGGCTACAACTTCTTTATTGAAGGCACTGCACCAGGTTGTGACAGCACATTAGTGGCAAAAATACAGTGTTAAAAGTAGGGCGTATGAAGTGTTTTTATTGCTGCTTGATGCATTTATAGCAGAAGGATCATCATTGTAGTGTGCAAGTCATGCAGTGTGAGTAAAATGCACATCTTAATTGTGCTGCATGATCTCATATATCCTTCTTTTGATCATGCAGATGATGCATAACATGAAGTACGGTGATAAGCCTTTCAACAATAGTCACTTTGCAAAGATTACTGAGGTGAGTGGTGATAATGCTTTTTCGAAATGTTTTATAGTGAAGCTGTATACGGCTAGGGCATTTCCGGCATACGTAAGCTAGCTCGTTGGCACCCCTCGGCACAGCCGTGCGGGCACGCTTGTGCCACTGCTCATGTATTCGTCGTCGTCGTCTCCTCCCTCAGCTGGCTCAGTTGCCACTCATTGCTTTAGAGGGTATGAGCCATTCATCGGCAAGAGGAAACTATCATTGTCATCATCATCATCATCATCAACAACTATCGTTATCAGCAATGGCTCGAGCATCGTTGTTTTCTTTCACAGCTGACTCATTTGCCGCTCATCATTCCAGCATAGAATTTCCCTTCACTTCTGTAGTTGTAACGGGGAGGCCACATTAAATTTTTTTTATTTACGGGGTATGAACCATTGCTTAAGGGATTATGAGCCATTCATTGTCTTAGGTGACGGACGCATTTAATAACCGAGGTGATATGAGAAAGTGTGTGTATACCTATTGTCATGATGACCCTCAATCAGGACAATAAATATGTTCGTGCCTTTGTTCAAAACTCTATGTCACCTCTGTGTCGTGTTTTAAACAGCTTCGCTGGTCATCCACCTTCACAAAGCGGAATGACTCATGATTTTTTGAGTAGTAGTAGTCATTGAACATCTGTTGCCTAGTCATTGGAAAGCAATAGGCACATAATCACAAATTGCTATCTTGCAATTTTTGCTAGCCATTGTGGAGATGAATTTGCATGAGGCTTACCCAGTAAGTGACGCTCAGTAAAGAGCACAATGCTTTTCCATTCCAACAAAGGAAGCTCAGTTTATCAACTCTCGGACATGGGGTAGAGAAGGCTTCAGGGTCAGATGGCCAATAAATGCAGGTTTATTAACCCAGGATACACCACAGTGTGGCAGTCACGGCTGCAAGTTAACTGCAGGTTAACTACAGGTTAACTGCAAGACTAATTGAGCATGCACGGTCGCTGCGCTAGGCTCCCTGAGTAACGTGTATACCAAGCGCAGGAAGTCCTAGGAGGAAAGGTCCCATCTCTGAGTAGGTGTGTAAAGCATGTGCTGCGGTGAAGAAGCACTCAGTGGTCCCGAGCTCATGGGGAGAGGGTGCTTTGGGGTCATGGGGCAGCAGCCATTCAAAGCACACCTTGGTGATGCATGCTTGTGCATGTGATGCAACTCTGGGAAGGGGGAAGTGAAGTTTGTGCGGGAAAATAGCTCTGGTGCACTAGCCATATCCACCGTGTTGCCATCGGAGCGGTCAAGCTTGGTAAATGGCCATCGTCACACACAAGCTGGGGATGAGGCATGGGAAGGCACCTCGATCCGCACCCCATATGCGTGATATAGTACTGCTGCTTGTTTATTTAGACCTAATACTAACCACTTGCCAACAGGGCCAGCACTACAATCAGAATGTCAGTTTACCTATGCTGTTGTGTAGAGCTTTCTTGGCAGTCAAATCTGTTTTGTGGCAGAAGCAGCTACATTTTTTAAATGTCTAAGTAAAAATTTGAGGACAGGGGGTTATCTTAGAGATATGCAGTTCTTTGACCAAGTGTACCTCATGAAGAAGTACTTCCAGCTTTGACACAAAAGTTTATTTCCAATATGAATGGCTAATATACCAATGCTATTGGTTTCTTTCGCAGGATGGTTCCTATGAACTGGGCCGATTCACAACTACCTGCTGCGAATTTGGCCTAATGGCTAATCTGCTGATCTCGGAAGGCAAGCCAGGAAAGGTGTCTCCTTGTTTGTTTCTCTTTTTGATTGTTTGCTTGCTTGCCTTCATAAGATATCTGAAAGGTCATGCATTCAACCCAGGTAACAGCCTTGATCGGGCAAACCATTCTGGCTTTGTTTTAGAGTACTGTACACTGTACAGATGTGCAGTTGTAGTTCAGGGCTTTGTATCTGTCCTTATTTTCTGCATGTAAGTTCACCTGTCTCATGGCCTGAAGAACGTTGCAGGTCGTTGTGGGGTGCAGGTTGTCTTTTCGGCTCCTCGAAAATTGAGTGCTATTTGTCCGGCGATCGAAAGGCGAGAAAGTGGAGCAGAAAATATTCCTAACGCAAGGTGCAAAGTGAAACATGTTAACAAGTATGTAGGCTGCACTACCAATATGGCATACTCTTTCCCGCTCAAGTGTGGGCGAGTGTACATAGGGCAAACCGGCCAGTGCATAAATGTAAGCCTTAGGGAACATGAATTGTCCCTGGACAAGAATGATTATGCGCATGTCTCTGCCCATTGCAGGCAATGTAAGTGTAAGCTTCTGCTCAAAGAGACAACAATTTTGTTTAAGCATACTGATGCATCCACCAGATTAGTCATGGAAGCAGCCCACATTCAGCGAAAGGGCACGTGGTGCATTAGCCAGCCTTCGATAGCGCTTTCTCAGCAAGAATTAATGTACCTAGATAGCTCGATAAGGTAATAGATGCACTGTATACACATGGCCCGGTTGTGCGTTCTTCGATTGACCATGTGATCGCTTGTGTCGCTTATATACCTGATGTGTGTTTCAGTAAACATATAGTTCTGAGTCAGCACTCATCTTGTGTCATTTCACTCTATCGTCATCTTGTTCGCGCTGTTCCCATTTGAATGTATACCAACTCGCCCAACTTTCCACTTTAATTAAGTTTATCAGGTGTGATGCTTTAACTGTGTCATAAATAATCAATTAGGTCACCAATACATGTTAAATACCTTTCTGCATTGAAACAAAGGGCACATGTACCTGGAAGCAGCTACTTTAGGAAAGAATGCAGTATCAGGAATACACTCAGTTGATTTATTTTCTTAATGAATTGCAGCCAAATCATGGTACAGTCACCTATGTATTAATTGCAAGTTGGTTAATATATATATGTCCCACTAATTAGACCACATTCCCAAGCACCAACAAATAGAAATCTCCCTAATTTGAAAGAAATGTTGTTAGTTCATGCTGGAGCGGACTGCTGGTCATTAGACTGGATGTTCTCCCAGTCACACCAAAAGCGCTGACTGTGCTGAAATGAGCGTGGAAGCATGTGATCATCAATGAGCCAATAAGTGTGGTTTTGCACCATCTTTTCTCTGTTAGCTGCCCACATCCTCATTCAGGTTCATCCATTGACCACAGTGTAGATAATTTCTGTAGAAAATAATGTGTTTATAAATTTATTATTTTTAAAGCCAGTGTTTCAAGACGTGAATCCAGATGTTAACGTGTAATGCTGACTCTCGGCAGAAATGCCCTGCAAGGGGCTATCCAGCTGAAGGAATGCAAAATTCTATAGGAGCTTCTTCCTCCTTGTGTATTGCGACAGAACTCATTAGGAGATTCATTGTTCGTGCGCCACCTCAAGTTGTTAACTTTTCTACCTTCAATTTATCATCTCTTAACCATAGCCAATTTGGTTAGGTCAGTTGTAGAGCTTCTGCCCTGGAAGGGGATAGCATTGCTGAGTTCGATTCTTTGACCAGGACAAACTTTTCTTCAATTGGCTAGCTTTCCTTCTGCGAAAATCTCCTAACCCTAACCTTGTGATTAGCTGAGTTGCAAGAGCGACTACCCAAAATGACCTTAGGTTTGGGTTCCACACCCAAATCAGAGGGAAATTTTTCTTCTGCTATGGCTCACTTTCTTTCTAAAGTATGTGTAAGCATTTCTTTCGTGAACTTATGATACTTTCAGGTAGATGCCAATAACTTTTCCTTGAATGAGTCTTTCTCCGGGTTTCCTCAGGACTTATTTGGTCAACGCTAGTGTAGTAACTTGGAACTTGGCGGTTGGCAGTTGTGTTGCTCTTAAGGATTCCCTTGTGTCCTCATTTTATGTGAGCCTTCTTAAGCAGACGATTCCTTACAGAAATACTCAGCCTTTTGCTGCTTTTTTTTACTGTTTAATGTATGTTTGCCTGTGTTCCGCCCTCAGGTAATCCGTGTGAGTGCCAAAAAGCGCACAGGTGCTGACAACTTTGTGACTGCCATGAGGAAAGCACTTGCTGCTCACTACGGCACCGAGCCAGTGGGACTCGGTGGTGTTTTCGTGCTTGCAAAAGGAAAAGCAAAGCTCCACATCATGGTAAGCCTGTTTTGTTACTTTAGCATTGCTTGTGCCTTTTTCAAACCAGCTCATTATTGGGCTTGGTTAAAACACGTTGGCGAGCTAGTTGGTTAGAATCCATGGTAGAGTGTATAAGCGCGACTGAATGAGGACGTAGAAAGAAACAGATACACAGACACAGCGCTTCACTTTCAACTATAGATTTTATTTTCACACGCATCAATAACTATATACCATGCGAGCGGAAACAAACGTAACAGCAAAAAAGGACATTCAGTGGTGCATTTTGACGAACCGTACACATGTGCAAGGCATGGGGAAATCATGTACTGCAATGGTCACAACGATAAACCGAGGAATTGTATCTCCTTTTCAGATAGCGACACCGAAGGCTTGCTTACGCACTTTTGCATGTTCTACCCAGCATCGCAAACAATTTGTAGCCTGTACTCATAACGTTGTCTACGCCATTTCACTTTCGTGCGGAAGAACGTATGTTGGTCAAACCAGCAGATGCATCAATGAGAGATGAAAAGAGCATCGATATAACGTCACTAGGGTAATCTCGGGTCAATTGGGTATTCACTGCCGAGATCGTTCCTGCAAGCCCATGTTTGAAAGCACTTCCATTCTGTATAAGGCTCATAGCAGGATGACAAGGGCAGGTGGAGGCCTACGAGATTGCAAAATTAGAGCAAAAGTGGGCTCTTACCTGGCTTTGCTACGTGACGTGCACCGGCTTTGTCCTGCACAAATGGTAGGCAAACACAGATTGCGCACTTTGTTGCATTCAATACGAAGTTCAATACAAAGGACATCTAGCCAGGATCGTCTTAGAGTTACTGAATACTGGACGTGTTAGTATTCCATGCTCAAGAAAAGATGGGCACGTTAAAAAGGGGACGAGAAAGACAAACACAAATTGTGCTCATTTGTGTTTTTCTTTCTTGTCCCTGTTTTTTGCACCATTCTTTTCTTGACCAGGATTGAATGGGAGTGAGTACGCACTGGCGCACATCCCTTGTAGATGCTAACTGCTATTCATTGAGAATCACAGCAGGCAAAGTGCACATGTGGTGTGGGATTGTTTAGCGTAGTTTAAGGCTAGTTGAGTGTTCCAGACTAATCAAAATTAGCGAGAACCAATGGCTACGACACCCTCACAAACAGTGTGGCCAAAGGCACGCGCGGCCGTGCGTGAGCATGCAATAGTCGGCTCACGCATTTTGATTGATGTCAGCTATTGGCCAATAGCAGTCGTGTATGGGAAGCTGTTATATGACTAAATGTGGCAGTCCCAAAAAAGATGAGGAGAAGGCTTCTATTGAAAAGAGAGTGTTTGAGAAAAAGATGGCTTCATGCTCTACTTGTAAGCCCCACCTCATGCGCTGTGCACGAGTGCGAAATTGGCCTGAGATGTCTACAGCAATGCATGCTATTTGCGGAATGTGTTTTTTCGCCTAGCTCGATGGGTGGCTCACAATTCCTTTAAGGCACCTTGGCTGGTTCTAAAGCTCTAGGCAGTGCACAACAAGAGAAATAAAATGGGAGAGTATAAAGGATCACTGACACCCACTGCGGTAGCTCAGCGGCTGTCATATTGCGCCTCTGAGCTCGAGCCCGTGAGTTCGATTCCAATGGGGACGAAATACGAAAAAAAGATCACTGCCGCTTCCAGTCCGTGAAGATGGTCAAACAGCGAAGCCGTGTTAGTTACACCGAGTGTTACACCATGAAAGTATACCCTTTCAAGTAGTTTATATTGTAAATCTTTTGTTTCACCATTATTTCACCTAATTTTTGCTTTTGCATGCTTTAGGAGTGCTGCCGTTTAAACTCAGCATCTTTGGCATGCAGCTTGGGGTCGGCCCTTCGACGACGAGACCGTTCACGAGCCAACTCTAGCTGGTGCTCGCAGTAGGCAGCGTCTTCCTCATGAGTATGCACTACTCGTGGTCTTCCCATAGTTGTAGCTGAAATGGAATGTGTTGAACCACTAATCCAAAGTTCCGTATATTGGGCGCAAGGCCCACAACTGGAGATGTAGGCACTGCAATTGTTTAGACGATTGGTTGGATTGGCAAGAAGTGCCGGCAGCCTTGCGCTCCTAGTATCGCTTTTCAATCGCTGGGCACTGTTCGTTGGCCGCGCACCGCCAGCATAACATTTGTTTCTTTCGCGGCAGGGTGGAATCAATCGTAGATAAATTCGATGCTGATCTGGCTTGATCACTGAAAATGCACCGTGTGACAACCGTATAAGATTCGCATGTAAGATAGCACTCTCACGGGGATAAAGGGGTCACTCCCACCCCGTTTCTTCTGGTAAGCTCTTCGTTTCCTCTCCTGCTAGGTCACATGGCCCCTTTTCTGTGAAGTCCAATAACGACACAGGGTCTGCATGAACAACTTTGCTGTAATATGCTTGTGTACTTAGATTTAGGTGCATGTTAAAGAACCCCAGGTTATCAAAATGAATCCGAAGTCCCCCGCTACCCTGTGCCCCATAATCAGATCGTTCATTTAATGTCGTGTTGCGCCATGTCATCTTGCTTTAGCGCCAGAACTTTGCTTACACGCGTTCCCGCAGTGCGTGGGACCTGCATGAATTTTGTCACTACTACAAAATTTCGTCTCAAATGAAAGCATTTGCCTTTTGAACTGTTGGGTGACCCTTGGCTTCTCTCTCTTGTGTCATGCGCCAAATGCTATGCAAGTTAGAAGAACTCATCCAATGTATGGTGGTGCACATAGCATATTCCATAGAGCACTGGATTTGAGTTGCAGTGGTCCTGGGTTCAGTTCCAGGTTTGACCGAAGATGCAGCGTTTTCGCGACATTGCTTTTCTGCAATTTGCAACATTGTGACTGGCGAAGACCTCTGTTTGGCGAGACTTCGCAAAAACTTGAAAGGGCAAACCAGGCCCTTTGAGAATAGTAGAGACTGCGCGGCTCAACAAAACCGGGACTGAAACTTTGCTGATGCTGTCTGAGCTGGAAGTACAGCGTGTTGGGCTAGTTGTGTTCCATTCATAAGTTCGAGAGCACGAATATGAGGATAAAATGGACACGACAAATGCTCTGTGGGCATCTCGTGCTTAAGGATGACTATGAAGCTGTGCAGGGGTTTGACTTATGCTGCAACTTGGGCATTGGGGAAACGGAAAAATGGGAAGTTCTGCCTTCAGTCACTTGGCATTTTGTGTGCTAATAACCTTTCTTCTTCTGTATGTGTAAAAGTAGAAAGAGTTTAGTGTTTTTCTTTATACTCAGCATCCCCTTAATCTCCTCCTGTTCACTTTTCAGCCAAAGTTTTCCACAGCGCCGCTGCTAACGAATGAAGCCATGAACTGCTGGCTCAAATTCTTTGAGATGGAGGCCCCCCTGGTATGCCTCAGTGTGTTTGTCTCCCATGACCCGGTAAGTGTCCTCTTTATGCAAGATTTACAGTTTGTAATCACTGCATGAAGTGCATGTATGGACCAGGGGAAATGTCACTCCGATCAGCAACAATTTCTCCTGCTCACACAGTCAAACATTGATATAGTGAAGTCACATTTGGAGCAAAATTCTGTTCGTTTATCCGATATTCATTATAAAGAACAAACAAAAATCGGCATCAACATGCATTCAAGTTCATGCAACAGAATTGTGCAAACCGCTTCAGGCAAACCAAATCTTTTTCTTGAGATGAGCTCTGTGTGCTTTGCATTGGTGGCGCAAGTGATCAGAGCACATATATTTTTAGAAAAAGAAAAGGCTTCTAATTAGTGACCAAGTCTAAAGCTAATTGACGTTCCGCAACCTGTATGGGTTTGTTGTTCAGATTGTGAACAAGGAAACCGTATGAGTTTCGAAACGCAAGATAACTTTAATATGCTGCCTGACTGAACAGATTAGTTTTTTTTAGCTTATAGCAGCACGGCTATCACCTTCAGAGCCGGCAAAGGAGAAGTGGGTTCACGAGCATAGTGCCCGAGAAAAGAACATGCTGGTGTGCTTGACCTGAGTGGCTGCGGTATCGGCCGCTCCCGGGATCCCACGGCACCATGGCTGGCCGGCCTAAATAAACAGTGGTCACGACGTCTACATCTTCGTGCCACCGGCCCCGCAAATTGATCATGTCTGGGTCAAGAATTTGAGTGGTCACTTGACCTTCAAAGATCATACTCTAGTTTTATGCATTTCCTGAATGTGCATTCAAACCCTGAACGTCCTTGCTATGCAAATGTAAATGACATGACATGTGCTATGCTGCTTTGTAATCGCCCGACATTCAGAAAACCCTTCTCGCTGCGTGTTAGGAGACTTAGTGAAGAAATGGGTGTCTTGCTTCTACAACACCGTCTGAAGACCCCAGCAAGGACGTTAGTGCCATGGGACTGGGCTATGGTAGACTATGACACATCATTCGTAGAAGTCTTGAAGCACACTCCACGATAACACATTTGCATGCACATTATAAAACTGCAAGCGAAATACTCGTGCACGAAATTTTACATGGATGCATCAAAGACGCATGCGGGCATGTCCTATGCTGCGGTTGGACCATCAATTTTGGAATCAGACATTCTGCACCCACTAACCAGCATTTTTATGGCTGAAGCCTACGTGTCATTGTCAGCTGTAAAGCAAATTATGCAAATAAATTTAGAGCAGGCGATTATATTCACAGCCTCATTAATTGTAGTTAAAGCTTTAATGTCGCTACAAAAGCACTGAAATCCTGTAATAATTTAACTATATTCGTTTCTGTGCGCCAGTTATGCAGCTGAACTACATATCATAATATGCTCAGTTCCTGGCTACAGAGCCGTTCAGGATAGTAGTATTCTTGCCAATGAACTTGCTACAAGTCACAGCAACTAGAACTCGCAACAATCCCATAGCTGTCACAGCTATAAATTTGAAACCTTTCCTGTGGAGGAGACTAAAAAAGTATTGGTAACACCTTTCGTACATTGAAAAATCTAAATATCTTCACTCAATTAAACCACAGTTAGGCATTCGGCCATCAACAATGAAATCGCGGGAAGCTGATGTCCTCTTAACTCGTTTGAGAATAAAAAATTAGGCTGCAAAAATTTGCAGCATTGTCTTTTTGCTTGTTTGCATTAGGGTCAGTTGTCAGACTCTTTTGGTTAAAAAGTCTATTAGCTCAATTTTTGTAATTGCTAGTCTGATTGCTACCTCAAGTCATTTTAAGATGTGTGCCTTTTTGGTGAAAGCACTCTGAAAGAAGTTAATGAATTTTATCACCTCTCTATATTTTAAGAACCTTTGGATGCATATTCTGGAACACCATTGATATTACCAAACTGCTATTGTGTGTTTTTTGCTGTGCAGCATACTTCTGTTTATGTTGTGCTTTGCTCATCTGTTTTCGGTTGTGTTTGCTGTCATGTGCAGGGCTGGGATCTTCGAATAGAGCACACTCACTGCTTTAGCGACCACAAGCAAGGTGGACACTACCATTACGACACTACACCTGAAGATGTTGAATACTTGGGCTACTTTAACGTTGCCGAGTGTATGTTTCGAATTGATGCACCTGCGTCAACACACCAGATAGGCAGGGATTAACGTGCTTCTTGTTGGATGTGCCTTCTTTTCATAAGTGCTTTATTGAGAACTATTATGGGAGAAAATTTGAAAAGAAAATGCATAGCTGCTTTCTCTAGAATGTTATATGTCTTTGTCGCATGGGCAGTTTCGATCCTTATTGCAGTCACTTGGCACTGCTCTCGTTGAGTTTAGCTAAAGCATAATGTGTGCACTGGTGCAACAGATGGGAAGCCAAGTGCGCTTGAAAATGATGCATAGCAATGTTCCACTAGCGTAGAGTTCAGATTCAGATTTTATTGATGCGAAAAGTTTATACATATTTGGATGGGTGTCATATACAGGAGGACCCATAGTCTGAGACTGTGCGGGCATCTCCCGTACAGTTTGAAGTTTGATCCATGTATATTAGCTCGAGCTTGATCTACACTGTCCATGTGACAAGAACCTATAGTCATTGCACTAATTTGCTTTCAGGTAGTGTTCACGAGTGTTTATTGAGACATGACATAAAGTTCAAAAATTTACTGTGGCCGCTGACAAGTCAAGAATGAAGGTGAGGCCTATACCACAAGGTGTGTCTCTGCGCCTCTCCATGCTTCCAGAAAATGCAGTTCTCTTGCAGATCATGCAGGTGTGAAGACTAGGTTGCTCAGCAACAGTTGACATTTCACAATCGTGTGCCAATTGCACAAAGATCTAGCATTGGCAGATGTAGGGACAAAAACAGTACACTGCACAAACTATATGCAGATAACATGGGGGACATTGAAAACTGTTGTAAGAGACTCTGAGAGTGATTATCCTGTACTCCGGTGAAAAAAGTCCTCCTTGCCAATCTCCTCAAGAGTGCGAACATCTGCATGCTTTGGCTAAATGAAATGCATCAACGAAGGTGCAGTGGCCCAAGCTTAACCTGTTTACAGGCGTGAGTACTCCTTGCACCTAAAGCAAGGAAACCTCCTCCCCTCACACCAGGGTTGATCTTGGCAGCCAGAGCCCAAAGGTGGTGAAATCCGAAAATGCTCGAGTATCAAGCTGTGGATATAATGTTAAAGAAGCCCTGAGACACCTTTACTTAAAAAGTGAGCAACATGCGGGAGTGTGAGCAGTGCTTTTCAAGGAGCATATTTGCGATTTTTTTTTACTGAAACGTAATATGAGTGGAGAGATAGAGTGCAGTGCTTACTTGGAGGTTCCCTGCTTCATGCAGCGAAATACCGTATTTACTTGCATAATGAATGCTGTCGCATAGTGAACGCAGCCCCTACTTTTCCAATGAAGAAGTGTGTTTTTTCTTTTCCCTGCATAATGATCGCACCCTGAACTTGCTGCCGTGAAGTAGGAGACACACGGTACCATCTGGCGGGTGCAGTTGTGTCTGACACCTTGTCGGATGCCAAATCGTACCGTGGCTCCTACATTTATTGCGATAGCAATTATATGGATGCTCCAGGTGCATTTTTGCTGTCGCCGCCGAGCGCCGCACTGTGTAGGTGTGAGTGAAAGCGCGAGAGGGAAGCCGACAAGCACGGCTCAATCTCGCGCACCGTCTTTCGTCGCACTAAAGGCCCCGGGGAGGGGGAACGGATCGCGGTGTTGTACTCTGACAGCAACTGCGTATTGCGCAACCACGTCCAAGGTGTGCCGCCAATTGCAGCTCAATCTCCCGCGTTACAAGCATGAGGTTGCGGGATCGAATTCCGGTCGCGATGGCTGCATTTCGATGGGGGTAAAATAAAAAGCCTCTGTGCACAAGTGCATTAGGTACACACGAAAGAACCCCAGGGGTTCAAAATTTATCCTGAGTCTCCCACTACAGCATGCCTCATAATCAGATTGTGGTTCTGGATCATAAAACCACCGAATTTAATTAAATGTTTTCCTCACCGTGTTGAAAAAGTGTTTCATAGGCCCTTAAGAACCCTTGAGGTGAAAATAAGTAGCCTTCTGCTGTGGCATCTCTTACATCTCTGTGATGCTTTTGGATGTTAAAGCCCCTAAATAACAGTGGTAGTCCCCCACAAGAGTTAGAACGTTTATGTTATGGCAGACCTTTGGTAAGGAAGAGGTAGGGCCAGGGATGGCAATGAAGATGGACCATAGTAGAGAATTTGGCAAAGTAATGTGCTGGTGCATTTGTGCGTGTTCTCTGTGAAGGGCACTTGCCGCTGCGTTCTTGACTTGTCAGTTGCTGTCGCCAAGTGATGCTTGTTGACAGGCGCAGTTTCGTAGTTCAAATGACATTATGCAAGTACAGCGCACCGTTGAATAATGCAATGCTTCTAGGTGAGTGCTGGATCATGTGAGGTGCCTTTCCTGTTATATCACTTTTGACATCTCAAGGGCTCTTTATAATGTTGGGCCTCACTTTACATTGTGTCGCTCGCAGCAGGGACATCTTGACAACTGAATAATACCTACCTTTTGCCACTGACATGAAAAAAAAAATATTTTTTGTGAACCAGCTTACTTATAAAGGTGCTTACAGAATTGCATAGTGCTACAATAATCTACAAAAATAGGGACATTTAAGATATGACAACCACTGTGCCATTTGAATGACTAAATGTGTGATTTGCAATGCATATTTTATGTCAGTGGTGACAAGAACACTTGAACAGAAATACATCAGAGTATGTCATATCATGTCTGTTCTCTTTCATAGGTTGCTGAAATAATAAAGGTCTTCCTATATTTTGTGACACTTTATGCTAAATTATGTAGTAATGACAGTATTGCTGGTCTGACGTAGGTACTGTTATGCCACTTTTGTAGGGGAAGAAAGAGCAGGAAAAGTTAAAATTTGGCAGCAAAGTTTTGAATTAGTTCATGGTGGTTGATATACAAATATGCAAAGTCCTGTTGCATTTAATAAAAGTTATTGGCACCTCATCAATTTAGTATGAGCAAATTTCATTCAATGCCCTCACAACAGATGCAAGTAAACCCAACTACGAAACCAGTCAAATCCTGCAACGAGCTTCATGTCTCTGACACTTGATGAATGTAAGGTCCATGTACTCCTTACAGAAGGTGGAAATAGGGTCCAAAATTTAATTTTCTTAGTCCACACTAAGTTCTGTGCACATAATTTTGTAGCTAATTAGGAACTTTGCTCATGCCTATGCTGAAGTGCATAAAGTGACCCTGAAGCATTCTTCTTTGCATTTTCATTGCATCACCAAAGGTGTAATTCGTCAAGTCTCGTTCACTTTCTCATTTCTGAAACAGACACAATAAGAAAGTACACTGTGGTCACTTATTATTGGCTGATATAACAGGCAATACGGTGAAGGTGAAGAGCAACTGCAGCACCATAAATAATTACCTATGTTCCAGTTACAGGGAAGAAAAAGAAACAACAGCTCTGATATGCAACTAAGTTTATTAATACTATGGAAGAGACTTTATGACAGTTTTTTGACCGTACTGCTACGACAGTTTTGTAGCTCTCGGCTTGTTTCCCCCACGTTTGCCATTCACTGTTTTTTGACATAGTTTTGTAAAGGGTCATCATTTTTGCAGTCAAAATGTCTGCTATGGTATTATCTTATGTGCATGTGTATAGTGATTCCAGATGCTCAGTAATCTGTTTCTTTCACTGTCCTGCCCTTGTTGTAATTATTGCCAAGTATGAATCGCAAACAATTTGCCCAACTATTCATCATTTTACCATCAATAACTGCTTCAGGGCACTTTTAAATCGTTCGAGCTTGTGATAAAATGCCTTGTGGAATTCATCTAGTAAAATAAACACTCGCCAGTATTGCGGTCTCATCTACAGCACAAGAAGTGATTTGCTGCACAAAAATTTTTCTATGAGTAATAAATGCATTTGGCAGTGTGTTTGTATCGCATTACTGATACAATTTCTTGTTCCTTGCCCTTTCTCTACAGTTTTCTGCTTAGTCGATGTCATTTCTTTTTGTGCATGTATAGTGCTTATAATTGAACTACACCGTGAATGACGCTTTGCTTTTATTTCTAAGTAAGCTTAAACTAAATGAGTGATGTAATTGTGGCAGCCTGATTGACCAGCTTTATTTGGTGTTTGCTGAAACAAATTATTGCTTCTACTGATCGTTAGCTCTGCCATTGCTGTCGTGTGAAAGCTATGTGCCACCTCCTAATACATTAATTTACTTTGTGTACACAGTGCCACACATTTTTCTTTTAAGATGCAGCATCACTTCACCTTGATACTCGTCTGTGAAGCTGGCCATGACAGCCCAAAACAAAGGAATAAATTTATCCATAAAAAATGATTTTGTTGTCTGCTTAAGGGAAGAATTCCATGAAAGCGATGGTTGCTTGGAGCTTCAGTTATACCATTACAGCTAGACCAGCATGTGAGCCTCTCTTGCTAAGGCTGCACCAAATTTGAGGCTCAGCATGGGGTATGAACGACACAAATTTTTTTATTTCACAGCTGTTGTATATTGGGACATTGCTGAATGATGACAGAGCAAAGAGCATAAACAATTGTGTCGGGCAGCAGCCATTTTGATGACAAGTGTGCTCGCGAGCCAGTATCACTCAGTGGCTTGTTACATAAGAAAGTAAAATACAGGGTTCTTTAGTGAACATCTAACAGTGATGAGAAAGTTAGCTGTCCGCCTAGTGCTGCACGATTATACACAGAAATACACCTATGGGTACTTAACGGGCAAACTTCATGGCTGGGAAAAAAAGCTGCTTTACTGTGGAAACCACTTTCGCTCTTCTTGTAGCACTCTGCTGCTCTGATGTGAATGCCAAATTTTCAATTCATCAATACCCTCCACTTCATGCATTGACTCATTCCTCCACTTATTGCTGCATTTCCTACGGCTCCTATAAGCCTGTAATATGTATGTCTATAATTCTGAATCTGAGTGTGTGCCCCAGTTCGTTTAAATTGATGACTCAAGCTTAAAGTTACTTTCACTTGCCTGCATATGCTTTGTGACTTGCACCAGTGCACTTTTGACTTGCTGCTCGCAAAATGTCAAAATGTCTGCTATGGTAGGACATTTTTTGTAAGAAATCCTGTGGAAGCTGGCGCATGGAATTTACATAATAAGGTACTTTGACTTTACGCTTTCTGAATAGGAAAGGAAGCACACACAATGATATCCATACAGAGCCTTGCAATGTTTTTGTTAGGGTTTATTAGAACACTGAACAGTACTGCACACTTCACACCTACCTCAAAGCTGACGTATCAGCTACCACAAAATGGCTACAAAGCCCTGCATTACAAAGGCTTCATTTCTACCCATGCCGCGAGGCTTCAGCAAAAAGTTGTAGACACATATTCAAACAATGGTGACAGGTTTTGGTTGCTGGCCAAATGTCGAAGATCTGTTAGGCAACATTTGCCATCTGCATCAGGGCACTTGCTGGAGGTGCACTGTTGATGCCACCATGGCCCACTTATGGAGCTGTCCAGGGTCATGCAGAGGTACCCATGCCAAGGTTTTGTGCCAACCAAAAAAGACTAGAAGGAGCAGGTAAAACTGAGAAATTGTTGTGCCAAAAACTAAATTTTATATAAATGAACTTTAGGAACTTCAGCTCAGGTGCCTATGAAGACGCGGGCCAGATTCGAACGTCGTACATTCAGGCCTCTTGGTCAAAGTGGCGTGTCGACGGCAGTCATTCGTCTGTGCCTTCCCGGTGCTCTCTGACCTGAACTGCAGGCCGCCTCTTGGTGACTGTGCCGGATACTGGATGATGTGGGAGTTCGAACGATGGTAGGCGTATCTGAAAGCGATGAGAGTGTTAGGGCATAGCATAGATGAGAGGGTACCGTTTCACATATCGCAGTAATTCATTTCTGTGAAAATTTGCAAGGTGGAAGAAGTTTAGTTAAAGTGCAATCCCCGCTACATACTTAATGCAACGATCATATTTGTAGCATTGCGGTACTATTTTTCCATTTCGCCCCACACTACAGTAGACAGACTTGCGAACAAATTAACCTTGAAAATGTGATATGTTATAGCACCTGGGCTTTATACGGAACATCAGGTTGATGCTGATGACTGCGATGACAACGCAAATTCGCCTGGAGTGCCCATATAATTGCTATCGCAATAGAACGACTTAGGAGGGAACTTCACGGGGCAATCTTGGAGCCTATTGATAAAAAGAAATTGATTATTGTCAGTGTAAGCGAATAACCCGAGCGAGCGAACGAATGTTTTCCTTGCCGAGCACATCACAAAGCTACGCGTAACGGTCCCCCTCTTTGCAACTGCTTTGTGTGAGCACAAGCTCTTTCCCTTAGTGCCTCTGCACTCTAAGAACAGTTTACACCCTTTGGAGTGCCCCTTCTGCCACACAACGATAATCCTCATTTGCCTTGATGCGTTTCCTTTCTTTAATGCTGCGAGCCCGGTACTTTCCAGTAACGAACGCCACGCGCGTTATCAGCATGATAGCATTGCCGACAGTAAATGCTTTCATGCTGATAACGCGCTTGGCGTTCGTTACTGGAAAGTACCGGGCTCGCAGCGTTAAAGAGAGGGAACGCATCAAGGCAGATGACGATTGTTGTTGTGTGGCGGAAGGGGCACTCCAAAGGGTGTAAACTGTTCTTAGAGTGTGCATCGCGAGTACGATCACCGACGATCAACTGTCGCCAACCACGGTGGGCGAAAGAGGCTAAGGATGCTTTTCACTTTGAGATATGTAAGTTATAAAAAGGAAATGCTCATAGGAGATGAGCCGGCCCTCGCCACGTGACAGGCAACCGGTAATACACGCGGAGAGTATGACAGAGTAAAGTGGGTGGTGATGACTCAGTGTGACGAGGGCCTCACTATACAACTTGAAAAAACAGGAGTTGGCAACCAAGGCACACGGACCGTGCGGGGTTGTTACTCCGCCAGCCAATCACAGAAGCAAACAAAATCGTCGTCATGCGACCATTTCAAAATGGTGTCACAATTGGTACCTCCGGAGCGTCTGCTATGCTTCAAGAGTCTTTTCATCGGCGGAAGCGGCGAGGTGTGCAACAGACATTGACAAAGTGTATGAAGTCTGAGCATTTCACCCTTCAAAAGTCCGCAGTACAATTTATTTCACTGCTTACCCCATTTTACTCGTGAAACTTCACTGCCAACTGAAGTGAAACGTGACAATAGTTGCAGTGAAGCAAGCGTTTTATTTCACTCAATAAAGAATTAAGCTTTCACTGTTCCACTATAATAGACGAGTGAGAACGTACAATATTATGCGCTTATAATTTTATTTTTGTGGTCACCGCCTTATTGAGGTAACAGGGAAAGTTTGAAGTACGAACCATTTGCAGCCTCGCGGAGGAACAGTGATTGGCGGTTCGTGGGCGGGGCTTCACTGCAGAGTTGAGTTGTATCCGACTTATACAACGAACCAAATATTGTCTTGACAGGTCCGACAACTATGGAGGGGACTACTTCCCTAAGGGCAACGCGCCGATAGACCCCATAGAGAAAGAGGGATGGCGTCAGAGGAGGTTGGCTTGCAGATGCTAGTTGTCCGATTGCTTGCTGTTGATCATTTCTGCATTCCGCCATATTGTCAAATTTAGATTTCACCATCTTGCCAGCTCTGGTTGGCCGACGGAGCGATTACCTACCTCCTGATTGGCCCGAAAAAGCAAAGACGGCAAAATTCTTCAGTACTCAAAATGGCGTTTCATGGCGGAAAGTTATGGTGACCGGGCGATGGGCGCCTCGATCGCTGCAGGATGAAGCTTACCCGTATTAGGGACTGACCTAGTTAAGGTCTGCCGCACGCCATTTAATCGCGCTGCCGCAGAATTAATCATCATCAGCAGCAGCCTGGCTACGCCCACTGCAGGGCAAAGACCTCTCTCATACTTCTCCAACTACCCCGGTCATGGGCTAATTGTAGCCGTATTGTCCCTGCAAACTTCTTATCTCATCCGTCTGCCTAACTTGTTGCCGCCCCCTGCTACGCCTCCCTTCTCTTGGAATCCAGTCCGTAACCATTAATGACCATCGGTTATCTTCCCTTCTCATTACATGCCCTGCCTATGCGCATTTCTTTTTCTTTATTTCAACTAAGATGTCATTAACTCGCGTTTGTTCCTTCACCCAACCTGCTCTTTTCTTCTCCCTTAACGTTGCACCCATTATTCTTTCTTCCATAGCTCGTTGCGTCGTGCTCAATTTAGGCAGAACCCTTTTCGTAAGCCTCCAGGTTTCTGCCCCGTACGTGAGTACTGGTAAGACACAGCTGTTATAAACTTTTCTCTTGAGGAATAATGGAAACCTGCTGTTCATGATCTGAGAATGCCTGCCAAACGCACCCCAGTGCCATTCTTATTCTTCTGATTATTTCCGTCTCATGATCCGGATCCGCAGTCACTATCTGCCCTAAGTAGATGTATTCCCTTACTACTTATAGTGCCTCGTTACCTATCGTAAACTGCTGTTTTCTTCAGAGACTGTTAAACATTACTTTAGTTTTCTGCAGATTAATTTTTAGGCCCACCCTTCTGCTTTGCCTCTCCAGGTCAGTGAGCATGCATTGCAATTGGTCCCCTGAGTTACTAAGCAAGGCAATATCATCAGCAAATCGCAAGTTACTAAGGTATTCTCCACTAACTCTTATCCCCAATTCCTGAACCACTCATCCCGATCCACGCAGGCCCTCGGCGTGGCGCATAGGCGTTACTGAAATAATTACATTTCTGAAAGTAAAATACGTCAGAAAACTTGTAAAGTACGGCTTGCAGTGTACAACCAAAAAACATGATAGCGCCGGATTGTAATTTGAATATACGAGAAAGCAATTCTGTTAAGCGGAAGCTCAAGCACAAACCCCATTTTCCAGCTGTCGTTTGAGGTCTGTGCTAGGAATGGTGCGTCCCACTCGGTTCCTTGCAACACCATCCAGATGGCGCTCGCTTCTGCGCATCCGCGGTAACGGCGGCGCCCGCCGTGGGAGGCAAACAAATAAAATAATCAGAAAGCTCGCCTTCGTGCTTCGCCGTCAGAGTTTCGAAGAAAATATTACGGTTACATAAGCTGTAGATGCCGGGAAGCGTGAGAAGCAATGAGGGACCTTTTTAATGCGATTGCGTTCCACTATTAAAGGCGAAGCTTAAGCGCCCTCCAATGTTTTGACCACACAACAAAAACCGCAAGAATATGACAGCTGGCTCAAGTGCGTCGTATTGATCGGTGCACCTGCAGGACTAAACACGGTCCAAATTGGTTTAAATCGCTCGCTATAAGTTATCAGTTTCAGTAGCTTCCACAGGCTGTTCGTTTTTTATTGTGGCGTTTTTTTTTTCTACCGACCGCTGCCGTTGAATCCTGTCGCGTAAAAGGGGTCAAGTCACGCAGAAAAATGCCCCCGCATAGCCTACTTGCTGTGCGTCCAGTGGCAGCTCCCGTTCGAACGCGTCGCCCAGCAGCGGCGGGCGGTCCAGCGTGGCTACCGGTCGGCGGTGCAGTCTGGTGCGCACCGACTCGCTGATCCAGGACAGGCAGTTGGAGGCGCCACACGAGGTGGTCGTGGCCGGCCTGAGCTGAACCCAGCGGTAGTACGTGCTGCGCATGGACGTCGAACAGCGAGTGTGGCTTGCGACTCGATCAATTAATTGTCGCTACGATTTCAACGTTATGTTTATTTTTTGCCACATAAGTTTCACATTTTCCTCGAGGCATCCCGCAGCCTTCCGTCTCACGGACGCTAGGTCATCGTCTGACAGGGCTCAACACAAGACAGCGCCCGTATAAGAGAGCGGCTTATTCACTTGCGCTGGTCACCGGCCCCGTTATGTACGGAATTACAGAGAAAAAAAACGAAACAAAAAACGTCACCTAAATATCCTTAGTGAAACAAAAATATGCCGTCAAGCGCATCATTACTTTTATAAGCCGAATTACTCGACTCTTTCTCCCATGTTACAGTGAAAAGTTCGCTTTGGCTCTTTAGCCTGTTTTCGGACTCGCACTTTCTCCACTGTGAGGATTTGCTCTCGCTCGATCGAGTTGCGGCGTGCGTTCGTCGCCGTACGTCTGTCGTAGCTCTTTGAGATGCGCGTGCTTTCGTGCCAGAGCTGTGTGGCGTTTGAAAGCTTTAGATGCCGTGGCAGCGTTGTGTCGCCCATCTCCACCGCGCATGGGCTTGCGGTACGGGCCAGGCCGCGCCTGTCTCCGAAGTCCGCGGCGCGTCTCTTTTCGAGGTGAGCCGAAGTGTATACCCTTCTTACATGGGCACGTTTCAGTGTCACACACTTGCGAACCTGTTTGCGACTACTTCCGTTGTTCGTGTGGCACTCAGCGGCCACAGCTGCTACAGCAACCTACGCCGTTATCTCGGACGTCGTCAAAATCCTCCATTTTGTCAAATTCTGTAATGGGGGCACTTTGAGCTGATCGGAGGTCTGATATTGGAACGGAACTCTGATGAACCAATCTAGGGGTATTGCTGTGGACATTTCTCAGTTCTGCCATATTGTCGAATTCGCCATCTCGTCAACTCTGATTGGCCCACGCTGTGGACATTTCTCAGTTCTGCCATATTGTCGAATTCGCCATCTCGTCAACTCTGATTGGCCCCGTGGGCCAATCAGAGTTGACGAGATGGCGAATTCGACAATATGGCAGAACTGAGAAATGTCCACAGCAATACCCCTAGATTGGTTCAAAAATTAAGTTTTTTTCCCCGTCTTCCGACAATACCGGATGTAGCATCGCTGCCAACCTAAAATTTCCGTTTGTCTGAGTGGATTGTCCACCAGCGACTAGGACGGCTCAACTTTTTGGCAAATGGGCAAGATTTTGCGGGACATTGTGCATAGTGCGAAGAGCCGCGAAGATAACGGTTGAGGAACGGCGGAATAAACGACTGCGATGGTTGGCGTAACGTCTTGAGAGGCATGGCGAGATGCGAAGTGAATAATTGCTGGTGTTTAAGTTTGTAAAACTACACTTTGGATCGTGAGTAAAGTCCGTTTAAGGTGGGCCTTAGATAGTAATTGTCCCATTTAGCGAAAAACTAAATCGACAGTGTGTAAACAGACGTATGTGCTTACAAACAAAACCTTCATAAGGGATAAAAACTATTCCGGAATCCTTCAGTTATCTCATGGGCCGCACAGCTTTATATATATATATATATATATATATATATATATATATATATATATAGCTATGTGAAGGCAGCAAAAAAAGGAATGCGAATTTACAATGTATCTGCAAGGCGATCAAGCGCCGAACCATATGGTGAGAGCGCGCCAGATCAAAAGGGTCTTCTTCATCGACGCTCCTTTAGAGGAATAGGACAGTTACAATATACATGTATATGAAAGGCAACGCCTGTGGAGTTTCCGGCGAGGCGCGTAGTTACGTGAATTGTATCGCTCCTTAAAAGGTAGGGCTGTGAGCTGTCGTACATGGCTTTCCTTTGACACGTGACTGGTTATAGCCCATACAAGTGCCACGCTTGGGATTACTTAAAGCGCACCTGAATGAAAGTATGCTAGCGTTTTTACGTTTTTGCATCGAAATGCGGATGCCAAGGCCATCACTAGGTCCCCAGACTTTGCATAATATCTCCAGACCTCAGTCAGCGTGGCAGCTGGTGTGGTAAGCAAGAAGTGCTCCAGGCTTAACCATAGCGTGGTGTGCCAAGACAGAATGTGTCGAAAGGTAATAGTAATTAATCTTCTTGCTATTCTTCTCACTCGTTATTGTGCAGATGCTGATAGCTGCACGAGTAAGGCTATAGTTAAATTCTAAAACCTTTATTGGCGGCTTGCGATAAGCCGCATACTAACACGAGTATGCCGATGTGGTAGGCGATGCCAACGAGATCGACCAATATGGAGTTTGAGTTGCAGACCGCGCTCCCTCTCGTGCCATCCGTCTCGAGGCCGAGCGCCACAGGTGGACTATGCAGCAGGGAGATCACGAGCGTGGCTTCTGCGGTGAAACTTCCCACGTGGAACAGCATGTCCAGCAGGTAGACGAGCTTCGCGGGCAGCATGCTGGAGTGCTGGCTGCGTCTGCATCGAATAATGCAAAGAAAAAAAAAAAAGCACGTGTCCCGACATACGATTGTGCTATATCTGCCTCACAAATTCCCTTGACGTCAGGGCTCGTGCCATCAAATCAATGAAGAGGGCTAGTTGCGTGTTCTAGAAAAAGGATTAGGACTCGCCCATTGTGTGCTCACTAATCCTTCCTTGATGTTTCCATTCATTCGGCGTTGCGCGAAGGGACAACGGAAGATCCACACATCTGTTTCTCTTTTCCGTTTGTCTAAGACGATGTATAGCTCTCGGTGCTATGCAAGAAGCTGGTGAGGCGAGCATAGTGTCAGAAACCATTTCCGGAAAGTTTCCAACATATTCCAAGAAGTTACGAGAGGCTGAGTTTCATACAAGAGGCTTCCTATTGGTCATATGTCGGATTGAATTGTCTTCACGGGGCACTGGATCTGGCATCGCAAGCGTTGGAACGCTAGCGCGACAGTGAAAAGACAAGGACTACAGCCATGCTTTCTAAGTGTAGGAACGTTATGCGCGACTGCGATAAGGCAGGTGTCAACGCGTTGTAAATGACATAATAGTGTTATTAAGCGACTGTCTTCACTCACTTATTAAAGAAAACGTGGGTTCCTCTCGGCTATTGCATTTACAACACGTTCGCTCTCAAAAGCGATAGGTCTGGCTGCTTTTGTCACACTTCTACGTAACGAATTACATGTAATTAATGACTTGAAATCAACTACGTTTTACAGTAATTTTGTAATTTCACGATTGCTTTGTTTACTCGGAAACGCTCACTTTCATTCAATCACTTTATTTCAGTAACCAAAAACGTCATCATTATCATTAGCCTATTTTTATGTCTACTGCACTATGAAGGCATCTCGAAGGCATCCCAGCGACCTCGAATTACCCCTGTCCTGGCTAGCCGATTCCAACTTGCGCCTGCAAACTTCCTAATTTCATCACCCCACCTAATTTACTGCCGTCCTCGACTGCGCTTCCCTTCCCTTGGCACTCATCCTGTAACAATAATGGTCCACCGGTTATCTGGCCTACGCCTACGTTACATGGCCTGCCCAGGTCCATTATTTTTTCTCTTAATGCCGACGAGAATATAGGCTATTCCTGTTTTCTCGGTGATCTAGACCGCTGTCTTCCTGTCCCTTAACGTTGCGCTTAGCACTTTTCGTTCCATTGCTCTTCTTGCGGTCTGTAACTTGCTCTCGAGCTTCTTTGTTATCCTATAACTTGCTATCCCATATGTTAGCGCCGGTAGAATGCAATCATTATACACTTTTCTTTCCATCGACACTAGTAATCTCCCAGGCAGGATTTTGAAATGCCTGCCTCCAATGCACTCCAACTCATTTTCATTTTTTTTGTATTTTTCCTTCTGAAAATCAGGGTCCCCTGTGAGCGATTGGCCGAGATAAACGAACTCCTGGACAAACTCTAGAGACTGACTGGCGATCATGAATTCTTGCTCCCTTGCCAGGCTACTGAACATTACCCATGTCTTCTGCATATCATTCTTCAACCTTACTCTCACACTTTCTCGGTTAAAGTCCCCATTCATTAGTGGCTATTCAGCCCCAGTGTTGTTGAACAGGAAAATGTCATCTGCAAACCGAACGCTGTTTAGATATTAGGCGTTGATCCTCACTCCTAGGCCTTCCCAGTATAATAGCTTGAATACTTGAAGGCATGCAGTGACTAGCATTATAAATGTTGTGTATCCTTGCCTTAATTACTCCTTTCTTGAGAGGTAACTTTCTGCTTTCCTTGTGTCGAAGTAAGGTAGCTATGGAATCGTGGATAGAACTGTTCTCAATGTGAGACAAGAAAGCTTTCCGTAGAAGACAATACGACTTACCCCAGGAACACCGAGTGAAAGATGAAGAGCGCCATGGAGAGCGTGACGCTGCTGATTTCGCGTTTCGGCTTGACGCCATAGTAGGTGTCCAACACCAGTTCGTAGGCGCACAACGCCGTCATCGCGAAGTGGTAGACCTCCTCAGCCATCACGGCCGCTGTGTCCCATAGCCGAGAATGGGACGTGCTCTGCGAAACAAGTCGACTGTTAGTTAATACACTCTTAAAAATAAAGTTAGTAAATAGCTAGTAAATGCACGAGTTTACTAGGTTGTTATGTGTTTTATTACCTTCTCACCAGTTCTGTACTAGCCAGTGGCTAGTAAAGCTAGTAAGTGCTGCCTTTACTAGCCAGAAAGGCTACTCAGTAATTTTTACTAACTACTAAGCGACTACTACCCTGTCTGACCATGGCCTACTATGCCGTGATTGTGACAGTCTTATGCACAACTGAGATAAACTGTAGTGTTCATTATATTGGACTAAAAGTTATGTGCGACGACGTCGAACACATATATGAAGACGGTAGGCTTTAAAAATTTGTTCACAAAGCTTTGATTATTTAATCAAATACATAGGTGCTCACCGGTGCAACATGTGCTCCCTAAAATTAGGCCTATACATACTCTTGAAGTAGTTCTCCGAGTAGGTGCCGCTTAGCACATTTGCCGTTCTGTATGTGTGTTCATGCGTATCGTTATTTCTTGGAGATATGGAGTACCTTAACGTCTGCAAAAGGACGCAGTTCTCTCTTTTTCATATAAATTTATTATTTTACTTTCTTATGCGTTTGCAATACCATCGACTTCGTATGCCAATGGAAGCGGCACTTCTAAATCGAACAGGCCACATTGTATTGTCGGTAATTATATTTCAGTTGCGTTAGTAACTGCACTACCGAGGTAGTACTTGGGTAGTATTAAGTTTGTGCTTTATGCTAGCTTCAGCAGGTAGTAAAAGTAGTAGCCATCATTTTACTACTTGCGCTTACTAAGAAGGTAGTGCTTTTTGGGAAAAGTAACGTGTCAGTAATTAGTGAAAATGACGACCTTTTTTTTAAGAGTGTACGATATTTATGACTGCGCCAACAAGACTTCCATTCCTGCAAGTTCCTGAAGCAACCTATCAAGATCCACTTGGCGTAAGCCCAGGTTCCCCTTGAAATATTGTTCCCTTTGGATTTTTGTGCTTCGTGTAACTCTCCTGCACACGTGCAATATACGCGGGAAAAGAAAAACGACTTTTGAGTTTTGGTCGTTGTACTTACGGAAATGTGCGCGTTACTCGGGATATGCTCTGATGCTGTAGTGGTTATATCCGACTATAAGAAAACTTTGTATACAAAGGGAAATAGGATGTTTCAGCTGAACGTTTCTACAAACCTAAGTAAGTTTACCTTAAGGCCATCAGACCTCCTGCTTTTACCCTCGTGTTTTTTGTGACGTTTTATTCTTTGTTTCTTTCTTGTGCTCTTTAAGGGCAAAGGGACCACTGGGGACTACTTTTATTTAGAGAGTGACTGCTTATCTCACGTTTCACATTATTTTTTAGAGTTCTTGTACTATCGGAAAGGGTAAAAAGTTCTCGCATGTGCCGTATATCCTCGATCTTGATGATTACCGTTGTTGGAAAATATAAGCCATAAACGGTGTATAATTTTAGAGTGCATGTTTAACTTCACGTGAGAGGTAGTTATTACCCTTACTCCCTCCTAGATTGAGTGCGCAAACTTTTCTCATGGAGTGTTCACTTATGCTTCAGCCTAAGGAGTAGCGGTATTATCCGTTAATGACATTAGGGGATGCAGTCAGTCTCGCGAGACTTCGCGTGACTTGCGAGTGGTCGCGTCGGCGTCTGTAGGCGACCGCGTTCCTCGCATATTTCCGAGCATACTGTCTCGACAAAGTGTCAGAAATGTTGTGAAGTAAATGAACGACTTAATCGGGAAACTCTCGAAGATAGAATTAAACCTGCACACTAAAATTTATTCACCCTTTACGGCTTATCTTGTCCCACGATAGCACCCAGTCCACATCTAGTTTGTCTCACTCCTAACACTCTGCGCCCGCTACTTTTCAATCAGGGACACTACGGCGCGCTAAGACACACATGTCCTTCTGACCGGAAAGTTTCAGGCGCAGTCCTAGAGAAAATGCACGCAAGATCGATGATTATTATTTTGTGGGAAAAGATCAACCCCAAATAATGAAAATTCTTTTGGAACGTTGGACTAACAGTTGCTCCAACGAAAAGGGGTCATCAATACCTTTTTTTGCTCTCCCAATATAGACTCTATAAGAAGGTGTGTATTCTCCTGCATAGTGGGACAAGCAGTTAATTTCACGAAAGGAGACACCGGCACTTCCTTTGTCCTAACAAGATGAACCCTAAAGAGTGTATATTTCTAGCTGTTGTAACTAGCAGTTACTCAGGCTAAAAAGAGATCTCAATGTCTCCCTCTATCTTGTCAAAATAAAACCTAAATGGTGCAAAATTTTAGTGCGTGGGACTAGCGGTTACTTCCGCAAGGAGTCACAAGGACTCCTGCTGTTCTGCTAAGATAAGCTATAACGGATGTAAATTATTTTATAATGGGACAAGCAGTTACTCCTGCAAAAGAAGTCAATATATTACTCCCTTGATCTTGCCAAGACAAACCATAGGATATGTAAATTTCTTATATTTGGGATAAGCGTTTACTCCCGTGCAAAGTGGAGTCGCCTACACAACACTGGCCCTTATAAAGTCTGTCATGAAGCGCGAATGCAGATCGGTGCCGACGAGACGGTCCTTATATTCAATGTCATCTACACACCGCTGCATTTCAACGCGCGATCGCGTTGCAGCAGACACCGCGGCACTTATTCCCGGACGATCACTTTCGGCTATACTATCGCCTTCGCGCGACGTAGCGCTCAACCAGCCAATAAGCTCATCTGGTTTTGCGCAACCAGCCAATACGCTCGCACTGAGACTGATATCGCCGAAAGTGATCGTCTGAGAATACATACGTCCTCTGGAAAACCCACAATGGTAACGCGGTCGGCCAACTGCACTTGCAAGGGCTAGCAGCTCGAAACAGCGTAGTTGTGCGCGCCGTTTTTGTCTGTTGCTACAGGCCTGCTGGGGAAACGCGTGCTGTGGAATAATCTTAACGGGGTCCTGCAAGACTTTTCTAACAAATCATAGAACGGCCGGATTATTGAAGGACGTCGCCCCACGAATCTCATGCCGCAAATAATTTTTTTTTCACATCGTTCAAGTATAAGTGGAGCATAAGCCGGATAGCCGGCTTTCTCTCTCATTTCGTCTCCGCTAGCGTGCTGGAAGCTACGCAGCGGAGAAGACAAGAGGGCAAAGCCCTGGCCAAAAGCTGAGTGTCGTGGTGGCGAAAATGTCGAACGCGTGCTCGTCGCGGCACCCCGTGGCGGCCGCGGCAAACTATACTTTACGCAGCGCGCTGTTGCCATCTGGGAGGCCACGTGCAGCAGACGCAGCTACGTGCAGTGCACATATGAACTTATTTTCCCGCGTTTTTCTGATCGTAGACACATATTTTAGAGCGCAGTCGCCCGTTCCTGCGTCGGGAGTCGGCGTTCCCCGCATAACCAAACCAACGAGCGCAGCAGATGAAAGAGGGAGCGCGGAGCGCAGCGGGGGATGAAAACAGTGGCGAGAGCGAAGAGAGCGCGAGGAGGAAAGCGGAGGCGGAGCGTATGACGAAGGCGTGAGAAGAAAACCGTAGTGCCGCGCAAGACGCCCACTGCGGCGACGATGGCTGCGAGATGGCACCAGATTAGCGAGCGCCGCCTGAGAGGTCTGTATGTGGCGGCTGCTTTGAATAACGTCCACGCGTCGCCTACGCGCTGCTTCTCGCGATCTCCCGATTAGCGAGGAAGTTGGGCCACACTGCGTTCCATTTGCAACGTGCCGCACGAGACAGATAGTTCGTGCAGCACGTTGCTAACGGAGCGAAATGAAAACACGTATACAGCTGAGCTCAAATTTAACTTAATATTAGCAGTTATTATTACTGTGAACGTTCTCGCGATCACGAAATAAGCCAGTAACGTTGGTCAGCTAATTGATTTCGATCAACTTTCCATGACATTGCGGATGCGAGAGATAGCGTCTCTTCACTGCTTTTGACACGATGTTGTAAATTTCATGCGGCATGCAGCGCAATAATATTTGGATCACATGTTCATAGGAGTATTGTTAACAGATCGGCAATGTTCTTTACTATGTCCAAAAAGTGTCTTGGGGCCACTCTAAACATTAAGCAGGGTAGTGGTAAAAGTTTAGTTAGTGTACGGAGTATGACCTATGCTGTTTATACTGTGTCAACACTTACCATTGTTTTCTGTTGAGGCGCCTTCACAAGCAGACGTACTTGCAATAGTGTCCTTGTTCTTGATCTCGTTCTCTAATCAGTGACCCTTCCCCACTACAGCGGTATTGGCCAAGAAGAAGGCGCGGAGAGAGAGAGAAAAAAAATACATATTTGAATATACGTGATAAAAAACGAGCAATTTTGAAAAGGAACAATGCGCTAAATTGTGAACCGAAATGCATAGTGTAATAAATTAAGAGCTCGCTTAGTTGCCACTGATGCCGTGTTCTAAATGACTGACCTTCTTTGCCCTCTTAGCTGGCGCGTGCCCAGGACACGGGTTTGTTCATGTCTTCAACTTACGACACCACGCGGGCGGGAGTATTACGACGGTTCTGAGGTGCATTGCTTCCGCTTCTTGATTTTTTGAAAAAAGTTGATCCTTGGGTATAGAGGTATTACTGGTGGCCCAGCTTGCCCACCTAATGAATAGACAACATAGCACGGCAGTGTCCAGAAGTTCGCGTCTCAGAGGCGACAGCGAATTTATTAGCCAAGGAAGCCACAAATGAGAGAAACTCTTATGAACGCTTATGAACGACAAGCTTTGTTACTTCGGATCCAGAACAGTTTTTTTTCTTCCCTTAGAAAGTACCATAGCTACAGCTGAGTAAGTGACCATTCAAAAAGGGCGCAATCGTGAAATTCACTGCATTTACTGTTGACGCAAAGATGGTGCTTTATGTAGACGAACGATTTGGACAAGGGTATATCCTCTACCACACTTAATAAAATACTTACGCTAATGATTCTTTCTCTCTTTATTTTTATAGCTTAATCTGCTCTAAAATAATGGAAATGAAAACAAAATAGTGAGTATTACGTGTCGGCATTTAATGAACTCTTCATAATACACCGTTCTATGTAATGAGCATGTCGCAAAGCCATAGCAATTTAACCTAAAGAATATGCTGAGGCAGCTTTGTACGTAAAGAACAGAAGGGATAAACAGAAAGCGAAGGAAAGAAAGGAACGACTCCTGTGCTAGTTAGAAGACGAAGTGCACTGTCAGCGACTAATAATTGATTTCTCTTCTCCAGGTTATCGGTTATTGTGAGCTTGGCTTGGATCATCAGGATGGAGGCCGGGAGTTCTTTTACTGCCTCTGTCAGCGGCGTCAGCTAATGAGGGAAGAAATAGAACTTTGGTATTTGTTATTTTTTTTCTTTTCATCCCTGGACTATAGTGCAATGGTGGACGCCACGGGCAGAGAACGCGCGTTCTACTCGTTTGTTAGATCGAATCGGTGATCACAAAGCACTGGAAGAGGCCCCAGATTTCCGGACTGAAATCTTCGTTGGCCGAATTCGTAATCTCTCATACGCGATGCTCCAAGAGAAGAAGCTGAAGAAAAAAAAAAGGAAGGAAGAGAGAAATCGAAGCAATTGTCAGTGCTCTCGGGTGTAATGGCAGCAATCTGTACTCAGCTCTTTTTCGGGGATACCACATTCGGTCCGAGATCGTTGCCTGACTAAACTAGAGGAAGCAGATGTATGAAATTATAGTTGATTAGAGGAACGCATAGTTAACTGGATGAATGAAATGAATATCACGCCGATCCAACTACGTTAGATTCATGTCACATAAAGTTGAGTGTATTTGCATAAAGTGGTTCGCTTCTAAGAAGCGCCACGCCCTACGTTACGTTATGAATGAGAAAAAAGCAGTTGCGAAAGGGGTGGGCCTGAAAATATGCAACTACAGGTGTAGGCGAAAGGTACTTATTGCTATCAAATTAGAAAACACACACTCAGCATGAGCTGGCGCACGCTAATGCTCTTTTTCACCGACTTGCACTTAACGGGTTGCAGATTGTAAAAATGCAGTTAATTTCTCGTTTTCTTTTTCGCTTGCTGTCCTTCACTGACACCGCAGCGCCGTAGTTATCGCTGGTATAGGTCACACAGCACGACCAATGATAAGAATGGAAGAACTTAAAGTAAAATAGATTGTTACAAAATGCCGTCCTGTACAGCGCACTGTCTCTCTTCGCAGAGGCTTCTCACGCTGTATTGCGCATCTGCTGACGCACAGCATTCATTACCTGCCGTTCCAAGCGTTAATTCGCTTATGCAGCACATATGTCGTGGAAGCATTCGGCAGGTTTTATCGGTGAAGTGCAATGTTTTCGTGTACGAACGATTTATGCAATAGCACTTCAGCGCTAGGCGAGACGGGTCGAGCAAATGTGGCTGCTTAGCCAGGGTGATGATCCTTTGCCCTGTTCATGCATGGCACTTGAGCTACGCCGACCGATGCCTTCCTAGGCATGGCATTTATGTTATTTGTGCGCGTAATCTTGGTTTTATCCGTTCGCTTCAGTAAGAATTCATCGCACAACAGCACTTGATAGCACTTGATAGTTTGAAACATAACCGGCATTTAAACGCATTGACTATGAAAGCTTTAAGCTATTCCATATCGACTTGATCCGCCCGTTCAAAAATTAGGTTATATTATATAACAGCGAGATTGGAGTGACTGGGATGAAATAATGTTTGTGCCTTGCGCTTTTTGTGCAAAAAGTTCCTTCATTTCAAGCGAAGCCTGGATTGGCTCACAAGTTTCGGTGGGCGTTTGGTCACGCAAAAATCCAGCTGCTCCCAGAGCTGAGCAGCTGAGTGAAAGGACAGTTTGATGAGTTGACAGTTGCGCCGGCGCCGGAGCGTGAGTCATTAGCAAGGATTCCAGCTGCATAGGTGCGCGCTCACGCCGCGCGCCCTAGCAATCAGAGCCGTTCCGCTTCTACCGGGGAGGCAAAGGGCAGGAAAATGTTTCGCGTGCTCTGCGCCGTCTTCGTTTCCGTTCAGTTCATTTTCGGAAAACGGATGGGACAGCCACACGTTGTGCGTTCCCCTTAGGAACTGGCAGCGTTCGACGAGCGACAGCGAGAACTCGTCTGTGAAAGGGCTCGCCGTCGGCGCGCCTATCCAGCCGTTAAGGCTTAAATATAGTCCCACGTAGCATGAACGCGCGCACACGTTACGTCACGTTAGCGAGAGCAAGAGCGTATATAGTTCGACCGATGGTTCGGAGCACTGGCACCGCCAACGTAACAGGACGTGGCTAACGCTATGGGACGCATCCGGCTCTAACGACGCTCGCCCGCGCGCCGATAAAGTCGGACTATAAACGCGCCTTTAGAGCAGCTTGAGCCCAGGCAATCCGACAGCAACGAGATCCCGAGCTGAGGGAGTGGGAGGCCGAAGAAATCCTACACCGTTACAGGTGGGTTACTTAACCGTGGCGAAGGTCAGGTGCACGCAGGACAAGCTTCGCTTACCGCCATTTTCCTGTAGGGGAAGGGTTCGTAATATTTTCTTTTTTTAAAAATTTTTGGTTTTCCTACATTAAACGAACTCCAAAGGGTCTAGGCTGAAGCGGCTTAGGGCACCTGGCTAAGGGTCCTGAACTCTATACAAGATGTCAAAACAAGATTGAAAATGTTAAATTTTCTGCTGAAACACGCTTCAACACTGTGCCATCTTCGCACAAAATGTAAATCACTTTTCACCTGTTTTTCATTTACTAACTACGGAATTTACTTGACTTCGTGACTTTGTGCAGTGGCTGGGCTGTAAACGTTTACGAAGCCTGAAAGAGAGACAATGGTAACAACGTCAATATCTATTGTACCATGTAGCGAGCTCATTGACGATCTCTGTTAATATAGATGCTACAAGAAAAGCAAATACAAGACGCATGAGTTTGAAGATTTATTGCATGGGAGCTGTAATGTCCGATGTGGCGTGTATTCCCTCTTTGAAGTGAACAAAAGAAGACGCTTTCCTTTACTGTCAACAGTTTACGAGAAGCAGGCACGGGGGCACATAGAAGCTCAATGAAGGTCGTGTTCATTCTCCGTTCCAGTTTCTGGAAAATCTGAGCGGAGGCAATTTCCGCGAACAACGTTTATTTTTCTGAGATAGCGAGACGCTGCCGATTTGCTCCATTGAGACGCCTCACTTCTCCGACGGCAGTGGTCGGATGATTTACGGTGCTTCGGTTTCCTACCACGCGTGGAGAAAATTGCGATGTGTCCCGGCTTTCATCCTGGCCATTAGCGTTGATGACAGCTTTTTTCTCCGTAAAGCTTGCTCCGTTCGGAGGTATTGGCCATCGGCGCTTGCTGCAACAAACAGCAATCTGTGTCTCGGCCGATGCTGGTGTTTGTCTTTCCGGTTATAAGCATGAGTTATGGAAGGGGTGTCTGCGAAATGAGCGCGAGTATACGAGAGTTCTGAAAAAATATATTTCGTTACAAATTCACTTAAAAATGACGCTCGATGACATCGCGGAGAAGGGTGGGCGGAATGCACAAAAATTATTACCGGGTACCGGTACCGTTCTGTGAGTACCTTGCATCTGCTGATCGCTGTGGATGTTGCAGAGGGCTTTTATTGCGATAGCAATTAAACTACCGATAAATTTTCGCTGCCGCCCTGAAGTTTCGTATGAGGTCCAAGTGGTGGTGGTGATAAACTTTATTGAAAGGGGGAAGGGTAAAGAGGGACGTGGCTGAGGGTTAGGGCTCAAGTAAGGCCCTGGGCCTGCTTGGCCTTTTCCGCCCAGTCCACCAGTTCAAGTTGTCGGCCGACGTCCCCGGAACTGTCCAAACGTGATAAGATCGTGTCCCGCGCACCGTATGCTGTGGGTGTGAGGGAAAGTGTGCGAGGGTAAACCGGGATGGATGGTGGCTTGATGCGCACCGTCCTGCAGCGCGCTTAATGTTGGAGGTCACGTGAGCAAGCGCTGGCAAATGAATGGGGGGGGGGGGAGGGCGTGGAGCGCACGCGGTAATGTGAGCAAGCAAGCGCTCAGGGGGTGGGGGAGGATTGCAGGTGGGCCTACGTCTCCTCCTCTAGCCCAGCCATGGCTGTCCGCGTCGCCTTGTCTTGGAGGTAACCAGTGGCGGGTACAAAGTTCGGCCAGCCGAGATGGCTGGTCGCCTCATTTGCGCTGTCCTCTCTTGCGCCTAGTGTTGGTAATCGTATACGTATTGAAGCGAGAGCCAGCGCGACGAATTCGTTCCCCGAGGCCGGCACTTTTCCCGACGCCAACGTTATGACATTAGACATTGGACCAACTAGCAGGACATACAATAAAGTTATTTCCTCCTCCTGTTCCAAAGCGAACGTTTTATCACAGATGATGCGCACTCTGACGGTGCCAAAATTTGTTTAAATGACTGGTCTTCCGACAAAAATTTGTACGGCATTGGAGTGAAAGTACTCATCTGCGCCTCATTTACAGTTTAGCTTAAAACGATGCACCTATCACCTATCTCCTCACCTGCACCTATCATATCGCCTGCACCTATCAGCCATACCCATCACGGCAGCTTAGTCGTGCCGTACCACATATGGCGGTGCCTAAATTGAGGTGAGGGAGGAATGCGGAAACACTTGTTGCCGTGCTTTAGGACCATGGTAAGAAACCCCAGATGGTCAACATTAATCTGGAGCCTTTCCTTACAGTGTCCCCAATAAGGCGCTGTGCAGCCTCGGGATGTTAAACGCCGCAATTTAATTTTAATTAGTGGTCACGGTCATTTGAATTAAAATAGAGCGAGCATACATAAGTACATAATCCATTGCGCGGTAACTTCGCTTGTCTGCTGCTTCCCTTTGCGGCTCTCCACTTTTTAAGACCCAACCTTTGCATGTTTATGTGCATCATGACAGCAGGAATATTTCGTGCGGTAAATATGAGTATAACAGCAACAAAAAAAGTTCAGTTTTACCCAAGACCAATGAGATCTGCGTGAAAATGCGATGATTTCAGTAGTTTCCCTTCCTTTTGGGCATTCTTAGTGGTGAAATGTATACACGCAGCTTCGGCAGTAGTGAAAGCATGGTATAGGAGCTATTTTATAGCAATAGATTTCAGTGGACAGATTATGCCTTTTGTTTGCTGCGTACAGCGCAGATGGCACCGAGAAACGTGTGCTCACTAATCATCGCGTCTCCTTCATTCTCACCCGTTCTAGAATTACGGATCCTGAAGTTCTATCGGCGCCCCATTACTACGTCTGATCTGATTACGCGCAGCATGCGTCCTCAGTCACGTATTGCTAATCGCGTAACACGCACGCACGCACGCACCCCCCCCACCCGCCTACACCCCCCCCCCCCACACACACGCACGCACGCACACGCGCGCACGCACTCACGAACGCACGAACGCACGCCACAGCGGTGGCCTACCGAGCTCAAATCCCGGTGCCTCCGGAAACCCACATGTTTCTATGTAATGGGTAGTGATGTTCCCTCACCTCGTAGTCGGCTCTCGTAGGGGTTCACGTCTCGAATAGGGGGCCCAACAGAGATTTAAGAGAAAACACAGACGCACACACATTGCGGTCTGTATAGATTAGCCGATATCGTCATTGTCTTCCGACGCACATTTTACCACACCACAACGAGCATGGCACACTTCCATGAAAAAAAAAAAGAACGACATTCTGCGCACAATCCATCGAAGACCACCGCGTGGTTCACGTTCGCAAGTAAAAAAGGCCAGCGTCGCCACATTTTCATCACGCAGTTTACCACACGTCGATGTTCTCGGGCACACAATACTGCTAATCTGGCTGGCGAGAGAATTTTGGAGATTCAGGTAAAAAAGCAAAAGAAAGAAAGAAAGAAAGAAAGAAAGAAAGAAAGGCACGCGTCCACGTGGCGCCTACCTACACCAAGCACTGCTCGACTGCCCCGCTCAGAGAGCCGGCGGCGGCTGTTTTGCCAACCAAGGTCACTGCACGTGCGCCGGTGACGCCACGCTGTGACGTCGCCGGCGCGGTGTGACGTACCCCAGGAGAGGGCTATCGTGGAAGGCACTTACGAAGAAGTTTCGTGTTTATGTACGAACACTGAGATCTAGTACGTCCCATATGTTGAAGGCGACAACATCACCTGAAATCTAGTTGGATTACCAGAGCGCTAACTGTTGTTGTCCTTTGTGTAGAACCTGCAACATTCGCAACCTTGACAAATAATGGGCGTATGCCAGGGATTCGCTATTAATATGGCTGAGACTGCAGCCAATTAAGGTGCGAGAAAGATTAACTGCCGTAAATTGAAAATGCGTCATGGGAATATTAGCGTCATCATCAACATCGTGAGGTATTTTAACCGCAGCATGAAAATGAAGTCCACGTAATAGTCGCAAATTTTTATGTTCTTTTTTTAAATATGTTAACTGAGCGTACAATCACCTGATTCTTGTTCCATCCCTCATTGTGGATATGTGCCGTCTTTTAAAGGAGCATCATCCTCAACAGTGCGTTTTGGTTTCATGGATCTGATAGCGTCGTATGCTGCGCACGTATACTGCCACACAAACTCCACGTATCGCTATTGCTACGGTAAAAAAAAAAAGAGTGCTAATGCTGATCGGGAGTAGCAGTATAATATAGGAAAGACGCAAAGGCACGCGCGAGGGCCTCCACTGCAGTCATAGGTCCACAGCAAGAACGAATGATTACGAAGGTGCCTCTGCTTCGGCTGTCGTCGCCCTTTTCCAGTACGATAGCGCGCGCAATCTTGCCACCATTTATTTTATTACCTGTCCTTTTGCTGTCTCTCTTTATTTGCTTTCCGGCTCGCACGGACCAGTAGCGTAAGAGGTATCGATGCAGCACAAAAGAAAAGTAGACAAGTCAGTTGCGCTGATTGAGGCCTTCGATTTTCTCGGGAAAGCCCTTTGCCTGTAGCGCCCGGCGCTCAGATACGTCTCTACGTATCTGTGCTTGTTTTTATTTTGGGTGCACTATACCTTCCCGGTCATAACCACCATGTGTGCCTCTATTACCTCTATTGCCTCCATTATCTTCCCCTTCTGCCCCCGTTCCCTCCCCCCCTCCACCCCATTTCACCTTATTTCTGGTCTTTTGCCGCCGTTCCTATACCGGAAGGTGTGTGCATTAGGGCAAGAGCCCCTGAGCGTGGCAGTTAGGTTCGATAACGAAACCTCTTTCAGTAGATCTATGGTGGCAGCCGGTGGGTGATTGGTCACTCGAGAGATCTTGGAGGCGTCGCAGCCTGCCTATCTCTCCTGTTATGGCACCCCTCCTCTTATTTGCTCACTGCATGCTGAGTTCCTGTCCGCTGGCACAAGAACTTGCAGAACAGTTTAACGAGGTGAGGTGGTACCAGTAATTTGAACGGAAATGTACGCAGGAGAAGTAGTTGCTAAGGGGTGCCGGATAGCGATATTTATCGGCGGACATTCTAGCCGTCTAGATGAAGGCGGTCAGCTAAACTATTCTGACGGAGCACGACAACCATTAGCACTTCATGTTACCAGGTAGTTTCCATTCCATGGAATGACAAGGCATAGCGCTGTTTAGCTTCGATGGCCTAATGAAAGCTCAAGCAGTACGAGAAAATGGCTAAAAAATTTTGTCTACCTGTGGAAATTGAGTCACCTGCCTGGCAGCCTGTGTTAATAGGAGGCATCAGTTCGCGAAACTCATCAGTGATATTTCTTTATTAAAATACGTGTAAAACGCAACTATGGATACTTTCTGAGCTGACTTCAATGACATTTGTCGCCTTTAGAGTAAAACGGGAATTATGTCGATTGTGGGCAGCGGACTTTCTTTTAGGAACCCATAGCTTTTACAAAAATTGTCGAAAAATGGTACGTTTCAGAGAAGATGAAAAGCCAAGGTTAAGAATCCGTGACTTTCATGATGGAAGAAGGCGCTACTAAATCGGAGACTTAGCAACACGCCAACATGCCCACCTGACAGATATTTTAAATCCGTAACTGTGCACCGAAAGCTGATCTCGCGGTTTTGTAAACTGCATCTGTTGGACCATCTAAAGCGGACCAATGTTTGAAGCTTGCGTTGTATGTTAAGAATGGTTACGGGGGTTTTGCAAAAAGTCCTGCTTATATATTGTTGGCATGTTTCAGAGCGTCGTATAATGCATCGAGTTTGCCCGTTTAAGATTAATAATAAGCGCAGTTCATGAAATTGTGATATCGTAGCTGATGCCTGAGCTTTAGGAAATTGATCCACATTCAAGAATTCGTGTAAAAGCATTGTTGGCCTGTATAAAAAATCTAATTTCTACAGTCAGTAGATTTAGAATGCATTTTTTAAATGTTTAACGACTCTATTCGTGGCCGCGTGGTATTGAACCCTCGGCGTCGTTATCAGCAGCAGAACGTCTAAGCCCTTAAGGCACTGCGGCGGCTTTACCCGTTCCTTAACTTTGAACATGTTGACCTACAAATGGTACCATGCGAGCAGGAAAACGAAGGTGAACTAATCAGCAGTATATTTAGAGAAGGTTACTTTCCATGTGGGAAAGGGAAAGAAAGTCTGGACAGACAACAGCTACACTAGATGAGCAGCGAACAAACTAAGCAATGCTCAAATAATCTGATCGCCACGAGGTCCACGATCAGCGAAGATTATGGCGATGGCGTTATCGATACGTGTGCCATGACAGGCCCTGTGCAACTGAACGTCAGTGACGGCAGTGAGGCGCTTGCTTTTGACGTGAAAATAAGGGCGCGCGGCTTCAAAGATGATCCAGAGCTGGGAAGTGAAGCATCGCTCCCTGATTAGGTGCGCGACCGAAGTGCAGCGTAAACACGACGACCGAGGTGGTATATGAAGGTAAGCAAACGACGCGAGACCTTTGTGCTCTGCGAGGGCTCGTTCAGACTCCAGCTGTACTATATGATGTTGTGCGCAGTCTCTTCAGCTAGTTGGATAACTCTGGCTATAGTTGGCCGGTTTCTTGGCTGGTTAGTTGTGTGGACGGTTGGTTGTTCTGCAGTGAAACGGCGCAATCCACTCTGGGTGTCGACCGTGAACCGGCCGGTATATATGGGTTCGAAAGAATAAATTCTTTGAATTGAAACCAAGTTAGCAACTGAAGATTGTGAAATCAAAGGCTAACTGGTGCGTATATGAAGTCTCGTAGCTAATCGTTACAGTATATAAACATGCGAATATAATAGATTCCTGCCCTCCTCACCCGCCGCGGTAGCTTAGTGGTTGTGGCGTTGACCAACTGAGAACGAAGCCGGGGGTTCGGATCCCACCCCATGGCGGCCGCATTTCGACGGGGGTGAGTTAACGCAACAAAAAATGTCATGTACTGAGATTTAGGTGGACGCTACTGCAGGTAGTCAAAGCGCATCCGGAGTTCCTCTATATATGGCGTGCCTGATAAACAGACCTAGTTTTTGAACGAAAAATCCAGTCAGAAACACAAAGGACAAGGGGAGAGGTTCACACCACAACGACTGGACTATCAACTGAGGTTTATTAGAATCGGTGTAGTCGCAGCAAGGCCAGCAGAGCCTTGCTGAGACTACACCGATTCTAATAATTTCCTCTTGTCCTTTGTGTTTTTGACTGGTCTTTTCGTTCAAGTATGTACCAACTGACCCAGATTTCAACCCTTCTGCAGATCTGGTTTTGCCACGTAAAACCCCAGAATTTTTTTTCTTGCACATTTCCCCCGCTTCGAATTCCTCAGTCCTTCCACTCGCCGTGGTGGATCACTAAATGTGCTTGTGTGTTACTGAACATGACGTCACAGGATCGAACCCCAGCTACAGCTGGTGCACTTAAATCGAGGTGGAGTAAGCGTCGTGTCGCTCATCATTGTTTGAATAACCACAAAAAACAGCAGCAGCGAAAAGTCGAAGGAAGAGGCAAAGAAAGCTTCGCTTTAAAATATGCAAGTCACTGTGTGAGACAATATACGCACTTTGCTGACACGCACATTACGATGATTCGTTTCTTGAACAGCAAGCATAACCCGAAATTGAGATAAAAAAAGAAGAAAGGAACTACCTTGTGAATGAGACACGAATCACGAACACGCGCGTTTTGAACGATGCGGCATGTGTGTTTTTCACCTCTAAACTTTTATTTAGCTCCCATCGGCCAGCGCGCAATTTCGAGGCTGCCCATAGCCTTCGGAGTCTACTACGCGGCTCGAAATACGGCAGCAGCACAAAATGCGGACGATTGCCGCCTTTCAGCGAAGGCGCCTCGGCATTTGCCGACAGCGTGAGCTTGCTGCTGCTGCTGCTGCTGCAGCAAATCGAGCGTGCAGTGCGCGTGGCCTTTCTCCTTCCGGGTTTTCTTCCCAGTGCAGCCCGCGGAACTCTCGCGCGCTTCTAAAGACGAGTTCCAAGAAGAAGCGACGAAATGCGAAACTGCCTTTCACGGGCAGTTTCCCTCAAACCGGAGAGAGGAAGTGCAACGAGCTTGAAGGACGCAAAGAGACGCTGGAAAGAGACGCCCCTAGGTCGATTTCTCTTAGTCTTGTCTTAGTGTGCTGCGATACATAGTGGTTTAGAGTTTGTGATCCTCATATCCCATGTAGTACTCCGGAGATCGAAAGTCGAGGCACCTGCGACTCGACGCTACTTGTTCTGGTACACCTGTTGAGGAGGAACAGAAATAACTTTGGCAAAAAATTGGAGAGAATTGCGCTATGTGCTTATTGGTTCACCTTGGCAAAGGGAGCTATATTGAAAAAAAAGAAAAGAAAACAAGCGAAAAGAAAGAAATCGCGATTAAGCTGGAGGACCACATTTAAGACACGTGCACAAGCCTGCACTTATCGAAAATTTTATATCTATTGGCAAGCCGAACTATAATGCCTTTCACCACCTATACACGTCTAATACCGGGTGAAATACACGCTGCTTCAACAACAACGCATAGAAAACGCTTAAAAGGACCAAAACCGCAAATAAATCAGAAGCATCTCTGATGTAATGAAAATATGCGTAAGCGGACTTTTCTTGGCGCTGTGTTGATAAACAACTTCATTTCCTGCATATGCGGTGACGTTTCTAAATTTCTAAATTGATTAAGTGACAACCTTCCGTGTTGCTTATATATATTGAAAATGATGATATGAAGGTCGCACTGTGCTGCAGGCAAACGAGCCGGCTCGGTAGTCTTGGCGTCGTCGATTATTTTTCTGTTCGAGATGCTTCGCTCTTTACTCTGACCGATGAATCAGGTGCAGGTTTTGAGCAGGACAGAAATAGGCGCGAAAATTAGCTGCTACTATATGTTAATTTATGGGTAATTGAGACAGCAAGGCCCTTCCTTGGGCTGCAAAGATCCGCCTTTGCATTGTGAGCAGCTTGCGTCACTTTAAGTAATGGATAATCGATACCTCGGCTTTGATACTCCGCCGATGTCCTCCTATATGCACAGAAGAGCGCTCGCATGCGTACTATATACGCATTTGTTACTGCTAATACACTCCTATTCATGGGGAAGAAAAAGGGACCGAAAAATGAAAAGACGCCAGGAAGGAAATTGCGTTTTCGAGCGCATCACGGTTCTCTTTTGACCGAACCGTGCGCATTTTTACCTTCTTTTCTCTGCGTGTGATTCTCTTCGCTGACTTTTGTTGTTGCGGGTTCGTTTGACAACTGCGACTGACTATTCCACGTCGCCGCGTTCAAGGGGCGTTAGGTGACAGCGCCACGCTCTGCTTGCGCGCGTCTAATGTAGAGGGCGTGCGAGAGGCAGCAGAAGTGCAAAAAAAAAAAAAAAAGAACGATTAAGCGGCAAGGCACTTGCTCCCGACTTAAACACTTTGCATAGCGAATAATTGCCTCATTGTGCGGTCGTTCCTTGGACGACAGTGAATCTATACGCGTTCCTATAGCTTTGCGTATAGTTAGTGTCCTACATTATTGCATAGCGTGCTTCATATATAGCTGCACCCCGTCCCCTGCCTCCACCGATAGAAGTTGAAGATGTTGCTCGGGAGTCACGCATATACAGACGTAGTTTTGCGTTATCACCGTAAAGCGCAATGTCTTGCGGCCCTGTTGCTAGCGCGCAATGCTGCCACATTACGACGTATTTTCTATAGCTGTTCGTGCAGGAAACGGCGCAGCCTGTATCCGATGGCTACGCAAGCACCGTGTCACTTGGTAAAGACCGCGACGACGTGCGTCTATAGACCGATTCGCCCAAGAGTGCGTTTCGTCGACGTTGGTGCAGACCCACCAAGCTAAGGTTACACTGAGCCTTCCGGAGTGCAATAACTGATAATGCAAAAATGGGGGTAAGGCGTGCTGACACTGACAGAAGAGAAGTGGACAACACGGCGTTCATGTTGCCCGCTTCTCTTGTGTCCGTGTCTGCACGCCTTACCCTCTTTTTGGCATTATGAATCCTTACTAACTAGCTCGGCCTTTCTGTCGTTCTAGGCAATAATTGGCTTAGTTACAAGTGATTCAAAAATAAAGGTAACATGTTAAGCTCATGAACGCGAACATCAAGTGCAAACAACTGGCGGAAGGTAAGCTTTTTTAGTGCTTACGTAAGATTTAAGAAGAAACGAGTTTCGCCCTTTGCTCAACGGCAAGTGAAAGAGAACTGCCGCCTGCATTTTCGTAATTGCAAATTTACGCCTCGACAGCGAGCGTTAAAAAACACGAACGCAGCGTTCAACATGCTTTTGTTTTGTCGTGATCTTGAGGAAACGGTGTAATTTCTCCGCGCCCCATACATATTTTTTTTCCGAAGGTGGAAATTAGAGCCCGAGGCGCTTAGTTAACGCGTAAACGGCCAGACTCACATCGTGGCTCGGCTGCGAGCGTTGTTGCATCAGTGATGAAAGATGTGACGTTTTTTTTGTGGTGTTATATAGTAGTTTCACAGGGGTATTGCGTCCTGCCTGGATAAGTATTGCTCAGAACATTTCGCAAGCGTTCGGATCTCAGCAGAAGGAGCAACGTCCAAAGTTTGAGAGAAATTGCTACCCTGGAGACGACAGGTTTAGCTTTCGCAAGCGGTCTGAAGTCATAAGATTGCAAACTTGCCGCTGGTCGCATTGTACCGTGTCCCGCCTCACTCTATTATTATTATTATTATTATTATTATTATTATTATTATTATTATTATTATTCCTTTGAAACCTTGCCCGAACCCTTAATGCATCATCGTAGCACTCTCAAAAATTTCTCTAATACATGGAAGAAATATTCCTCTCTCGATGTTGCCATCTTGTACACCTAATACTTTCACGCTTGCCTTGTCGCCCGCAATTCTTTCGAAAACGTACGGTTTCTTCTCACGTGATTTTTTTTTCTAAAGTTTTCTCGCTGGCCTATTTTTTGGCAACGGTGGCTTACTTTTGCCTTCTCCGAAACGCAGGGTATAGAATGCTTCGCTGGTACACGTTGACGTCCTTACGATGACGATCTTAACCCAGAAAGCCAAAAGTATGAGTTTTATCACGTCCGGTTCGAGGCCTCGAAATTCCGATTTCAGCGAGTGAAACTTAACGCAAAGCCGCAGTTTAGCGCTTTCAGTTTCGATCGAGCGTGTTATCAGTATAGTGGGTAGCTCAGGAAGGCAATCACTACTAATTAACTATATGCAGCGCAGTGTTTTTCCGAATTAACATTTTATTGATTTCTTTTCGACGAATGATCTCTCCATGGCCAGATATCAAGACGTTGTTTTAATTTCCACTGATCTGGAACGGTGATTAGGCTTTGTAGGATTAAGGAAGCCTCTGGGAGCCTCTTTGGGTTTGACAGCACCACAGCTATGGCGACAAACGCTAATCTACGACGATTATCTGTCACGCAGACGCTCCTGTTGTCTTACCTCCTGCAACACAGCGAGGAAATTCCTGGTGGCGCCGAAGGAACCGCCGGTCCCGCGTCTTTTGTCCCCCACCGGCGAAATGCTGTTCGCCAACTGGCCGTGCCCTTCACCGTTTAGCGCGATGTACTCAGCGCGGCTGTTCTCCTGGCCAGTATTGCCGGCGCGTGAACCAAGAGATGGGTGGGCCGTCGACAATCCGGGGGAAAAAACTTCATGCCCCTTGTCCACTCTATTCCTTGTGCGTCACCGCCTGTACAGCCAGAACACTCGCTCTCTACAGCACCATCGGGACATCGCAACAATCCCAAGTGCACGGCTGCACTAAGTCTGTTCCCGCCCTGGACCGCGCATGTCCTCATGGTACCGGCCGCACCTAATCGAGAGGCATCTTCGCCCTTTCCGCGCCTCTGCCTTATAAAGCCGATCGGATCCTGCGCGGCCTTGCCTGTGTTTGACAGCACCACAGCTATGGCGACAAACGCTTACCTACGACACTTGTTTGTCACGCAGGTAAACTACCACTATTCCTTATTTACGCCTGGACGTACTCGCTATGCTGCTTTATTGGTGCTGCCAAGCTCAAGCTGTTGTTTCGCAGTTATTTTTCAACTGTTTTCGTGTTCTTCGGCAAGTACTAATTTTATGCGGTGACATCGAGCCCCGGCCCTAGCACCCGCAGCGATGAAGCACCAAATGATTTAATGGAACCACTTAACGAATTCCGTACTGGCCAAGCATCATTACTAAATGCATGAAGTCGATCAAGCAAAAATTATCTCAGGGCGACAAATCCTTTGATGACATAAAAGAAAAAAAACGACTAACTAAGATACAAGAAGATAGCTCGGCACTTGTCACGGTAAAGAATGAAGTCGATGAGCTCAGAACGCTCGTCGAACAGAGTGCAAATAAGATTGCGTCCATTCAGGCTAAACTTGACGATTCTGAAGATAGGACGCAAAGATCAAATCCTGTCTTCTTTGGATGGAGAGATACTGAAAACGAAACGTGGACTGCGTCCGAAACCTCAGTAATTCAGCACTGCAGTACACAACAGCCCCATTGAACATTTAGACATAGAAAGAACCCACAGGTTAGGTCGCTTTATTAGTAACAGAAATAGACATATGATTTTTAAGTCCGCCTATCTTAAAGTAAAAGAGCGCGTGTTGTCGTGCGCTAAAAAACTAAAAGCAACTGAATACCAAATCTCGGAAGACTATTCTCCTAATACGCTAACTGCTAGAAGGTACCTAGTTCAGTTTGCCAAAGCACAACAGAGACCCTTCCAACTGCGCTAGGACAAATTACTAATCGGAAGTACAACTTACACGTACGACCATAGTTCTGAAAAGGTAGTAGCTCGATCACAGGGTTTCTAGCATCCGACCGTCACAATAACCGTCACAACAAGTACCTTTCATTTCTCTACACCAATATCGGCAGTATTCTTCCGAGACTTAATGCCCTCCATAGCCTGCTGAGTACAACGTCAACGAACATCGCCATTCTTACTGAAACTTGGCTTAGCCCATCCATTAAAAATGCGGAAATTCTTTCACATTTCCAAAATTTTTCTATATTTCGACGCGACAGAGCACATGAAAGGGGTGGCGGCGTACTCATACGTGCTTATGGAAGTCTTCACTGTGCAGAAATAACGATAACAACACCTTTAGAAATTGTCTTTGTGACAAGCAACGCTTCCCGCCCAGCTGTTGTTATCGGTGCACGCTATCGTCCACCCGACGCAGACCGCTCTTTCGTACATGACTTTCATGACTGCTTCACTCGGTAACAAGGCTTCATCCGCAATCTCCAATCATGCTGTTCGGCGATTTGAACTTCCCTGCCATCTATTGGTCCAACATAGCTGGAACAGCCTCAAAAACACTGTTGAAAGTCATTTCATTAACACATGTCTTACGTTTGGCTCAACACAAATCGTCAGTAACTCTACGTGGCGCGGCGACGTCTTCTAACATAGTAGACCTTATAGTACACAGTATATAACATAGTAGACCTTACTTTGCACTTCGATAATGTTTCGCCACTATAACGCATTTTCCCGGCCTTAGCGATCATTCAGTGCTACATAGCTCATTCTAATGTGGCCTTCGCTAAAACTATTACGCTTTACGACAAAGGCAACTATACTGATATGAATTGCAAAATTTGCCAGCTTGCTCGTTACTGGTTTTTCAGAACGTTCCGCTGAAACTAACTGGCTCATTTTCAAAAATAAAATACATGAACTGATAAAAACTTACATACCTACTATCACTATAACCGAAAAGCATTCATAACCGTGGTTCAACACTGCACTAAAGCGATGCAACAATAAAAAGAAACGGCTCTACCGCGCTGGTAGACATTCTGACTCTGAGTGCGCAAGGCATAAATACTACACCGCTGAAAAAACATACCTATCGCTTGCTGGTACAACAAAACGCTTTTTTTTTTCGACTACTTTACCAAACATTCTGCGTGATAACTCTCAACAATTCTGGAATATTATAAATCCAAAGCCTTTGCAATAACTTGCACTGTGTGACGAGCAAAATAAGCCTATTCCTGATGATGAAACCTTAATCGTGTATTTTCTTCCATGTTTACTAATGAACCCAAAGGTGAACTTCCTGAATTCCCATATTCAAATTATCACACCATGCGGGTAATCACTTTTAGTTCTGATGGCATCAGAAAATGTATTGATGATTTGAAGCTGTCATGTTCACCTGACATCGATGGTATCAATTCCAAAGCCTTAAAAATACTAAATATTACTACTAAAATTTACTACTAATAAATACTAAATAGCTAGCGAGACCTGTTGTCATATTTTTCAGCAGTCTTTGTCATCCGGAGTGGTGCCGGATGACTGTAAAGTGGGTAAGGTTATACAAGTCCCCGAAAAACGTCCATTATTACGTAGTAGTTACCGCCCAATTTCTCTAACCAATGTCTGTTCGAAGTTAATGGAACATGTACTTTACTCTCACATTGCTACATTCCCAACGTCAGTCAGTTTCTTCAGCCCTAACCAACAAGGCTTCCGCAAAGGTCTATCTTGTGATAGCCAATTAGCTCTATTTATATATGACATAAGCTCTAACCTTGATCAAAACATCCCAGTTGACGTTTGACAGGCGTTTGACAAAGTTCCGCATCGACAGCTTCTCCTAAAACTTTCTCGCTTGCACCTTAACCCTCTTGTATCAGACTGGATACGTAATTTCTTAACTAGCAGACAACAGTTTGTGTAAGCTAACAACGGCTCCGCCTCTAAAAGCTCCGTTCTTTCCGGAGTACCCCCGGCATAGTCATTGGACCCCTTCTCTTCCTTATATATATTAATGATTTACCCGCTAAACTTTCTTCTAACATTCGCCTTTTTGCTGACGATTGTGTCAAACATCGCCCAATCCTTACTACCACCGACAACCGCACATTACAAGATGGTCTTGACAAAGTTACCATTTGGAGCAACATGTGGCTAATGTCACTGAATACTACGAAGACTTTGCTAGTACCTTTTAATCGGCCGAAGCATCACCATACCCCGACGTACGTTCTCTGCAACTCGGAAACATAATCTGTGGAGTCATGCAAGTACCTTGGCCTTACACTTTCAAGTAACCTTTCTTGGTCTTCTCATATTACGAACATCTCTAACGAAGGCAGTCGCGCGCTTGGTTACTTCCGCCGCAACTTGCGCTTAGTACCCCAATCCTTAAAAATACTAACTTATCAAACTTTTGCAAGACCTAAGCTAGAATAGGCATGCTCTATTTGGGACCCACACCAAACAGGCCTTTCCAACACTGTATAGAAGCAGTTCAAAATCGTGCAGCTCGTTTTATTTATTCTGATTATTCATAACACACTAGTGTGTCTCAGCTAAAATTAAATGCAGGTGTTTCCAAACTACAACATCTAAGGTATCATGTTTTTAGACTGTTGTCTCCACCACAAATTTAATCACTCTGCTCCCAGTACTTCAGCCATCATTTCAACGCACCGTCAATCTTGCCGATTACGTCACGAAAATTCTGTGTACCCTCCGCCTGCCCGAACCACTGCGCATCTTCATTGCTTTTTTTTTTTTGTGAAGACTGCCCGGGATTGGAATGACCTTTCCACCGACGCCGTGCACCACTCCAGTCCACATCATTTCAAAGCTGCCATGGAATCCACATTTCACTGAAGTGATCACCCATCCCTCATGTAATACCCCGCACCGGGGCCTTTGAGTTATTAATAATAACTATAATAATATGCAAAAAAAGAAGAAGAGAAATCTTTTGTGCGAAGAAGTCAGTCTGCGTTGCCGGTAAGGAATGTAAATGAGTAAATTCAGAGCGCGGACTACTGGGACACAAGCTAAGGCACAAGAAAAGACAGAACGTGTCCCAGTAGTTCGCGCTGTAAATTTAACTATGCTTCCACGCCAACTCGCCCATCTTTCACTTTTGACCTAAATGAGCAACCCCGAATATCTGCGAATCACGAGGCATCTGTAAGTCGAGCAAAAACTGAAGCATTATTCATAAAATGTAATATTTCTAGCGCGGCACAGGGGACACAGCAAAAGAATACAGAGAGCCGAAAACGCGGTTTCAGGAAGGAGAGGCGGTGATGTATGTAAAATGTCCCACAGCTTAACACGCGTGAAATGCAACAGTCTATCAGACAGCCTATGTTTATGATCCGTCCAGCGTCACCGCAATAAAATGCGAGGTACGAAACTTCTAAAGCAATGAAATGGTGATGTGCCCGAATAAGAGATAAATAGATAAAGGAAGCGCTCCAATAAAATTAATACGTAGTTGTAGAAATAATCACGCGCAGGCTTTCTGGATAGGTTGACTGTGTCGCCACATTATTCACATGTTCACTTCAACAGCGTCGTTTTATGTACACTAGCCCACCCCATCCAACTCTGAAAACAATTTATGTCGGTTACACGAGAATATAGCCTTTCTAAGTCAGGTACGTGGAGCAGCTGTTTCTCATTAGTAGCAGACGGGTAGCGACAATTAGGCATGATCGATCAAGGTAATGAGAACCATTTACACTGTATTTACAAGCAAGGTCGCTTGGTATTGACCGCGCCCATCATTGCCACTTGTTGCATTTCGTACAGGAATGCTTAATGAAAGGACCGTAATCATGCGTCTTCCAGCAACAAGACCCGTTTGTGGTGAAGGTAACTACAACGCAATTATTCGGCTGCCTCTTTTGGACACGCAATGCGCGCTAAAATTACGAGGTGCGATGTCAGAAGGGTGATGACAAACGTGTGCATCTGGTGTCAGCGCATGCGATCGCAGAGAGCAGCGTTGGTGTAGAACGACAGGTGGGTTAACCAGAGAGTCCTGGTTGAATAACCTGATGGTAAAACGGGATAAAGGGACAGAAAGAGAATAGAAGCTCTCGAATAAGCGCAAAGCGCGTACACAATCCATTAGTAACAGGTAGCAATCTCAAGGTCTCCATTATGTGGATCAATGTTGATGTGGGATGTATAGAAAACGGTGCGGTTACGCTTTCCTTGAAATTTGAAAATCCAAGTTTCTGAGCCCGTACTCACTAAGGTCTTACGCTGAAATTGTTCGTGAGAGCAACCGACAGCCAATCACGATGCCCGACATATTATTAACCCAGGAGGCCAGCCAATGGCAAACAACACTTCCGAACGAAACGCTTTGCGAATACGGCCCTGTTTTCGTTTTTTCTCCCTTTCTCGTATTTTGAAGGCATCGCTTTAACACTGAGAGCACGTTCCTTCTCGTGCTTGTAGGGCCACGCACGCAAGCCCAGGTAAATTCAGGCAAACATGACTTTTTAAAAAGCTCTCACGTAGAAAGCGGCGCGCGATGTTTGTACAAACGAAGCCCACCTGTACTTGAAATGTCAAGTACACGCACAATTATACTTTCTTTCGCTGCAACGTTCGAAAGTCGAACGACTTCGGTTTCGCCCTGCACACTTCAATCTGGACAGCAGGACGAGAAGCTGCGTCTGACGTGCTAGTACGGTGGTCAGATAGTTCTAGGCAGCTGCAACACTGTATCTGCTTGCAAGATAGTAATATATTTCTACATGGCTCTTTGTTTGCTTCGAGAAAGAAGGCCCGTCACACGTAGGCCGGGAAATCTAACGTAATAGCATGCTTATACTGTCCGGAAATTTGACCTTCCCACCTTTCAGCGAAAAGGTGCGCACCCGCATACGCTACACGACAGCTTTTCGTATGCGACCCAGCATAGTCTCGCTATTTCGCGTGCTGCATGCCTAAGTTGAGCAGGAATTCTCGAAGATGGAAGGGCCGAGGCAGAAGAGAGGCTCTCGAGGTTCACGTTAGGTCCAATACCTCGTTTCGTTTCCTAACTCAGAGCGAAGTAGGGTGCGTTTGGAGGAAAGCGGGTTTTTACGCAACGCCTTTCTCTCGAGGCTAAGAGCTCGATTTTACGACGGAGCGTCTGCGACCTGAAGCTGCCCGCAAAACCCTACTTTGGCGAGCGCGCCAGCGGTAGTAACGCCGTAGGAAGTACGGTTTTATCGCACGGCTACTTTGACTAAAAGCGGCCACGTTCCCGAAACGTTTCCCGAAAGAAACAGACATGTCATGCGCAATCGCTGGCGGTGCACATTTGACCATTCTACGTTTCGTGCTCGTCTGTGTTGCATTTGTCTTTTTCAACAAAAGTAGTAGTAGTAGTAGTAGTAGTAGTAGTAGTAGTAGTAGTAGTAGTAGTAGTAGTAGTAGTAGTAGTAGTAGTAGTAGCAGCAGCAGGAGCAGCATTAGTAGTAGTAGTAGCAGCAGCAGCAGCAGCAGTAGTAGTAGTAGTAGTAGTAGTAGTAGTAGTAGTAGTAGTAGTAGTAGTAGTAGTAGTAGTAGTAGTAGTAGTAGTAGTAATTGTTGTTCCCTGTTAGCCTGGTGTCAGTGATAGCCACCCTGAGAAACAGAGGCCTCCCATGCTGTCAGCGCACTTCGTCAACTTCTTAGTGGACAGTGATCTCATACACTGTCTCTGAGTGTCAGTTCCGTGCTTGTTCGTGTGCCAGTTCATTGTTATGCATCACGATTATTTTGCTTGTGTGCAAGGTTGGATGTTTTAATGTCGGTTCAGTGTTATTAGATGACCACCGATGCCTATGGTAATCAGGACGTCGAACGCATGTAGATGTAACTGAACGAATGAAGCTGGCTTCACCCTTCAAGAGCTCCTATTGAGGAGAAGCCACATTGCATGCTTTGAACGAATAAACTGGTCAGTCTTTATTTCCACGCTTCCCCTTTATGCAGTGCCTATCTTCTCCCCTTTTACGCAGACGGGAGTCGTGCTCCTTTGAGAGGCGGTTCGTAGCGTCTTAAGGACGCTACGAACTAAGGTAATGCTATTGCTAAGGTAATGTAGTACGCCAGTGAACAGGCAAAAGAAAGCACGAGAGGCACTTTTAAAACACGATCCGAGTTCAAAATGTTTCGCCTTGCGCTTAAAGGAAAAAGAAAAACAATGTTAGCAAATGTCGGCATCACACCATTACACACCGCGCGCAGGTTAAGCAGTATATTCGGGAGCACAACATAGCTCCCCTTTCTTCTTATTTTGATCTATTGAATTGCAAATAAGCATTTCACAAGGAACCCGCATGGTCGTGCGGTCTCGCTTTCAAGAATTCCCTCTCAACCACGCACTAAGCATTAGAAAGAGCATTTACATAAAGTGTAAGCTTCATTTTTAAATTGTTGGAAAGGGTGTAGCGAGAAATTTATTGTATCTTATGGAACCAAAGTTTTCAACGATTTGACCCCTCCTCGACGAATAAGAACTGCTAGGAAATTCAAACTGGTGTGTAAGACGGTGTGTATAGCTAGCCCTATGGCTAGTTCTAGTATTAACACATAAATAATCCAGAAAAGGGCTCAATTAGTAGAGCATCACACACGTAATGCGAACACGTGGGACCGTTCCCCACCTGCGGCAAGCTGTTGTTTCATCCACTTTTAACTTCATTACTTTATCATTTCTTTAATTCAATTAGTAAGTGCAAGTAATTCACCCTCTGTTGTCCTTGGTGTCTGTTGGCTTCTTATGATTTTGTCACGAGCGCTGTTATGATCCACGGCTGCCGCGCAGACAACGAGGCGGAAGAAAGAAGAGAACGACGAGAGCCAAGCTGCCTCGGGACCGTTCAAAATGCGCCTATCAACCAGATTCACCCGGTTCTGCATTAAACACCTCGTGTGTAACATTTGGTGGAGGTGGGGGGTAACTCCCACGACCTACAACGGAGCCATCAGCATAAGAACTACGCTGAAGCCGTCGCCTCGCCGGACTTTCGCCGTCGCGCTCAATCATGGCCACAAAGCAAAATATCCTCACCAGCAGAGCCTTGGCAAGCCCAGTCCCTATCCAGCACTACCGAGAGCCACGCACGTTCTCGGCGAAGGCAGAGGAAGATGTGGATGAGTGGCTAACCCATTACGAAAGGGTAAGCCAATACAATAACTGGAACGCTGCCAGTCAGCTTAGGAACGTTGTTTGCTTCTTGGCCGGCACGGCGTTCGTATGGTATGACAACCACGCGGACATGCTACCTACGTGGACGCGCTTCGTTGAAGAGATCAAGAAGTGTTTCGGTGACTCGGACGCAAAGAAGAAACGTGCAAAATTCACATTAGCCCGGGAGCTCAGGTACCCGGCGAGACCTGCACTACCTATATCGAAGAAATTTTGAAGCTGTGCCGAACCGTCAACCCTCAAATGACAGAGGAAGATAAAGTGGGGCACGTCGTAAAAGGAATAGCGGAAGACGTGTGAAACTTCCTCATTGGTAAAGACAACTTGAACACTATCAGAACTGATACGTCACTGCCGTACGTTCGAGGCGCTGAAGACTCGCCGAATTACACCAAAGTTTGGACGGCTGGCCAATGTAACGACCGTAGCAAGTGTTGATATGAGTCCTCCGCACCCAGACCTTTCGTCCGCCATCCGCCAAATAGTCCGTGAGGAGCTCCAGTGGCATGACGAACAGGCACGTTATGCGGCGCCACGTTGCAGCTCCTACGTTTTCCGAGACACTCTTTGGGAACCCCCTTCGGCTACTTGGGACCACTCGGTGAACGTCGCGGATCTTAACGGCTCCAGAGACGAACCGCATTACGGTACGACCGAATCACCACACAATGATTCGCCCCCTCAACCTTTTCATCCATGCCCACGCAACTTTCGTCCACGAAGACTTGCAGCTACCTACGACTTTCAAGGGAAAGAGCCTCGTTACCCTCAACCGATGTCTTCGGCAGAATACTTCAATCCGCATTCTGAAGTTCGCCCTTTGCCAGTGTGTTACTTCTGTGGGATGCCTGGCCATGTAACTAGGTACAGTAGACGACGCCGAGCATCGAACTACGGACCGTCAGCGCCGACTATGCGGTCTAGCGGTCGTACACTGCGCACTCAATGACCGGGAGACTCCACTTCAGGAAGCGACTTCCGAAAGGACCGATGCACCGCCCAGGAGACCAACTCTGGAAAGGAAAGAACCCGGAACCGCTACCGCTCCCCTGCCTCCGACCGTACTTTGACGCCACCACCAGCCTTCCGAGCCTCCCGATCCCCATCCCCTCGGTATGGTATGGTATGGTATTCCTTTTGCGATGGCGCACACCACACTGTGGGGGATTGGCCAAGATTTGGACGAAATTAGGCTATCTTTATTAAAAACCAAAATTGGTAAAGCTAACTGGAGGAAATGAACAAAAATAATATGTTTAAGAATTCAAGACAATCTCTTTGTAGCAATTATAAAATCCTCCACGGTTGAGCAAATATCCCTGTGGCACTTTCCAAGAGAGGAGGCTCCTAGAGAAAGGATATTTATAATTGAAAAGCTCAAACCAAGCTGTGTAAATCTTGATTCTAGATTTTTTCTTAAAGAAGTGAAACGGCGGCAGAATATGAAAAAATGATCTATTGTTTCATCTTCTCCACAGACTGGGCACAGAGGGGAGGGCACCAGACCAGCCCTGTGACGATAGAAGTTTAATTTTGGTATTCGACAACGTAATCGGGTAAAGATAACTTAAGTTTATCTGGTGTTCTCTTCTTCTTTCTTCCACCTCGTTGTCTGCGCGGCAGCCGTGGATCATAACAGAGCTCGTGACATTTGATAAAAAAAATCGGGCCCTCCGTCTAACCCTCTTTTCTCTCTCTCTCTGTATATATATATATATATATATATATATATATATATATATATATATATATATATATATATAGTTTGAAACTGCAATTGGTCATGGAACAAACAATGATTAAGAATAAGTTGCAGTGTTTTACACGCCAAAATAACAATAGGATAGAGAGGCACACAATTGTGGGGGACTCTTTATTAATTTGTACCCGTTACGGCTCTTTACGTGCACCTAATTCTGAGAACACGAGCATTCATTCCTCCCACATCGAAATGCGGTTGCCACGCCCAGGATCAAACCAGCGACCTTAAGCTCAGCAACGCAAAACCATAGCCGCTAAGTTACCGAGGCGGGTAACAGCAAAGAACAATTTGGAGGAACACAGGTGAATTAGTCTGGTGGTTCGATTATATCAAAAATTATAAGGGATTGAAGAGAACGGTTCATGTATACAAAGGCACCACAAATAGCTGAGGAGATATCTTTTAGTCGTCTGATTCGTATGATTTTAGAAAATTCATTATCTTTTTTTTTTCCATTTTGTCGGACAATGCGTCGGGTACGTCGGGGGCGTGAAAGGAAGGGGCCACTAACCGCCCTTTCTAGATGCGCCCCCTCTGGCATCGCACTGCAAATGTCACGAAAAGCTCGCGTAGCCGGTAAAAACGCAAAAAGGAACCTGCCATCTGGATCGCTTTTCAACGACTCGCTCGAGCTCAGAGACCGGTTTTATCTTCTCGAATTATTTCTCGTTCGAGGCGCATTTGCTCAGCTGTGCTTCCAGCTCGTTTAATATCCAATTACAGCCTCCGAGCTCTCCAGGCGCACAAGAGCGAAAATATATGCTCATTCTCAAAACACATCGAAATTTGCGCGGTAAGATCTCCACAGAGTGAAACGAAACGAATGCTTCAATTAAGGCCCCAGCTCGGGAATATATTACTCAGAGAACCTTTTAAGGGCGTTTTTATATTTGCATATACTTTTTTTGATGAGCAGTTAGTGACGCTATGCGCGTGGTGCATGTGCGTTCTCCAATGAAGTTTGGTTTCCAAGGGGCTTGCGCTTAGTAAATTCATACTCGCTTGATCGAACGTTTGCGCTCCCTGCAATGTAAAGTAGTCGAAGTCTGAAAATGGCGAGTGGCCCTGTGTTTTGCGTCTCGTCTGACAGAGGAGTCGCCGCGCGCTTCGTTTCGTTCGCCATACATTTTCCACGAGAAGCGGAGTTTCCTCAGCAAGTAGTTTGTTAATGGACAGTCTTAGCAGATCGAGCTTAGCTCGGGCTGCGCTCAGATTTCACGCGCTCGAAAGTCCTGCCGGGATGTGCGATGATTTTACATTATTTTCATAGGCGCGTCTTATAGGCTTGGCCTAACTTGGCTGCACGATGACCAGGATTCCAAGTTGAACGAAACCTTCCAGCCCCGGTCGATCGACCGTGTAAAGCGTTCTATGTACCGACGTAAGCGTTTTGAGCGTTGCGCGCCTGAGCACTAGCGTTCACGTTAAGCGGTTGTACGCGCATCGCTAGCGTAAAGCGATCTCAGCTGAGCGGACCGTAGACATTCAGCTAAAAAAAAATTTAAAAAAATCGCTCCATAGTTAGCACTGTAAAAATTCAGAGCGACGCAGGAACGTTAACGTACTCCATTATCCCGCGCTTTAATCATTTTTTGCGAGTTGATATTTCTTGGTTAGTAAGTTACAAGCCATTCACGTTATTTCTATTCTTTTAAACACAACCTGCGGATTGTTTTAGGAGGCTAAAATGTTTAATTTTAGTCTTTTTGGTATTCTCAGGCTGGACAACGAGTTATGCGCAGTGTTCTGTTATAGCGTGGTCACTTAATGCAAAGAAATGGTATTTATAATCAGGGGCGCCAGTTGTCGTTACTGAAGTATTAGTTAGTCGGAACTGTTGTCGTAGAAAACTCGGGGGCTACCTATGCTCCCAGTATATTTTAGAAATAATATTTACCATGAACTCTCCCTGCTGAAGTACACCTACACATACAGGAATGTGTTCGAAAAACAAAGGCACAAATTTCAGTTTAACAGACAAGGCGTGTTGGAATCCACTCTGAGTTTCTATAGAGAGTGTGTGCATAGCCGGTATAATAGAATTTGTACAAAATTGGGCAGAGAGTAAATGGATAAAAATGCACAGAAATACTAGTTGCTCCTGTTAGAACGGATGAAAAAGTTTGACGAAATAAACAAGAAGAAAGAAAACAACGGTGCGACAGGGCAGATGTTGATTCACTCTTCCTTCAACAGAGATGCAAACATGGGACAGTACTTACTGTGTTCCACTCTGTTAGGAAAGACAACCCGCGTGGGAACGTCCGCAAATGGGAAGACGCTCTTGGTAGCAGTGTTATGTGTGCCTGCTTTTCGTTAATCAATTAAATGGTTTCTTGTTTCTTGCTGATCAGAAATGTGCTCAATGCGCCCTCTCCACCCTTTACTCTCGTACTTTTAAGAACATTTTTGTTCAGGCTGTAAACAAATAAGCGTAATTGTCACCTAACTTAATTTCACGCTTGAAACGTTGATTCAGTTGACAGTCGTCTCGTGTTGTCCAAGTTCGGTTTAACGTAACTTTTATTATGCGCATTATTTTTCGTTGACGCATGAGATTACCAACGGATTTCGATATGGATCTCATAATAGTCGTTGTCGCATTCCAAACATTGTGTAGACGAAGATGCCCGTATAACAGCGCAAGAAAACAAAAATCGTGAAGTAAGGAGGCGTGGAGATATATTTCGCCAGTCTTATCGGCTCTTTTCTGAAAGTACGACGTCACACCTCCATACTAGCATGAGTGGTCGCGATTGTAGTCATATTCAACGCGAGAGGTAAGCCAAACCTGCCTTCAGATTATTTACTGTGGATTGTTGCCCATGGAAATGTGAAACAGAAAAAGTTCAACAATTCACGCACGAAAACTGTGATCCCGCAGTTTTGAGCAAGTAATGTCGTCGCTATCGATGTCCGCCCGGAATAAGACCACCTTCTCTCACACTCTTAGATGACTGAAAGCTCCAGCAAGTATATTTGCCAAGTGGCTCTCAAAGAGTCGGTGAATGCTTTCGCAACGAAACGCCTTTATGTATCACCATTTGCATAGTGCTGTTTATAGGGCGCACAGACATAAGCTGGCCAAGGAACACAAACCGGGGTTTGATCGGACAAGCTATGATTTCTGTTTGCTCAGTTCTCTGATAGGTGAACGCTGCCATTTCCATCGCTTTGCTTCGGTACTTTTTGAGGGCTTGGTGCGTGTAACGATTGGTCTGCGCGATGCTTCTGTTTACTGACTACAGTGCCGGCCATCCTTCCGCTTCTCCTACACAGGGTTCTAAGCGAAAGTTCAGTACGCGTATATGTAAGTTACTAAATGGTTGTGCTTTGCGCGAGATTCCCATTCCACCCCCCTACCAACCCCCTCACACGCACACTTTTTTTGTTGCATAAATAATCATCACCACAAATTACAGCGGAAAACCTCGCCGTGGTGGCGTAGTGGTTATGGCGATTCCTTGCTAAGCCCGATGGCTCGGGGTCGAATCCAGGCTGCGGTGGCCGCATTTCGACGAGTAGCGAAGTGCAAGAACACCCGTGTACCATTCATTGTGTGCACGTCAAAGGATCCCAGGTTGTCGAAATTAATACGCCGTGCCTCATAATGATATCGTGGTTTTGGCACGTGATTAAAACTCCAGAATTAAATATTTTTTGACAGCGGGAAAAGAGAAGCCTTGAAGTGAGCGTGAGGTCAGCACTGAAATCTGTTTGGAGGTGATAGTAGCGGTTAAAGAAAGAGTAATACTTGCACTGTATGTTTGTTTAAAGTATTCACCCCTATAGAAACGTAAATGGTAACAACAACAACAACAACAACAACAACAACAACAACAACAACAACAACAACAACAACAACAACAACAACAACAACAACAACAACAACAACAACAACAACAACAACAACAACAACAACAACAACAACAACAACAACAACAACAACAACAACAACAACAACAACAACAACACGAAGTAGGGGTAAATGCAATCAGGGTTGAAGAAAGAAAGACATGAAACCCCTGAATGTATAATACAGTGAAAATATCTTTAATATGACAAAAGATCCAATCACGCGAAAAAACAAAAGAAGAGAAACGAAAAAAAGGACATGGACTGTTAAGACCGGCCCGCTGAGGTGCAAGTTTTGCCAGCCAGTTGCGACAGCGGCGTCAACTTTTCTTGGAAAGCCACCGTTACGTTCTAGCCTCGGCGCCGTTGTGACTAAACGCGGCGATCGGCGGACCAACTATTGTTACTGAACCCGCCACCGCCGATCTGATCTGCTATGAGCGGGGGAGTTGCTGAGGGAACGTCTCTGGAAGCCCCTTCCCACGCGCCGTTCAAGACTCAAGACAATGGACAACCGGCGGCCGCGCTGTGGGGGTCAGCTCGGGGAATCGAATGTGCCGTTCTTGACGTCAGCCCTCGTCTACGGTGCCTGGTCGAACGTTTCCCTCACCTTGGGATCGAAGGAGGACCGAGTGTTTATAAACCGCTGTTGTGCGGCTGCTCAGGGTACTTTCTCTCGCAGTCATGCTAGACTGATGAACTGTAACGTCCTGCTGTAGATACTGTAAATAAACCCATATTCCTCGTTCTCGATGAGAAGCAGTCCTCCCCTTCAACAACGTCCTCAGTCGGATAAGTTGGACGACGGCATGGGCCAGCTACCATCTAATTCATGCCGACTCCAATCTCGACAACTGATTACGAGCGATGGGATTGACCCCCCAATCCTCACAGGACACACATAGAATATACACTCACAAGCGTGAACTTTCAACTGTTTCATATCGACCTTATATGGTACTTGTCCTTGCTTGCTTAGAATGTCACGCACGAATTGTATACAATATTTAATTCGAAATAAAATAAAGAGGGGAAATGCATGCTTTTGATTTTGTTTTGTGCATATGTGTGTGGCATTTCCATAATGAGCTAAATTTAAAGCTGGCGCTCGTCGCGCACATAGTTTCCTTTTTTCTTTCTTTCTTTCTTTTGTACACGATCCATCGAATCTGCTATTCCTAGAAGTTGTGTACTGGTGGAATTACTCAACAAGACTGCTGAGTAATCAAACTTAACGCTATTCCCTGCCAGCTCAGAACCACACTAAGGAGCAGACGTTTGTAGTTCCCATACCATCAGTTCACTCAATAGAAAAGAATATTTGTCTATTTATCTTTTCCTGCGGTTCCACGGCAAACTGGTTTGGAAGCAGGCGCGCGACGTGTACTTTAAGCAATTGCAATTAAAGATGTATAAAGAGAGAAGCGCATTTGACAGCCTAATTTCTAAATTCTGTAATTTAACTTTTCTCGAGTTTTGTGCCGTGCGTATGGTTAAGCTAGTGTCTGGAGTTCCCATTAACGAGTTTTACTCTAAACTCATTTTAGTTACGGACCAACTAGCCTAACTGAAAACGAGGAAGTTTGTTTCTATACTTTCGAAAAAAAAAAAGAAGTGCTGCTACGGTGTTATGCTGCTGATAAGTAATATCTGTAATCAGTGAAAAGCGCGAACCTCCAAAACCCATATTAGCACACGTTCGTCAGTGCAAGCATGAACTAGTGAAACTTCGAGCTACGATCGCTTCGTACACCCTTTGAGTTACCCCGCTAATAGTTAGACAGTGTTGCGCAGGAAGTAGTTAGCCGAGACTAACTTGGCAGTCTGCTTCTTATGTTTTTTGCTTCTTTGCAAACGAGTAATATAAAGGCTGCCGGTAATGCGTGAATCAGTTTCTCAATGTCTGGCGCGTCGAACGGAAACACCGGAGACAGATATATTTTGAGCCGGTACAGTACAAACTTCCGTGATGTCGCAGTTATTACATCATTCTAATAAATTAGGCACGACGTCGAAGAATCCCCTGTCGCGGCACCCTGACTACCTTTGAGTTTCTGGGTTGTTCGTTGCTTCGCAGACGCACCGTTTTAGATCTTAGACTGCGGCCGATGGGTAATCGCGCTGGTTAACGGCACAACTTCCGCCAGACAAAGATGCGACGAGCTTTCACAACACAGCACGTCATTAAAATAATGGCGGCCCGTTCGGCGCGTGGGATGCGGAAATGGGACGTCGAGTTAACAGTGCGCTCGGCTGGAGAGAAAACGCGGAAAGCCGTACTGCGATTTTCGTTGCGGCGTCGTTGAATGCCGTAACGTCTGACTGCTCTCGAATAATTAAAGGTGCGTGGAAAATTCGCGGTTTATCCCGTGTCCACGATCGTGAGCGATGCAGAGTGTACGCGTAGCAGAGTGAGAGACACGGCGAAAGAAAGGGGGAGGTGTTTGTTATGACGGAAAGGGACTCAATCCGAAGTTCTAAATTAATATAACATGTAGTGTGATTTAGTTAACGTTCCCTAACTACACAGTGAGTTACGAGTGACGCAGTAATGGAGGGCAGTGGATTAATTTTTACCTTCTCAGTTTCTTTCTCCAACGTGCACCTAACTCCAAGTTACACGTTTTTTTTTTTTTTTTGCATTTCGTTCTTATTGAGATGCGGCCGCCATCGAGGAGTAATACAACCCAGAATCTCGTTCTCGGTGAATTGAAGTTCTGACCGGCTACTCAGCACTGAAGAGAGGGGGGAATGGTTGTCGGAAGAGGGTAAACCATTGGCGAGTACCCGCCGTGGTTGCTCAGTGGCTATGGTGTTAGGCTGCTGAGCACGAGGTCGCGGGATCGAATCCCGGCCACGGCGGCCGCATTTCGATGGGGGCGAAATGCGAAAACACCCGTGTACTTAGATTTAGGTGCACGTTAAAGAACCCCAGGTGGTCAAAATTTCCGGAGTCCCCCACTACGGCGTGCCTCATAATCAGAAAGTGGTTTTGGCACGTAAAACCCCATATACTACTACTACTACCATTGGCGAGAATTTGTCGAACATCGACTATCGACCTTCGTTAGAAAATAATTCCCTGGGCCGGACGCTCGAACTCGTGTTTCTTCATGATTATTCAAACCAGTATTTTCTTCGAGGAAGAAAGAACGGGAAGCATATAACGGAAACGGGAATGGTTGTGAAACAAACGTTTCATTATAGCCCACACGGTTTGTGCGAAGAATGTGTGACAACGACTAATATATTCTTGTTGGCTCGCACGAACGCGCTCATCACTTATAGTATTCTGCTTATATCGAAAATGCATAATAGAAGGCCCCATTGAGAAAAATCTTGCAATAAAAAAAATATAAAAATAAAACCACAAAAGTGCGAATTCTGGGGTTTTACATCCCATAACCAAGGTCTGAATATGTGGCGCGCCGTGGCTCCGCATTGACTACTTGGGCTTATTCAGCGTGCACCCAAATGCACGGTACATGTTTGCTGTGCGTTTGCTGTGTATACTTGCATTGGAGTGCGGCCTGCACGATGAGGATCGAACCCGCGACCTCCAGCTCGACCGCGCCACGCCAATATTGTAGCCACTGAACTGTCGTGGTGGTTTGAAATGGCATATGTGTTGATGTTCTGTGGCTGTGAGAGTTGGAAATTAAAAGTGCGCAATAATGCAGGTTGAAGGCGCAGAGGAAGCCACCATCGTGCTAGCGCACATTTAAGCACCTTGCAACTTTTCCTAAACATTTATTTTATATTTTATTGATTTATGAATACTGCGACCTTTCTTAAACGATCATGACAGGGTGGGTACAGAAAACTACGAAAGATACAGGCATAAAGGAAAAACGACGATACAGCACAACAATAATAACAACGCAATATGCAATAACAATAAGAAAAAGTTAAAAAGAAACTTGAAAGAGAGAAACGAAGAGGGGAAGATAGGGAGATTAACAAGGACATGTCCGGTTGGCTATCCTACACTTGGGGAGGGGAAAGGGAAGAATAGATAAGAAGTGAAATACAATAATACTATATACAATAATTACGATGTAACGTATTATGCAGTGAAATGATTAGTGAGGGTCAAGTGAGGCTGCTTTCAAACAATGACAAGGTGCCGTGTGATACAACATTATTAGAAAGATCATTCGAGTCAATAACTGTCCTAGGGAAAAAAATAAGTACTTATAACAATTAATCTGTGAAGTCAGATGGGTTATCATCTTACTGTCTCGCTTGCGAGTGCCGCAACCCGAAGAATACGCAAGAATACCCGAGGTGTTAACACGTAAATGTCCATTCATTATTTGGAAGAAGAACTTTAGGCGAAAAATACGGTTTCTATCCATAATAGATTGCCGGCCACTCCTTGTCAGCTCAGCTACTAACGTCCGGCGGTAAGAGTTATAGATAAATAGCAAGGCTTTCCTTCGCACTTTTTTTCCTTGTTGATGTTACTCTTAATGAAAGGATCCCATTATATCATTGCATATATAACCTTGGACGAATAAGTGTTTTACGTATATGCTTGCGTATATGCTTGCGAAGTTTACAAAGACAGTTAGTTTCCCGTAATTGTTTCAATATGCTTGTTCCAAGTTAGGTCATTTGTTAGCCGTGATCCAAAATATTTGTATTCTGTAATTTCTGTTAGAAAGACGTTATTAATGCTGTACTGACAGCATGAAGGGTTTCTTTTCAGTGTTATCTTCATGTAGATTGTTATGTGGTGATCAATTTCCATTTGTCGTTCCTTTCAGCAAGTAGTGACCCTGCCAAATCATTTATTCAGCCTTATATGATCCTCAGATGAGGATATTTTCGTGTCTAATACACAGTCGCCAGCATACAGCTTCACATTTGCAGAAAGGTCGGTGACAATATCATTAATAAGCAACAGAAACAATAGCGGTCCGAGGACGGAGCCCTGGGGGATGCCGTAATAAGCAGGGACTTCACGAGAATGGTTTTCATTTAGGGAAACAAATTGTCGATTATCACTGCGGGATTATCGGCAATGAACGGGCGGATCACGCTGCCCGCTCAGCCCATACTGAGGAGCGCCACGTCCCAATTCCTCATTCTAGAACTGACGCGGCACGGAAGCTCCGCCTACTTGCTCGGCAGTGCACCGCGTCGCAATGGAATGAGCCACATTTAAGAAACACGCGACTGTACTCACTTGATCCAACATTAAGTCTTCGAGCGCCATCACAGCTTCGCCGTAGAGACGCCACGCTTCTATATCGACTTTGGTTGGGCGTTGCCTTTACTAAAGCCTATGCATTCCGCATAGGGATGACCGACAGCCCAACCTGTGACCACTGCGGCCATGAAGAATCAATTGGCCATATTTTGTGTGCCTGCCCGCAGTACAGTAAACAGAGGGCATGCCTTCGCCACGAACTTGACCAACTGGACGACCAAGCGCTATCCGAAAAAAGAATTCTACAACATCGAAAGGACCTACCGTCACAGAAGAAGGCCGTGCAAGCGCTATTGCGCTTTTTGCGATCTACCGGCCTGTGTGAACGACTTTAACTGGAACGCCTTTTGTGTGTGTGCGTCCATGTGTGCGTGTTTTCTCCCTCCTTTTTTAGCGTTTTCCTCTCTGTCATCTTTCTAACCCCTATGCCCCATTCCCAGTGTAGGGTAGCAAACCGGAGACTCATATCTGGTTAACCTCCCTGCCTTTCCTCTTCATTCTCTCTCTCTTGAATTTTTCAGACTGTATTCCAATTTATAAAGTATTTGTGCGAAACTTTATGAAAAGCCTTTTCAAAGTCCATAAAAATGGCATCTACCTGCTTTCGTTCGTTTAATGCTGTAGAAAAATCGCGGATGGTTTCAACAAGCTGATTGAATATCCACGGCGAAACTCGATCATGCTGTGTACTTGGTAGTACAGTGTGTCCTTCAAGAAATGAAACATTGTGTTTGTGAAATATGTGTTCTAACATATTGCGGGGATATGGAGGTTAGCAAAACAAGGTCGGTACTTATCAATTTGTCTTTTGTCATATGCCTTATGTAGAGGAATAATTCTGGGAATCCTCCGGCCAGTCCTCTGGTAACGCACTTTCGTTCAGAGATAGTGTACGGCATAAAGAAATATTTTGCACGCCATTCTGCATACCGGTTTAGGAAGGCATTGAGTATCTCATCTGGTTCCACACATATTTTTATATCCAGCTTTAGTGGATTACCTGCACCCTAAAGATATTAGTGTAGCGCGGCTAATTACACAGCGTAAGATGTCTATAGCAGCTAGAAATAGCGGTGTATGTATACCCAGAGCTTCTATAGCAACCAAAATAATTTATTTCACTCGCTTGTTCAGGAAAACAAAAACAAAAAAGGTAATATGAAGGAAGGCTTCAAAGTTTTGAAGCTCGCACCGTAATTTAGAGGTATGCCTAATAATATAGTCTAACTTGCTTGGCTAATTAGCAACGAGGAAGTGTGCAGGCGCATTTAATTACGTGCTCCAATCAGTCTTCGATGCGTTTTGTCGGAATGAAAAAGGAGCGATGTCGTACAAAGTCAAATGGATTAAAATGAGGAGTTCGGTTTATTGGAGCGGGCCTAATTAGTCGTCGCGGGGCATTTAATCTCGTCCCATTCATTAGCAAGGATTTAATTAGCCGAACAAGAAGAGAGTAAGGAGACGCAGCGATGATAGAATAAGATGTGCAACGGCAGCGAAATTAAGGCGAGTAAAAATTAAATATATTGTAAAGTTCCGACAAAAAGCAGCAATAATGATGAACAGCTACTTTCACGTGGCTCTCGTTAGGCCTAGCGATGCCCGTGACGTAGTATGCGCGCGCACTCCAGGAATGACTTGATTGTGTGCTCTTCATCTCCCTGTTAAACGTGCATGCTAAAATGGGAGAATCTTGTCTGATAGTCGGCTAGTCCGCTCTTCTTAGCTATAGGATTAAATGTGGACAAGCTTAAGTTTAACGAAATAACATACACTTATGAGGACTGAAATTAAGGTGAAGTAGATGCATTGTATAGGCCATGAACGATTTCCGCTTTAGAGATCGAACAGACGTGCTTCATGGAAACGAATTAGCTGACTACAGTTGAAATTTGCCAAATTCCCTAGCCGTGTGTAGTTGAAGAACGAAATAGTAGAAATTTGCACACGCTCATTTTGGACAAGGTTTCAATGGCTAGTGTCCAACACCCGACGTCTATGACGTCCTTCCGGCTCTCAGAATCGCTTCCGACGCTTTCAAATAACAAAAGCATAACCTCCGAGATCTGCACTTAAAATCCAGAGGGCGCCACCTTATGAAATAGGGCTTTGGACACCACCCATACGAACAGTGCACAGCCGCGCAGCATCAGGAGTTTGGTGGCTGCGGAGGTCATATTTCATAGTTTCAAAAAGTTTTCCAAACCACAGACTACGCGCTACAGAGAATGGCGCTTGAGTGGTGGCGTCTGGACATGCATCTCGGAGGCCACAGAATACGAAGTAGACGCAAGGACGGACATTTAGGTTGTACGTTGGTTTTGCATCTTCAGGTAAAATGCGCGATAACGACGGCGCGTAGACAGACCGACACACATAAAGTGCCATTTCCAAGGCGCTGTGACAACAGCTTTTGAACAAATAGATCTTTTTTTTTTTTCTCGCAATGAATTTGTAGGGCGTGGCGCTTTGTGTGTGCCGGTCTATTTGTGTTTCTATTTTTTTTTCGCGCCTTTTATCTGAAGAAGAAGACGGTGACTGCGTCAAAATGTTGTTCGTGAGAAAATGGCCGTGTTCGCTGCGCCGCTATCGCAGTAAATAATTTTAGCGCTGGAGGAGTCACTGAAGGTTGCCAATTAATTTTTTTTCATCGTGCTTAGTGGAGCAGAGAAACGTGAGCAACTTGATGACACCTATTGCATAAATGCGCGCAGAAAGAAGAAGGAACGACGGAATTTTGAATACAGCATTAAAACGATGTATTGCATGGCGTCTTCGCGCCGTTCACTCGAAAGTGATATCGATCGGCAAGAGTGAGCGAAATAAAAAGGAGCTGTGAAGGAGATGCCGATCAAAGCTATATTAATAAAAGAAAGAAAAAAAACCGATCCTGCTGGCAGCTATACACAACAATCTGTATACAAACCCTTGAGCTCTAAGCACCGGCGAAAACACGAGAAACGCGTTATAGTCTACTCTAAGCGTCACATCTGGTTGCGTGGGAACGTCCGCAACTGCCACGTGCCGGAGCCACTTTTGGTTCTGGCGTTCTCCGGTTTCCCGAATTTTCACTTTTCTTGTATTGGAAATGGTCAGTTTTTCATGTCTGAGATTTGTTCTCGCATAAGCCTTCTGTGAGGTCGGTGCCGGGCGAGGCATTTGCAGGCAGACGTTGGAAGCGATTGGTGCTCGCGTACCGCACAACCCTTCTTCCCAAGCAGCTAGCTATAGTGTTGCTCACTCGTTAAGGCCGATCCACACGACGGACCAAGTCTGCGGGCCGATCGGTCACGTGATGCGACGTCACGGCCCGCCGCGGTCCGGTCCGGCGCAGAGCACATCCACACGGCGGACCGCCATAGCAGACGGCAGAGCAGACCAACCAGCTACAGTCTCGGCCAGAGTGTTATCATTGTTATCATTCCGGCTCGAGTCCCACAAAGCCGGGAACTGCTCAACGATGGATACAAAATAAAAAAACCTCCTCGTCATTCCAAGAGGACACGGTGTTTAAAAAATATATATCTGCTGCACGCAAGTGTAGGCGGAACGGCTGACATGAAACGACTAGCTTGATTGGCTTTTACTGAGCCGAAAACTAGACTGGATTTGGCTGAAGACGCCCTGCTGCCGGACAACATTCATTGGCTACGCCAAAATCGCTGCGGTTTGCATGCGGGCCGCCGCCAAAACTGAAGCGGGAAAAGCCTCGGCGATTTGTTGGACCGCGAGGGCCGCGGTCTTGCGCGGGCCAACGGCGGTACGCACGAACTGGTGACGTCCTATCACGTGATGCGCGGACCGCGGTCCAAAAGAGCAATTTGGCCCGTCGTGTGGATCGGCCTTTACCAACAGCAGTATACAGCAAGCTGGTTTACTGGCGTTACCAAGTTACGACGACGACGACGACGTTTTTTGTAGTAGAACATTTGCGATTTGAAGAGATGGAAAACAAGAAGGCTGTTTCACATCCAATAAAAGGTGTACCCCAATATTAGCTTCCGGCTCCACGTCAACCTTGCTATCATGCACCCGTAGCTTGCCAAGTATACAGCGGCACTCGGACGGCAAGTTCTTAATCTATTCTGATGAGCTCACATTGCAGTCCATGCATAAAGATACACATATATAAGCTGAGCACTTTCAAGAAGCACTTCATAGTGTGTAGAACTGTTCATGAGTAGGCGTATTTAAAAATTTGCCTAAAAAACCTAGCTATATTGTGATAGCCAACGTGGCAGGACGCAAGGCGTTCGGGCCAAGGCCTCCGGTATCAAGGGGTGCTCGGTGTCTCGCGTTGCCCGACATCGAAGGCCATGCTCAGTCAGACAGACACACTTTATACTTCTAAAAGGCGCTACCTCGTTCACTGAAACTTTGGAGGTCTGCGTATGGTGTCTTAATACTCAGCTGCACCCCAATGGCTCCGTAAAACTAGGTAAACTTAGAAAATTTAACTATTGCGCAGAATTACTAGGGAGTGCTGCTTTGTTGTGCTATGTGCCAGGCATGCGCCCTTTTTTTTTGCTTTTTCTTACTGTTTAAATATAACGTGTTTAGCGTGTCTTCCTGCTTGGCTAACTTATGATGATAATTTTCGTATGTAGTTAAAAGAAAGAAATGGACTAGTAATACGTACACTTAATAAAGCTTTACCACCGGAAATAAACGAAATGAAAGGGCCTGTACGGCTAGTGCTATTTATGAAGAAGAACATTGATCAAACAAAGCGCCAACTCCATCAGCGCACATCGAAGCGCTAAACAATCAGGCGTCATCGCATACACTATCCGGGGTTGCGATTTATGCCGTCTTGAATGCTCAACCTGAATAAAACGACAAAATTCGTGCTTCCCATTTGCTCTCTCTAACCGCATCGGCAAAGAGGCAAAAGAAATCGGCACGTGTGTGATAAATGTGAGAATGAAGGGCCCGATTTTTTTTTCATCTCGTCGACTCTCGAAGTGAGCTTGGCCTCTGTGGTAACGGCGCCTCCTACTTTAGCGCCTGGGCTCAACACGATTACCACTCTTCGCGCCCGCATGCTGAGAGTACCCGCAAATGGCTACCATAAAGCTTAAATGAAAAATGCATTAGAGGCACCACCCAGTCCCCTTGCCACTTACACACAGGCGCAAATGTATTCCATTTACATGCCTCTCACTCTTAACGTATAGCTCGAAGCCTCGTGCGCAGCAAATGTTCCAGGGACGTTTATTGATCTGACAGACCCGGAGAGGATTGCGCTATAAGCTCGGTGCGTCGATGGCTGAACACGGCCATTTCAGTTCCTTCGCGCTGGCCGCATTTGTTCTGCGGGACGTCCAACACGAATTTCTTCTTGCTCGCGCGCGTTCGTGCTTTCGCTGCTTGTTAAAGCGGTAATTATTTCGAGAGGAAAGTTGGTCTCGGTCCCGCAACAGCGGCAGACTCGCACCGTGAAACAGAAATTATCAAGGTGAAAAATATTACGACGTGTCTTTCTATGAGATGAAGCGCCGTTTATTTAGGCCCTTAAAAAAAAAAGGAAGATAGAAATACCCCTTGTGGGATGCTGACTACGTCTGCCTGGCATGCCTGACAAACATGTCTGGCATCCATTAGAAAGCCACGAGAGCTAAAGCGCTTCAAGAGAAATTAAGCTACCTTAAGTCTTGCTGGTGTGCAGGACTTCACGATCGACATTAACGCGCCTCGTTATGATGAGCTTAGGACGCCCATCAAGAACGCCTTTCAAGTTCCGACTCGCCTCCCTGCGTTTGATAGCACCATGCAATCATTGTAGTGCTGGCCACTTTTAACAACTAACTTCTCTGCCCTCTGTGTGTTTGTGTGTGTGTGCGCGCGTGTGCGCTACAGCAAATGACGCTGTCACTTCCCAGTGTAGTATAGGTAAAAATAAAACCTGCGCAGTATGTAACCTTGGGAGGATGATTATCAAGGTAAAGCGATAGTTCTCCGGGCAAGCTGCTGTGATATGCTGCTGCGGGGGGATACTTGTGGGTACTGCGACGCTAGCTTAACATCCTTTAGTGTCGGCCCGCACTGCAAACCACATAGAACACTTCCAAGGCGGCATACCGTGCACTGTTAGTGTCATCGACCTACCATGTCACCTTTGATGACATTGTCTGCGGACCCAGCCAAGCTTTACCTACAATGTCTCCGGGATTGCACCAGTCTACTCGGGCCAACAGCGCTTTAGAAGAAATTTACTAGCTCCAAATAAACTTCATTTCTCTCGTAATAGGAATGCGACATGTCTAACCAGTCTAGTATTACTGAGTTTGATTTCAGTGAAAGGAAGGATTGCTAAAACGATTTCATCGAAATCATTGAAGCCAGCAGTTCGCGATAACAACGGAACAATGTCTTTCTTTTTTTTTTTTTCTGGCTACAGTTGGCGGTGCTATAGGAATCGCTGCGAATGGAGCGTGGCAGAAATAGCCGGGTACTGACGTTATCAGAACCGGCGTGATGAAAGCGTTCCGCCGGTGGAATGGCGTGAATTACGACGCGTTTAATTGCGCCGCAGAAAAGGCTTCCGCGAACGCGCCAGAACGGTTATACGTGCGCCCTCTCACCGACACTGGCGTCGTGCAGTGCAGCCGAAACTGTAGGCCTCGTGTCAGCCCGTCACTAGTGAGAGTCGAGGCTGCGAGTTGGAGGGAACCGAGGAGAACTCGCCCATTGTACGCTACTAATCTTCCCGTGACGCTTCCATTCAGCCGGCCTCGCGCGGAGGTCGATTAGGGACCGACAGTGGAAAAAAGCCCTACTTCTATAGTTCTCTTTTCTGGTTGGCTGACGCAACGCATAGATTTCTCCGCGCTGCATGGGGCTGGTGAGATTGACTGCGGATGCTGAAGTAGGGGTACGTGGTCGTTCGTTTGGACTACGCTCATAGGAAGTGCGCGGGAAAGTGTTCAGCCCGTGTGGCCGTGTATAGGCGAGCCATTATGAGACGAGTTGGCTGTTGAAGATTAGCACTCACGACTTTAAATAAAAGGTTTACTTTCTGCAGGCAGAAGTAATGCGAGTCCAGTAAACTGCGAGGCTACAGCCTTTGCTTAAGCTGTGTAATATAATCATAAGGACGCGATGGCTCAAATCTTCCTTGCTTGCTTTCTACGACATTATTAGACATTCTATAGGAAAGTATTTCTTTTAGGTTAAAGTGAAAAACGTAAGGTAAAGGTTGTTAGGACTCGCGCCATTTTCTTTTTGCAGGTTGCTGTTCTAACAAAGGTATTGGAGACCATTGTTTTTCTTTACTTCTTTTAGCTTGTGAATGCTCCACGTCATTACGGACGTTGTTTGTAATCGGACGTCGAGCAGCTACTCCTCCTATGTCCTTGTTACATGTTCTCGCCTTCCATCATCAGCTCTGCAATGAACTTATTGTGGGGAGTATGTGGCTTCCAACGATGGTCATGAGAAGAAGACGTAATAAACTCTGATGGCATGTGTAATGTACGTCCATGGAACAGGCGTTTACTTGGATGTCAGCTTAAAATATAAATATATGCGACTAAGTCAAGGCGGTTTTCTTATATGAAATGAGGAAATAAAGAATGTAATATAAAAAAATGGCGTATAACTTCATGTTTTAGACAGTTTATCGGTATGCACATACAAGAAACACTCTGATTTACACACAGACACGCACACGCACACACACAAAACTTGAATCGTTTGAAGAACGGCAGAAACAGCAAAGAAGTACGTTCATGTGAGGAATAATAATAATAATTTGGTAAGTTGATTACATATAACAGGATATTGGATGCATAACTTAATGGTGATATGAATTATTGAAATATAAAACATAAGAACAACCGAAAGCGTGTGAACAAGCAGAAGAAAAACGAATAACCAGAATAATCAACCCGACATGAGAGACCAAACTCGTTTCATTACGAATAATATTAATTGCTTATACAAAAACAAAAGGTATACCGCAAAATGACATACATATTGATAGCTAATTAGGAAATTAGGGTAAGTCTGTTAATTCCTGAATTAAATATTTATTAGTGCGTGCGGAGAATGTATGAACGTTGTGTGACGATATTATTTAGAAAGGTAACCAATTCCACATTGCTATGCCAGAGAAGAGGGCTGTGAACTTGCCGTAATTCGTCCTTACGGCAGGAAAAAGAAGATTATTGCGCAGGAAAAACCGGGTACTATTGTTGTTAGTAATGTGTTCAGGACGAATACATTCAATGAAGATGTCGTGTGTGATGAGCCTATATGCAATCATGGATACTTTCTGACGGAATAGTTGTCGTAATGGGAGAATGTTAAGTTTAGGAAAAAGTGACCCGCAGGACTAATCAAATGGGATGGAAGCCATTAGTATCTTAGCTTGGTTCTGAAGTCGCTGCAAACATTCAATATGCGTAGAATACGTATTTTCCAATGACGATACGCAATACGAAAGATAACTATGAGTGCAAGCAAAATACAAAGATCGTACGATGTGGAATAGAAAATAAGTTCTGGTCTTGACGATAATGTGGATACCAAATGCAATGTTTTTCGCAAGTGATCAGGCGTGCCCATGAAAGTTCAGGATCTAAGGTGATACCGAGGAATCACGCTTCGTTCGAAACCTGTATTTCGTAATCATCAATGTGAACAAAAGGTGGGACGTCGATTGAAATTCGCTGCGAATGGAACACCATAAATATGGTTTTAGTGGGATTAATGCGCAGATGATTATTTTGGCACCATGAAGAATTTTTTAAAGTCGGTTTTAAGGTTAGACTGGGAGCATGGAAATTGATTTACTGGTTGTAAAGATGGTCGTGTCATCAGCGCAAAGTATGCACTTGGTCTTAGCAAGAATAGCGGGTAGGTAATTAATAAACATCAAAAATAAAAGTGGGCCTAAAATTGAACCCTGTGGGACTCCTACGTTAATTAGCTTAGATGATGAGAGATGGCCGTTTTCCTGTGTCATTTGAGACCGGTTACTCAAATAATCTCTAATAAAGTTTACTGGATGACCAGATATAAATAAATGATTCAAGTTTAACAAAAACAATGCAATAATTTATGGTGTTGAATGCCTTCGTCAGATCGACGAATACAGTACCCACAATTAAACCTCTGTCAACAGATTGCTTGATTTCTTCTGTTAAAGTAATAAGTGCCAGTTCGGTTGAATATCATTGGCCAAATTCTAATTGCTGAGGAGACAGAAGGTTAACTTTCTATGTGGAGCGCATAATTCGGGTGTGGAATAATTCTATTTCGTGCGAAATGTGTTTCACTTTACAAGGATCAATATGGTCTAAGCCAGATGCGATGACCTGGTGAACTTCATCTGGAGTCGTCGAATGCAGATATACACCGAGGTATATCAACTAAAAGACACGCCGGCTGCTGCGTAACAGTAGGTGCGCAAAAATTCTCACTGAATGCGTTAGCAATTCTAAGAGGATTAGTATGCATTTCATCGCCTTTCTTTATTTTTATTGTGGTCCATGAGCAATAACTATTGTTTAAAAACATTTTAATATTTTGTTACTTGTGTTTTTACAATAAGCTTCTGGTAATAAATCCAATCATCCAATCAGATGGTGTTGCGCAAATGGCGATTAGAGGCGGATTACGGAGAAGCCCGTTTCTAGAGACCAGTTATGCGTTCGTTCCTGCACTGGGCGTCGGTGTGCCTCGGCGTCCCTCGTAAGCGACCGAACGAGCATAGCGAAAGAAAAGAAAGAGAACGCGGAGCATGAAAGGTGGCAGTAGCTAAAAGAGCGAGTGGAGAAAAGCGGAGGAGGAGAGCAAGGCGAGAGGGTGAAAGGAAAAGCGTAGTGCCGCGCAAGATGTGCTCTGCTGCGACGACCGCTGTGAGATGGCGCCAGAGTAGCACGCCGTCGTCTGTTCACCGATGGCAAGCGGTGAGCGCGTCCACCGATACCATACATGGAAACAAAGCGCTGCATGAGTGGAGGTCTGTCTGCGGCGCCTGCTGTGAATCGCGCTCACGCGCCACCTACGCGCTGCCTCTCGTGACCTCCCGATCAGCGAGGTAGTCGCGCTACTCTTCGTTCCGTTTGCAGTGTGCCGCACGAGACAGAGTCGCCTAGCAACTTGGATTTCGCCTCTGTCTGTATGAAGCCTCTTCAAACAGCCCCGCGCCCGCGCGAAACGCGTGTTTCGCGAATGTAGAAATAAATTTTTCAACGCCTAACAGGAAGCGAATTCGGCGAGAGTAGAATCATTTACTGTAGCGGTTCGAAAAGGCCGGTTTTTATGGTGAAGTTCGGAGAAAAGAGGTGGTGGCTGCATGGTCTTATTTATGGAAATATACCTGATGATGTCAGCGCAGGTGCTCTCGGTGACGCCGTTTCGACGCTGATGCCGAGGCCACGAGAAACGCGCGGGCTAACGAAACTCCCGAACGGCAACATATATAGGGTTAACGCTAACTGTAAGGTTAACGATGCTAGCACACGGTAGTTCGTTCTTAGCCAGAGCTAAACCGTCAGCCACTTTTTGTTGTTCTTTTCTGTGGTCGGTCGAAGCGACTCGTAACTTTCGTCGTGCTGCACGCAATCGAGCAGATAGAGTGCTTATGCCTGGTGCCTCACTGCGTGCGAGTGAGTCGACTCTGCAGGATTTTCAATGCTGCACGTATTTACATCGCAATTCCGATCGATGGCTCAAGGCATAGAAAAAGGTACCATGCGTCCCTGGCCGCGACAGTTGACTTCTAAAGCACGAGAAAATTCGAACGAAAGTATATGCAACTTCATTAAGAGACAGAAACTCTCCTTTTCCCCTATTTCTTAAGAACCGCTCTGCCGGCCCAGTAGAGCCAGAAACGGCGTCCTGAAAAGCTGGGCAGTTTCTTTCAGGCAATGCAATAGTCGCACACGTTTCGCCATCTCCTAGTTACCTTTTCTCCCGCAATGACTGCCGAGTTCTTTTGTGACCTTACGCTAGCGTGCAAAAAAAAAAAATAATCAAGAAATGGTGAGGGGAGAAAATACCGGCCGCTATGCGCGTGAAAACGGTGAGGCAATAGAGCGAGCAAGGTTAAAGAAAAAAAAAATTTCTTGGGGAGTTCCGCGAAGCGTTCCACAGCGTCTAGCCACTTCAACTTGGCTTTCTGCAGTGTTTATTTCGTAACGTGCCCATAAGTTTCACGTTCACCGGCGTCAGATGGTTTCGCTAAAGTATAGTTCTTTAGCGAGAGGCAGCGACTCCTACGCGCAAGCTACCACATATATGTGGTAGCTTTCGCGCAGGATTCACTGCGTCTCGCTCGCTTTGACCAAAAGAGTGGGTAACTAAATCAGGCCGTTGATAGGGGGATCACTGTGTTTTATGCAACGATAAAGTGTCTGATATCTTAGTTCAGGAGCTGAGAAAACGAACGGCACCAATACGGTGACTCAATTCTCTCTGAAAGCGCAATAAAAAAAATGGCTGTGGCTTAGCTAAGGTTAAGCCCAGGATGCGAAGCATACTAGCCTTTATTTTAGTTGTTGAACCACTGTTTAGCCTGGTGAATTGCTGTTGCCTGGCTATATTTGGTTCGGCTAGACGAAGAAACAACTCATGCAGGCGAGCGCACGAGCTGAGACCCGGCTATGTAGCTACGCGGCCGCAAGCGAGCGCACGAGTTGAGCCTCCGCTTTTGCAGCTGTTATGACGTCATATGGTAGCTACGCGGCCGCGCGCGGCGCAGCAAGGAAGAGCGTGGTTGTGCGGCTAGTATGCTTCGCATAATAAGGGCACGTATTCACAAGAAGGTTCTTGCGCTAGAGCTGTTCGTAAGAGCGAGTGCTAGCCAATCGGGATGTGGGCTTTATTATTCGTAAGCGTTGCCGGCCGATAACAAGGAACAGTTACAAAAGAGTTTGCCAATTTGGATCGATAATTGCGTGAGACAGACAGACAGACACAGACAGACAGACACAGATCTCAGCCAATGAAGAAATGTGCGGAGAGAAAGGTGAAAAAGGACGAAGGAACAGCAAGAGAAGGACAAACGCGAGCGCGGGATTCCTGAGGTTTGCCACTTCATCAGTATGCGAAAAGTAGTTGCGAATAGTTAAAGAGCGGGACCAAAAAAAAAAAGAAGGGTTAGAAAAAAAGAAACGTGCGTCAGTTGCCCCATATTTGCACATCATCTCTCACGGGCTGAAAAAAAGATGGGGTCGCGATACACTGTCGAGTTAGTCTTATCAGTCCCGTACGAGATCGGACGTATTTGCAGGATGACAGACGAACGCCCTAGCGGGACGTCAAATAAGAACAGCTGGACGCGCACGCTTACACACGAAACAAGAAAAGTGAATTGCTGCGTATATCAAATACCACTAACATGCGGGCGCAGTTATATTGGGCAAACGGGGCGCTGTTTAAACAAAAGGGTAGGGGAACACAAAAAATACTTAACTAAAGGAAGGACTTTTAACCTAGCGTCGCACTGCAAAGGCTGCCACGGCAAGCCTAAGTTAAAAAAAAAAAAGATCTTTGCTAAATCGCCATCACGATAAGGAAACGCGGGAAATTTCAGAGGCATATTATATTAACAAATTTCGCAACAAGTGCGTAAGTCAACCATCAGTGTCTTTACACGATAAGAAATTCGGAGACTATGCCTGTCCTAATATTGTCGGGCTTTACTGCGGGCTTATTAACCTACCGATGTGACTGGTGTCTCTGGCGTATTCCATACACTGCGGCCGCATTTCAATGGGGGCGAAATGCGAAAATACCCGTGTACTTAGATTTAGGTGCACGTTAAAGAACCCCAGGTGGTCAAAATTTCCTGAGTCCTCCACTACGGCGTGCCTCATAATCAGAAAGTCGTTTTGGCAAGTAAAACCCCATAATTTTTTTTTTGTATTCGATAATATATCACGTGTGTGTTTTGTGACAAATAAATTCACTTGGGATTCAACGATCGTGTTTGTCCGTTTCTCGCTATCCCTTTGTTCTTTTTGCTCTTTCTTACCGCACTTGAGTGCTTCGCGATTCAGAAATCATGAACGTAAACCAATTGACCCACACCGCTGTTCTCATCCCGATGAGGCATATCTGACAAAACTTGTAGAACTGTGGACTACTGTAATGCCACGCAGCTTTGAACGATTTGTCATCAACATGAAGCAAAGTTAGTATCAATCAATCAATCAATCAATCAATCAATCAATCAATCAATCAATCAATCAATCAATCAATCAATCAATCAATCAATCAATCAATCAATCAATCAATCAATCAATCAATAAACCAATCAATCAATCAATCAATCAATCAATCAATTCGTTAATTAGCTTTTTTACAGTACTTACACGGCCCACAGAAGCCTTGCTGTAATGGGAATACAAACGTTCAAAGTACAGAGAGTACATGGTTGTACATGACAAAACGCAGAATAATAACATTTCAGTGAGACTTAGGAAGAGAACAACAACAAAAAATTTAACCAGTAATAGCACGTGCAAGAGAAGTTTAGAAATTGAAATGGAAATGACCAACAAAGAAAAATCAACCATGCACGCTCTGCTCTGACCAGACTGACGTGTTCGTGCACATTCTTTAGCCTTTATAAGCTGAAAGTATATATAGGCAAAACTGCTGATTTGACGTTATCTTTGGGAGGCAATAGGCTGAACATGGTCGGCTGTGATGAACACATGTGATGATCACAAATAATGCGATATCCTTTTTTTGTTTTTACACGGTTAAATTTTCTTGTCTAAGCCGAAACGAAGGTAAGACAAGAAAAAAAAAACAGTGCGGTACTTGAAACTGCGACGTGCAGCCTAATTTATGTATGACTAATCGTTTCGCATGAACATGCGTTGCATGACGTTGGCTTTGTTAAACGTTGATGCTCATAAGTAGAGTAGAGTGTACGATCGCACGCCCGCTTAATCTAATTACAAGGCTGCCTGACGCAACAAGTTGCAGGTATGGAATATAGCGCTGTATTCACAAGTGAGAATGGCCGTGAATTCAACAAAATTAAGTAGACTCTTGCGGCGATAAACCTCAATGGAACACGTGTCCTTTATATACACGTGGCTTTTGTTTCCTTTCTTTTAAAGCCAAGCTGTTAATGACAGTTTCGCAGCCATTATTTTCGTGCGGCGGCATGTATGTACTCGTATGCTGGTGGAGTGCCCGGTAAGAATCAGCAACGCAACTTATAAGTCGGAGTTCCCAATTTTAGCTTTAAATAATGGTAATTATTAATGACTATGAATAAAAGTTACCTTGCGTACTCTTCACAGGAGCACAAAGCACATTCTTTGCGCGGTTTATTATTTTTTTCAGCCAGCAATTTGTAATCTGTGTTTCTGACGTCGGGTTTAACCGGCTCCACGTGCGAAGCCAGCTAGTAGTTTGAGCCGTCTGCGGTGGTAAAGGGCAGTTACCAACGCAGATTCCTATGGTATACCGTATATATACATATATTGCGTTTTACCGTTTTTCAAACCTAATTAACACAAGGAAAGTACCCCGAAGTTTATTGATTTCGCGATGTGAGCGTCTTTACTAGACCAGCCGCAGTGGATCAGTTGCTATGGCAACGCAATGTCACTGGTTTGACTTCCGGCCACGGCGGTTGCATAAGTGAAAATAAATAAATAAATAAATAAATAAATAAATAAATAAATAAATAAATAAATACAAACAAGAAACAAAATACAGAATAAGTCATCTCGTGATGACTGTGGATGGTAATGTGACTAGCATTCGAGCAATGTAGCAAGACAGCGTATTTCTGAATTAACGTGTATTCAACATCTGGCGTGATCACTGTGAGACTTCCATTTTGCTTCGGCACCGCTTCCCCTTTGCTACGGGGCTTGCTGACCAAGGTTTGTCACGCGAGCGGGGACATGACTACGATCGTATGACGCCGACGCAGCGACTATACGATGAAATGACGTCAGTGGTTCGAACGCCCCTCCGGATATATTGCCACTGAGATCGGCTCACAAGGAACGGTGGATGGTAAGAAAGAATTGGAATCGAGCGAAAGGAATTCTTGCTACATGCCTGGGCCCATTAAGGCAGTCGAAATTAGGATTAAGCCCGCTCCGCTACCCCATCCACCTATACTGTATACGGTGTTGACGTTAAACACGATAATTTAATTCAATTTAATGCGCCGTGGCGTGTTCATTATGGGAAATTTTCGCGGGTATTGAGCACCGAATGTCAGAGCCGCTATAATGCCAGGTGTCCGTACAAGTCGGCGGAGATACGAAGGTAAACAATGCGCCTGTCAAAAATGTTTCATTAAAGGTTCTCTTTGTCGCTGGCTAAAGATTGCTGATACATATCGTTATACTAATACACCAATCAGCACTTACTTCCTGAAGTTTCGTTCGCTGCGCGATGAGGGAAGCGGGCCAAGTACCTGTTATACGTGTTGTACGTGTACGTGGTATAGCAGAGTACGCGTTTCGCGAACGAAAAGAAAGAAATAGCGGAAAGGCAAGCTTTCGACGGTTGATTTTAGCTCGTATAGTTCGTCATTTTCATCCTCGTTTCTGTCGAGTTAGTATTCGTCGTGTTCAGCTCGGCTTACCTAGTGCCACCTAAAAGAAGCAAAAGAAATAAAGAAAAATGTGCTCGGTATTTCGAAGAGACGTGTTGCAAATCAGCTTATCATCTTTCCAGCATGGGGGTCTCCATCACTGTCGCCTATGGAGCAGTATTGATCGGCGCTGTCTAAATATAAACCCTCCGCACCGTTGCCCGCGTGGTCTCCGTCCGGCCTAACGAGAGTCAGGCCGAGTCCGCGAGTCCGGTGCATCTCAATTTGGCTGCGTCGCCCGTTTCTCTTGCTCGCGGTGGGTTGCCGAAACGTGAAACGGCGGCGATGTTGATGACGAGGTGCTTCTCTCTTTGCTTTTAGTATGACCTTCCCGCTCATACTCGATGGATGCAGGTGTCCTTCACGAATACATTTGGCTGCTAGCTTTGCTAATCACATAGAAATCGATGGTGCGTGTTCCACGTGTCGTACAGAGAGAGAGAGAGAGAGAGAGAGAGAGAGAGAGAGAGAGAGAGGGAGAGAGAGAGAATTGTTAGAATTTGGGTCAAATTACATGTATTTAGTATGCAGGAGGAGGTCCCATAGTCAAAGACTGTATCGGGACTGTAGATGAACTGCAAAAGACTGGCAGGTTATTCGGAGGACAAACATCCAGTTTTCTACCCGGCACTGGGGAAAGGGTAAGAAGAGAAAAAAAAGAAAAAAGGGGAAAGCAGGCGCACTGAGAGAGAGAGAGAGAGAGAGAGAGAGAGAGAGAGAGAGAGAGAGAGAGAGAGAGAGAGAGAGAGAGAGAGAGAGAGTACACAAACATGCACACTCATTAAACAGAACGTGTCGTAACCCTACCGCTGCGGTAGAGAAGTTTTCTCTAAAACAAAGCAAAGCAAGGGAGATGACGCTGAAAAAAAGAAAACTAATTCGAACAGCCGGCACAATTTTCAGTGCTTTCGTTCGACAACCACAAAATACTTCGCCTAAGTATTGCAGGAGAGAGCAGCCTTATTTTTTCGATCAGCTTGCACTGTGGAATATATTCGTATTTAAATAAAACCGCCAAGACCTTCCTCAGGTATAAATTGATGAAGGTGGCTTTTGTAGGACTTGTTATTAATTAGCGAACGCGTATTAGCTAACACGTCTAACCAATTCATCAAAGTACTCACCAGCACAAGGTATCGACTGAAGTTTGTCCATTTGAAGGCCTCTGATTCTAAACTTCTTCGAAGTAGCGGAACTTATTAAACACTTTCAAGTTTACTATTATTGATATTGAAAGAAAAATAAAACATCATTGCAAATTGCGCAATATAACGCGAAATACTGGTGTAAGTTAATTTGACGTTTCATTAATTCAGTGAGCAATTTATTGGTTCGGTAACTGATTGAACGAATTGTTTCTATTTCACAAACTACGAGAGATGCTGCTGCAATATAAGGTAATTAGATTGAGTCTATGTTTTGAGGGGGGTGGGGTTGTAAACGCTATTGAGGGAAACTGGCTTCGCAAACAAAACCCAGTTATTGAGCGGGTCACGCAGCGATTCTGCGTTTTATAAAATGACGAAGGAGCAGAATGATCGTCGGTAACCTACAATTCCAGGTTTAGCGAACAAGCATTAGTCGTTTCCCACTGCCGTAGTTGGGCCAGCTATAGAATTTCTCTCGCAGTTACGGCGCCCTACCAGCTTGCGAAATAGCGCGTTGCCTTCCTCCGGGCTTTACCTGCGCGAACTTTCGAAAAGTGAGTTTCTAACAGTATTTGCTCTTTTACGTGACGTTCTAGCTTTCATGCAGCTTGTCAGGAAGAAGATGGTTTGAAGGACGACCTTTAAAGCCACGAGCCATGCCCAAGTTAGACCTTCCAGCCGTGCTACTCTTGCGCTTCGCTACTTTCCCCCTCCCACTTTGTACACCAATGGTGCCGAGAGCCGATTTCCTTGAGCGATAGCCGGCCTAGGGTATTCCTGACGTCACGTAGCTCCCGGGATTCCTCGCGTCATGTCTTCCTCCTTAGGGCGACCGCGCTGGCCTAATGACCAATCGCCAGGGCACGTGGGTACACGCTCAGAGCGCGTCTTCGCAGGAGCCAGCCTGCCTCACCTATATGGGTCTTCAAGCTGTCGACTTAACGACCCCCTACGTTTTGCGCGTCAGTGAACGGCGCTCGTTTGGAGTGAACCTCAGGGCCTTACTCGCCCGCCGCCTTACTTTCTTTTTAAACCCTTATCGGACACGTATTTCATTTCTTGTTGGGCGAGGAGCTCACTCTGCAATGGCGGAGCCGGGCTGTCACGGCATTTCCGAGCTTCCTTTTCGTTCACGTTTTTTTTTTTGCGTAATAGTGATGGCAGCGATCAGAAAAAGCGTGCACCGTTGCGAATGCCTATGCCCCGCTGTTGCCGCACCGAGTTGTGCCACGTGCAAGCTTTCAAAAGCATAAAACGTGCACTTCATTTTCAGCCATCGTTGTTGCGATGAACGTGGTGATACGGAAAGGAATAGGGATCGTCGCTGAGTTTAGGCGGCGTTTGTTTAGGTGGCACGAAGAAATTAAACTAGCGTCGCCGTTTCCGGCTGGTTTGCTTTATCAGATGCAAAAAATAATCGGCTCACCCCGTACGACGCTACCGAATTGTCTTCACATCAGAGACGAATACATGAATTCGGCACACAATAAACCTCCGGAAAGCATAAGGGTAGTTAATTATGCTTAAAGAAAGTGATATATAGAAATAGCAAGGAAAACGGAAATCGAAGTGGGCGAAAAGCTAACTTGCCGCCGTTGGGAGCCGGTTAGTTTGATGTAGTTGTGAATAAAAAAAAAAGAAGAATAAACTGAGCGCCTCGGTTACTATTCTTCTCGTACTTCACACAAGAGAAACAGTCACAAGCACCATACATTCCTTTCCCAAACCTAATTTGTCGAAATAAGGATCACTCGACTACAAAATTGGGAAAGACAGATTTTTTAATGGACATTTTGTTTTCGTGATTTCCTTGCACTGTCGATGATGTAGTGGCGAGGAGACTAGGTTGTGTCTCAAACTTGGTGAGCCTGCAGTGCCACTAGTTAATATCCCTGCGCAGGCCAGGCGTACCAGTATGGGATGACCTAAAACTTTGCCAACCGAGTGATGTGGAATAAACCCTTTAATTATTTATTTTCAATACTGCTGCTCTCACTTGAGAGAATAGCAGGTGTTAATTAAAGCGATATCATGAAAAGCGGCAGTAAATTTGTCACTAATGATTAATCGTACAATGAAACGTGCCAAACCAACAGAAACGCACATAAAACCAAAAGAGGACAATCTCAATGGACAAATAAATATTGCAACAACTTTGACCAGTGATGTGAAAAAAAAAGGAAACTTTGACCGGTGAGCAAAAAAAAAAACAACAACAACATATGTGCTGGCCCCTATCCACCGGTTCACTGTGCATTTGCTTTCAATAGCCCGTTCACATTTCACAAATTAACGAAAAAAAAGCGAGATAGAAAAAAATTCACCGAACATTGCGATACTCCCTTATGCGCAATTTGAGCGCAGCTGTATACGTGTTTTAATTTCGCGATGTGTTGGCTGACGCAGACAATCTGTCGCGTACGGCACGTCGCAAACGTAACGATGTGGGGTGCGACTGCCTCGCTAATTGGGAGATCGGGAGAGGTGGCGCGTGGGCGCGATTCACAGTAGCCGCCGCAGACAGACACCCGCTCTTGCAACGCTTTGTTTCCATGCAGACGACGCACGCTACTCTGGCACCATCTCGTAGCGATTCTTGCCGCAAAGCCCGTCTTGCGCGGCACAACGCTTTTCTTCTCACGCTTTCGCCATGCCCTCCTCTTCTGCTTTCCCCCTCGCGCTTTCTTCGTTATCGCCATCTTTCATCTGGCGCTGCGCTCCGCGTTCGTTTTTATCCTTCGCTGTGTTCATTCGCTCGGTTACGAGGGACAACGCCGACACCCGCCGGGGGAACGGGCGCTTAAGAGCTGAGCTCTAAGAAACGATAGGGTCTATTGGCAAATACCACGCAATAAGGTTGTTCCGCAAGCCGCCAGGCCTTGTCGAGCCCACCGTATTGGCCTGAGCGGATTTACTCACAAAATGTTTCTTGTTTAAAGTTAAGCGGGTAAGATCGGCCATTGCGACCTGCGCGCGAAGCACACGAGTACGCAACCGAATTAGTCCGTTCTTGCTGCCAATTTGCATTTCATAAGAATGCCCCGAATATAATTCATGGATTACACCTTGAGCTATAATAGGTACTTGGACCATGTACTTGTGTCACCTGTGTGCCTTTTTCCGAGACACTGGTCTGAAGAGGATACTTTGATTTGCTTTGATTCTCGTGTGTTGTAATGTGACTTTGTGTATGTTGTGTGTCCGTGGTGCTAGCATCCACCATCTCACCGTCTTCCATTCTCTCTCTTTAATGATGATGATGATGATGATGATGATGATGATGATGATGATGATGATGATCCTCTCTACAAATGGCGCATACCCACCGCGGGTGGGTGGAAAATTGAATCCAAGCTAGCGCAGTGAAACTAGAAAATTATAACCGGATGAGGAGGGTGGCGTCATCGTCAACAATTTGTCCGCTTTCTCTTGCTTAGCTTGGGCTGCCTGGTCGAAAATTGCGGCGGCGGGTAACGAAAACATAAAAAAAAATGTTGCCAAGGCGGCTTCTGAGTGAAGAAAAGTTGGTATGCGTGACGGAAGGGCTTGGCGACGTTATATTACTACGCTGGCATTCTTATTGTACGCAGGGAAATCCATTCTGTCCAACAGCTTCGAGTAGCGTGTGCCAGAGCGACCGGCGGGCAATCACGTTTTATTCCTTTCGAAACGGGACACTCCTCGGCTATTTCGAAAAAAAAATCAGTTCTGTTCCTCATAACAATGCATCTTTGGGGCATACACCTCACTTCGACGTGTGAGCTTCTGCGGCCTTGTGGCGTCGAGTGACAGACGGCCGAAGTTGGCGAAGTCTGAAAATGTTTGACCAATAGCGGAGAGCTAACAGAGAAAAAAACGCAAAATCGGAAATGAATAATTTCTTTTCTTCAGCCTAATCAACCGGTTTGCGCACGTCATATCAGATCGCGGATATCGGCGGTTTTTCTGACGTCACGTGGTAGACAGACAAGCGGGGCTAACCCCAAATATTTTTTTAGCAATCGTGGAGAGGTAGGTGCAGACATAGAATACAAGCAGAATGGAACAGTTTTGCTTGATAGCGCCCGAAGTCCTGAGAGGCAAGACTTTAGGACGTAATTTAAAAGAAGAGCGCTTTTGAAGATGGAGGCAGATGCATTTTGCGCACACAAGCTAGTGCACCCTGTAATGGCAGGCCGAAGTATTTTGCGCGGTAAAGTGGTGGAGAGAGCGACATCGATATGAAAGATCTGCAAAGATTATTTTGGTTCTTGATACACAGCGCAAATATTATTTGAAAACCTTACCGTTAAAAAACGAATCAGAAATACACTTCACCTGTAAACCCCCAAAGACATGCTCGCAAAGGAAAACTTGATGAAACCGCAAGGTTACGTAAAACACGAACCATACTGACCTGCAAGAAATCTCGAACTGTGTATAGGGTGATAACTGTCACGAAAAGAAAATTGACTGTACATTTAATATACGCAAAAGAGGGGGAAGGCGAAAGCCTGCGCGGTCAAGAGATATTAATCACTTGACATTCTCATTTGAGTGTAATGCTACTTCTTATTACTTGTATTCTCCCACCAATGGTCTTGGGATCGAGTGCCTTAATTGACGCTGTTGTGGACGCTGCCGTCTGGTGAAAGCGGGGCGAGATAGTTCCCCCGTTACGGAGCCTGGTGGGCGATGTGGCAGCGCGGGCTCCTTCTTCGTCCTTAGACAGAACACCTCTGAGAGGCTATTAATTAGCTTAAGAAAACTAACACTAGAAACACCACTACGCAGTCTTGGATTACATTTAACTATTTGAACTGCGCTTTCTTTGGATGCCTTCATACCTGGACATAGCGACGGGAAGGTTAGCGCTGCCAACCAAGGTTTTCTATGATGACCACAATGATATTTAAACTCTGAGTACAAATTTTTTAGCCCCCTCTTCTTTAACCAAAATTCACCTTTAGTTGTTTTTACTTTATGGTCATGGTAGAATGTTCAGTTTCATAATATCGTGCAGGCTCTACAACCTCTATCTTTCCATTAGAGCTCACCTACTGTATTCTTAGAGCTTTTCTTTGCATGGGTGCTCTTCAACACTGTACTTTATGCACGTCTCCACTTTGACTCGACCTGAAATAGCTGATATATCGCTTCCGCACCTCAAACGACTTTGAGAGTTCAAGAATAAAGTCGATATTTGGGGACGCACTAAAACTTGAGGAAAAATGGAAAATCCCCAATTTGTTGTGCTGCTGCATGTATTTCAATATGCTGAATATACGATCACTCTGTATGTTGAAATAATATTTACACATACAGAATTAATTGGTGCCTGTACGGTTCATTAAACGAGATGCGGCATCAAATCTGCATTCTAACTTCGATGCGCAAACGGGCCCGTTGAATAGATGAACTTGTGATAAACACCACAAAAATTGTATTGACCGAATAGCTTGTAATATTCGTAAGTAGGTCTCCTTTTTTCTTTACCGGTTACAATATATACACACAAGAACATGCCCTTTAAATGCATGCAATTTTATTTTAACATGCAGATTTTCTTTCAGTTTCTCCTAACGCGCTTTGGGAGGGTTGCTCAGAGACAATCGCACTTCTGCGCCGAAAATTTGCGTAGCCGAGGGCGTTGTCGATACTCGAGCCTCTCAAGCATACTTAATACAGCCGAAGTAATCAGACTTGCTTCGGCGCCCCGTTTATGCAGCGTATGCTAGAAGTATCCGACACAGGAGTTGCTACGCAATCAGTATTCAAAGAGGCTTGTCGTACGAGCTGAATTCCGCATGGTACTGGCTTCGTATAGTGGCAGGTAGAAGTCACGATAGGTCATCTTATGGTAATATATCAAAACTTCAGTGAATATACGGTACTGATCATAATTTATTATATTTGGCCTGCGGACGTCCTTGCATTTTGGCACTTTCATTAAACTTCTTGCAGTGATCAAATCCCCTAATTAAAATTTAAATTAAATTATGGGGTTGTACATGCCAAAACCACTTTCTGATCATGAGGCACGCCGTAGTGGAGGACTCCGGAAATTTCGACCACCTGGCGTTCTTTAATGTGCGCCTAAATCTATGCACGCGGGTGTAAATCCCCTAATTGTTCTGCACTTGGAATCGTGATCGCCTTTTTTTTTCTTGCTTTCTGCTAAGCGCTTTCTCGTGTAAAAAATAATTTAAAAAGTGTCATCTGGGAATCAATTTCGATTCAACTTTTGTATACAATCTCTGTAAACGCATAAACGCTTTATGTTCATAAACCAGCGCGCAGAACTGAGTGAAGTCTCTCGAAGATAAAAGAATTTCGCCCAAGCGCTTCAAGCTACTAGCTCCTAGGACCACATTAGAGAATAGGAATACTGCAGACGAAAATTGCAATTTCAGGTTGTGGTTACGCGCTTTTGTTGCACAAACGGAATCTGTTAGCAGGAAGAATCCTGCAGTCCTTTCAGTTCACTACTCGGGCAGCCGAACGAGCAAAATCAAAAACGAAGATGAAGAAGAAAGAAAGAAAGAAAGAAAGAAAGAAAGAAAGAAAGAAAGAAAGAAAATATAGAGGCTTTCATGAAGTGCCTGATTTTGAACTCATTTATTGCCGACAGAACTTACTCCCACGACTTTCCCCAAGGTTCCAATCTTTGCGCAAAGCTGGAACAACCCTGCGCAAGGACCTCGACTCTGTTCAGTGACATCTTAAGCGATGGCGTTGCGACGACTTCGACGGGCAGAGCAACGTCAACTGCTCGAGGATGATTATAACGTTATGATCGTTATAAACTGCTTGCGCAGTACAAAATTAAAACGCAAGAGGATGTGGTTGCCTCATATTCTATATACATGTCAAATAGGTAAATGACGTTGAGAGTATTAAAAAAAGAAGCAGCATAAGAACGGGGTTCTTTTTTCTTCTTATTTGCCACTGCTGTTTACTTGCACTTTAGCGATTTTAATTTCATCTTCTGGGAGGAAGTTTTTCTTCTTCTTCTTCGTCTCCGTCATGTTGACATTGTCGCAGGGCAACAACAATAGCGACAACAACAAGAAAGGTCGCGGTTTATCAGTCATGTCGTCCTGGAGCAAAGCGGAAACGGGCGCCACTTCTATGGCTCATAAATATTGCCCATTTCCTGCGCATGCCTCCGACACCAAACTGTACTTTTCTTGTGGTTGCACGCTTATGGGCCATTTTTTATATGTTTACTAATCTCGCAGGAGCACGTTAGAGTTCCAGGTCTGGTAGCGGCGTGACGAGGATAACAAAGCGGCATAGCTTTACGTTAGCGGGGACGTGAACGTGTTGACTGCACAGCGAGGATTTACTACAGCCATCTTAAGCAAACGAAACGAGATAGATAGAGACTAAAGAAAGGTGAAGAAAGGAAAAACGGCAACGTTAACCAGATAACATTTCTGGTTAACTACCCCATACTAAACAGGGGGAATGTTGACAGTATTATACATGCTGTTCGGCTAGTTGGGGCGAGTACTAAGGTAATAAAAAAAAAACTGCAAATGGAAACTAACCAACGACGAAACCGTGCGTCATTGTTTTTCTTTTTCTCTCCGTGCTCAGCATCACAGATGCGAGAGACCGGACAGGCGCTAAGCTTTGACTTAGCGCCCTGTCCGCTCTTGTTTCTTCTTCCTACGTAGTACCCCAGTCGCGGACCATGAATAAGTGTAATATATTCTGAAGAGAAGGATTAACAGCGCCGACAACGGGACGTGACTGAGACAGACGAAGCGCTTCGTCTGTCTCAAGTCACGTGCCATTGTGTTCGCCATTACTTGTTCTCTTCAGACATGTGCCAGCCGCCCAAGTTAGCACGTAATTGTAGTCACATATTCCTCGTAAGGCAATATGATTCCAACAGGAATCGCTGAACCAGGAAGGGCTCATGAATGTCCCGATGAGTGCATTTTGCCCCTAGAGAGTGGTGCCGGGACGTCTTAAAGATGTGGCGGAGGTCGTCAGGCGGGAGTCAGTCCGCCAGGCAGTAATCGTAACCCCGCGATATTTAGGCGGAAGTGAAACGGCGAGGTGGTTTAGGCACTTGAGAGGCAGCATATATTCTCTTCGCCGGAGCCCGGCGTAATAGAGACAGTACGCCTTATACTGTCGCGCATGAATACCCGCGGCGGGCACAAATAAAGAAGTGAAGAAAACCGTTGGAAGCATTGTGCTTTCTTTTCTTTTCTTTTGGTGGAGAAGCAGCGGGAATGAACGTTGACCTCCGCACTTCCCTAAATCTAGGAAATGAAGAGGACGTCGCGGACATCGTGCCAATATGAATGCGCTTTCGTAATGACGTGATAAAAAGAAAGGCTAGCAAAGCAATTCGAAAGGAAGATGCGTACTGAATATAGTGTTGGAAAAAAGAATAACTTGGCAAGAACACAGCACCGTTAGCAGTCTTAATATGCGATAGCATAAATTGTGATGATTGTGACGTGTCGGTAAAGACGCGCGCGTGTGTCGCGCGCAACATTGCACGCTCTCATTTATCGACGCGACGTTTCCCCACCTCATCTCTCTCTCTCTCTCTCTTTTTTTTAACTTGAGATTTCGTGCACACTGTGACACTATCACGTACGCTCAACACACCTCGAGCTTCCCTCTACACATCTCCAAAGAGCCAACGATTGGTAACGATTGACAGATTCAGTTCAGGGCGTTGTGTCGGGGGGGGGGGAGGTGCAGACGGGGCAGGAGGGTGCGGACCGACGCTGTGTAATGCGAGGGATGGAAGACAAAGTGCGGGCTCGTGTCCTTTTCCGCCTTGCTGTGCCCGTCGTCTGGTTGCTCCGTGTCGCGCTGCGCTTCTGGACAGTGACAAACTTTCCTGAAAGGAGGAGTTCTATACTATATTCTATACTACGTCCTATAATATAGTACATTCTATACTACGTTCTATACTGTACTATATTCCATATTGCGTTCTATATTATAATATATTGAATTGCAATCAAGTTTATTACACAAGTTTATTAGATAACGAGGGTCTCGAATCCGGCAACATTGATGCCTTCAGGTAGCATGTGTGGGTTTATTGACCGGTTGCCTTCACCCAAACAGATCACGTTCTCGTGAAGCCTGCGGCAGGAACGATGCTCCACATCCGCCGCCAAGGTCTGCGAGTGGGGGCGCTGGCTAACACTCCCTGGGTTCTACTGGGAAACATAAGTACCCAAGAAAGTGGATGGGGAAGCGGCGCCGCGCTAGCTCAATCGGTAGCGCATCGCACGCGAAATGCGAAGGTTGTGGGATCGTTCCCCACCCGCGGCAAGTTGTTTTTACATTTAATTTCATTTCCATTGATTTATCGTTTCTTTCATTTCATTTATTAGGCACAAGTAATCTCTCATATGTTGTCCTTGGTGTCAGTGTTTGTGGGCTTCTTATGACGTGTCTAAAAGGACGATTTGTCACTCTCAAACCGTTGCAGAGGCAAGAAGCTGCCCTTAAACGTTTCCAAAACTGTTGAGCGCTGAAAACACACCGCGTGCGATTTTCATACACTTCGGGATGCTCCATCGTCCAGGGTCAATGAAGCAAAAGATCTTGGTGTACACTTTGACAAAACGCTATGTTTCTCTTTACACACTGGATATGTGAAACAACGTGCCCTTTGCGCTCTTGGTATTGTTTGTGGTATATCGCAAGACTTCCGCTTCACTACTGCCTTTGTTAAATTTCATTCTGCTGCGGGTCTTCCGCTACTAGAGCATGATTCTGTGGTTTGGGGCGGAACGTGCGAATCTAATTCTGACTATGCTGAACGCGCACATAATAAATTGATGTCTATTTTCCAGCACCGCTTTTCAGGTTCTGGCGACCGGGCCTTTCAGTTATACTTCGACTGACACCTCTAAAATCAAGACGTATTAGATAAGACCTTTTGTTGCTCTAAAGATCTTTTCATCGGGCGAGGAGTAAAGAGGGCGGGGTGATCTTTTTCTCCTGTCTGGCTTTTGTATGCCAGGTAGCACTGCACGTTTCCTGCGCGCGCGACCTTCTTGCTTTAGAGGCTGTCCTGTGGCTCGAGTGGAAAAAAGAAAAACGGTGATAAGTATTCTACTTGTTTGACATAATTCAGAGTTAATTCCCAGTGTTTTGTATATATGTAGATAATCACTTCTATGATTAACGCATTTTTTTTTCACACACCTCCTCGTTTTCTGTTTCTCTATATTTTTTCATCTATCTCACATCGTTCTATCTACCTCATTTATCTAATCTGTCCATTCGGTCTTGCTTATTACTAAGTGCACCAGTACGAAGGGGGGGGGGGGGAGAAGGGAAGAAGGAAAGGCAGAGAGGTTAACCAGACTGAGTCCAGTTTGCTACCCTACACGTGGGGAGGGGAATGGGGAGTGAAAGAGAGCACGAAAGCTTCGTAACTGTTCCTATAATGAACATTTGATTGATGAGGATGATCATTATTATTGATATACATTTTATTATTATTATTATTATTATTATTATTATTATTATTATTATTATTATTATTATTATTATTATTATTATTATTATTATTATTATTATTATTATTATTATTATTATTATTATTATTATTATTAGTTGTAATATATGTTCGGAAGCACAGAGCCTTCCCGGAGAGAAGAAATGTCACACAGCCATAGAGACATCAAAGGTAGTCGAGAAGGTTAACCAGATCAAAAATCCAGTTTCCCACCCTGCACTGGCGGGTGGGGGAATGGGACGTAGAAGAATGGGAAGGAAACAGAGGTACTTAGGTACGGAGAGAGCGGGGTGGCAGTTGTCCCCAGAAGAGGCACAACTCCTTTTCCTCGGAGAGGAGGAGAATATCAAAAATATAAATATAGCAAGTTAAGGCTACGAGACATTATAAATGAAAAGCAAGCGGAACACACCAACTGGAGAACAACAGGAGAACTCATAGAAACAATCCACTTCCCTGCCGTGCACCTGCAGGGTACCCTGAGCCTCTTCACGACAAGAAGCTACGCCAGACCTGACTAGTACTATAATAGTTCGCACAAACAGCGTTACGGCATCCAAGGTTACAAGACTCCTGGACCGAGAGGCCATCTCTTTGCCGAGTGGGCGAGATAAGCACGCTCGCCCGGCTTGCATTTGCAATTTCCTATTCATTCCTGATAGGAATGACCAACCGTGCGGCCCGCAGTTTGTGCGGGTTGCGATGAGACTCTAAAGCACCTTCTGTGTCACGGCCCATTCTTTGACACTCAGCGACGTACTTTACAAGCGAAACTCAACCTGCTAGATAATAGAGCGCTCTCAGAAGAAATCCTTGTATCATGGTCTATGGATTCTTTCTTTTTTTTTATTTGTTTAGAAAGACCTCGCAGGCCTACGAAGAGGCATAGGGTGAGGGGACCATATGGCACAGTTTAGCACACGATACAATTGGTAAAAAGATATCGGTACATAAAGGGATTCAAATATTGGCACAAAACGACGAAATTTGCATATTTAAAGAAAGATGTCAAAAAGAAAAAGAAGAGAAAAAAAGTAATTCTGCGCTTCTTAAAGGACATTGGATTGTATGAACGCTTGTGACAGTGGAGATACCGCTGCGACTGACCGTGAATGACATACTATCATTTTTCTTTACTCTCCTTATCTGTCTTTCCCTTTCCCCTCCCCAATTGCAGGGTAGCCAACCGGGCACGTCCTTGGTTAACCTCTTTACCTTTCCCTCTTCGTTTCTCTATTTGTCTCTCTGTGTCAGCTTGCGTGTATTCAAATTCCTCAAATAATTGTTTACTCTCTCTCGTAACGGATCGAATCAACTGTACTCAGCACTGCGAATAGGAATCCAGCTTGAATATGGCAGCGACGACTCGGTCTTGGAACCGCGCAAAAAATAAAGATTCTTTTTCTCTCAGAACTGCTCCAGCCTGAGTTTTCTGCTTGGCTGAATGCCTGCTCTCCGTGCCAAGCTGAAAAAAAATATTTCTCAGTCGTGATTTGCCTACTCCGCAAAACATCCAAGCGTGGTAAATAACAGCCGTATATAAGGCACAGATTAAGACAGACGGCACGCGCCAGCACACAAAGCGTGCCTGATGCTCTGGCACACAAAGCGTGCCAGAGCGTGCCGTTTGTCGCGAAGCGCAGCACCACCGATCTGACAAGCGCGAAACACAGTGAGGCGAGCCTGAGATGACGCGCCATGAGCCTTCAAGAAGGCTAACCGGGATGGAAGCGAGAGAGACGCGATAGTAGCTTCGACAAGCACAAAGGTTGAAGAAAAAAATCACGCCGACAAAAAAAAAAATTGTGTTTGTTCAGGGAAGTACCGCAACGAAGGCATAACTTCAAGGCGTTCCTAATGTGTGCGTGTAAGTCGAAAACGAAAGTAAACAAATAAAACAAGACCAACGTCGTCTTAGTGGCATAAAAGAGAGACAGAAAAAGTGGCGAGGTGTCGGGTTGCGAGGCCGTAACCATAACCTAGACCTGCCAACGAAACTGAAATGGCTAGATGGGACGACGTCTGAGACTCCGCATTCCTTTTAGCGACCAGGCGAATAAGAGCACCACGGAACGTTATACTTATAAAGGCGAGCACTCGCTAGAGGAAGATGTCATCGGGAGTCATCTTGGTCTTTTTTCCCCTTCTTTCTTTTTATGATGGAAGCCAGCGTGGGTAGGTCATTTTCCAAGGCTCCACAAACACAGCGATTCGCAGAAGGCACTATATAGATCTTCTACGCATACACACGTCGCCGAGCTGGTTCAAAATGAAATGAAATGAGAAAGAATTTCCCTAGACTTTGACTTAACAGGAGCGTGCAGCACTGTGAGAGTTTTTAAGTTTGTGTCAGTTTTCGTATGTCCATCGGCCATCAAATTCAGCATCGGCGTACAGATATAACACTGCTGCGCTTTCCGTGGTTCTGCTTGCTGCTGGCGCCCTAGAAGCGTATTAGTTCTTGTACTACAGCTAGACGATAACATATTTTTAATTTGAACTGTCTGTGGAAGACCAGCAATAACCTTAGCAAATGATTTAATGCAGATTGACGGCTTTGTTCGGTCCAAAAGACCACACTGAAAGTAGCTTTGTCTTTCGCTACATCGGACACACTTGCCCTACTTTAGCTATAGCTCATTATTACCTTCAGTTTCACTTCATCTATAGAGCAGTGACAATAAGCAGAATGGATTTCAGGCAGATCAACGTCGTTGTCTTCGCAGGGAAAGAAAGATCTGAATGAGCATGACGCTTTTTTTTGTGATACTATACAGAATATCTGATGAATATGTGTCGTCTTAAATCATGTTGAGTAGTCGTACACGTTGACCGAATAAACGAGGCCACCCTACGTTTTTACTGAAAGTGAGAGAAAGTCATTCAGTCATCCTCTTACTACGGCTACTCAATTTCAAACAACAACAACAACAACAACAACAACAACAACAACAACAACAACAACAACAACAACAACAACAACAACAACAACAACAACAACAACAACAACAACAACAACAACAACAACAACAACAACAACAACAACAACAACAAATTTCAGATATCACGAACTGGCGTAGCTTCAGAAAATGTAGAACAGAAATAGCTAAAGGGAGCAAATGAAAGCCGCATATACACGGTACTTTTTTCAGCTGCACGAAGTATAAATATTTTAAACAATGCTTGTGGCAGATAGCACACTTCTCACCCTTGATCTAAATCACTCGATGAGGTGGCCACAACTACGAGAAATCAAAATAACCACTTGAATAATCAACACAATTATGCTAATTAACTCTTTAATGAATCTTTTTACGGCACAAATCTAAAAGCTGTAGCTAGTGAATTCGCAAGGCGTATCCAATTGGGGCAAATTCTCAGGACTGCCCCAGTTTCGAGATATTAATTTTGAAAGTGCATTGGTGTTCCAGTTACTGCTGTGTTTCAATGCATAAAATAGCCTTTTCTTAAAGAAGGTAACTGGAACGCCATTGCACTTAGTCGGATACTTCTAAAATTGAGATCCCGAAACTGGGGCAGTCCTGAGAATTTGCCCCAATTGGATACGCCTTGCGAACTCACTAGCTACCATTCGGTAATTAATACATGTGCCATGCGATTATCAATTAAAGTTATTTAGCGTAAGTATGTTAATTATTCAATCAGGTATTTGGATTTCTCGTAGAAGTTATGGCCACCTCATCAAGTAATTTAGATCAAGGGTCGAATCATGCTATCATGAATAATGCAGGCATTATATAAAATATTAGGTGCAGAAAAAAGAAAAAACACCCTGTATAGTCCTGTATAGTCCTGCACTCTATCCGCGCTTTTGCCGAGTGCGTCTGTGTCGCGTTGTCTATTCAAATTAGGAATATCTATCTATCTATCTATCTATCTATCTATCTATCTATCTATCTATCTATCTATCTATCTATCTATCTATCTATCTATCTATCTATCTATCTATCTATCTATCTATCTATCTATCTATCTATCTATCTATCTATCTATCTATCTATCTATCTATCTATCTATCTATCTATCTATCTATCTATCTATCTATCTATCTATCTATCTATCTATCTATCTATCTATCTATCTATCTATCTATCTATCTATCTATCTATCTATCTATCTATCTATCTATCTATCTATCTATCTATCTATCTATCTATCTATCTATCTATCTATCTATCTATCTATCTATCTATCTATCTATCTATCTATCTATCTATCTGCATCGCTAGCAAACGAGGTTCAAAAGTGGCCGCCGGAGGCACTTAGCGTTGAGCGTCAACATTCTAGCTACTTAATTAGCACAGATTGCCCCGCCATTGCAGTGCCGAATCGCGCAAATAAACTGCACTTAGCCCATCGGAACACCAGACCCCCAGCGCCTGCTTGCGCTGTCAGGACCCTTCCTCCATTCTCAAACTTCGCTGCTTTGTTGTTTTTTCTTTTTTCGTTGTTTTTTCACCCCCCCCCCCCTCTCTGTCGTGCTCGCTTTCCTCGGCTTTCCGGGGCCACGCAGCGATGCCGTCGTCACAATGTTCGCCTTGCATAGTTACTCGTGACTCTTGCTGTGGCCCACGATCCAGTGTGTGGGCTTTCTTGCAGGACGGAGGAAGGCTGTTACGCCCAATGCTAACACTACCCACGCTGATTAACAGAGGCGAAGTCATTAAGGAGATGGAGAGTGCACACGTTTTTTTTTTTTTTGATCCGTCATCGTTTTCTTGCGCGAATGGGACGGGCGAATTTGTTTCAATTACGAAGCGACGTCGAGTGCAGTTTCAGCCACCGACGCGTGAATGCGCTGCGGACTTTCCCACCTCGCGACCTGATTATCTTGCAAGGCGACACATAAGGAAATGAGAGAGCTCAAAACGCATGGCTGCCTGACCTTTGGTAACTCGCTGATAAGAGTGGTTCATGGGTGTTGAATGCAACTAATCGACAGGCCAATGCGCTTATGGCTGTTTAGAACTTTTTACAAAGTGAACGAACGTTTTTTTATGCGGCTGACAATGCGCTGGCCAGTTTCTTTGTGCTGAGCACTGCAGTTCAAACAGCCCTTTATTATGTTGTTTAAAAAGAAACTGCATTCGAGCATGCTTCACGCCACTACTTACCTAAAAAAATGCAAGAGACAGAGAAAAGAGGGTATACAATTATTCCACACTGAGATGTAGTATATTCCATATGAAATTACCCCCCCCCCCCCCCCAAAGAGAAGAAATAAAGAATAATGAAGTAAGTAGCCGTTGCATTCCAAATTATCCTTAATTTTTCCCGTCCGCCCTCCCATCTAACACGTATGGTGGCAAACAGAGATTATTACTAATCTTATTAATTTTGGGGCGTTACTTTTGAGGATTTATTTTCGCGGCGACAGAATCCAGTGAAGGCACAAAATGGCTGAAAAACATGTGTTTTATATCGGCAACGTGTTTTATTGACCTTTGGCAGTGTAACCGTGTCTCGAACGTCGCATTTATCATCTTGGCTCGTTCTACGTGCAAAAAGAATGTCGGTCACTTTGCTGAACGCTCTCTGCACTGACGTGCTGGGCGTACGCGAGCACCGCCAATGTGCCGGAAGAATGCCTGATGCGCGCCATCGTAAGGAGTCGATTGCAGGGCTATTGACGGCCTGAAGAAATCACAACGCCTCGTCCTTACTTACGTAGCCCTGGAACGCTTGAGATCTCACAGCTGAAGTAATTGACGGGTGAGCCCCCGCAGGCTACCCGGGCCACGTGACCCGGGCACAATCAACCGATCATCGCAGTAACCTTAACTCCGCTTTCGTAAAGAATACGTACTCCGAGTAATGTCAGCTTTAGGTGTCACAAAGAGAGAGAGAGAAAGAGAGAGAGAGAGAATAATGCAGAGAAAGGCAGGGAGGTTAACCAGAGGTAGTTCCGGTTGGCTATTCTGCGCAGGGGGAAGGGTTAAGGGGGATAAAAAGAGAAACAGAGTGGAAGGGGGAGATAGAAAGAAAGAGAGAGACAAAGAATATTCAAAGCATCAAATCCAAGGAAAAGCAAATATCCACAATATTTGATGGTATTGCGCGGTGCTGTCCGAATGCTCTCGAAACAATATAAGCGCCGGCAAACATTAAATTATTAAAAAAATGGTGCACGTTTACTAAAGTAAGAGAGCTGAGAATGTGCATGTGGCAGTGTTCAGGTGTAAACAATCATGTCTTCGTTATAGCAAAACGAAGCCATGTAGAGTTCAAGCTATAGGATAAATGTGAAACAGCCATCAGATTCAAAGGCCCGTTGAATTGCGCTACTTAGTGGGGACTCATTTTGCTGTCACCGCGCAAGCCAGTAAGCAGAAAGAGAACGCCCACGAATGACAGAATACGAGCACTGGGGTGTGATCGGAGATCGTTGCTTGAAACGCGCGTTCAGTTTGCGTTCAGCTTCACCTCACGCGATTGGCCTAAACCGCGTCGAGTCATCAGACGCGCCTTCGTTTTTTCATGCAGCCACAGTTCTGACTCGGCACAAAAAAGTAATGTGCCGAGAGATTATTTAGGCTTCCTTAAAACAAAGACAATATCGTCTTCACTAACAAAATACGAGGTCTGTTAATACGTGTGTGAAACTTTATATATTTAGAAGCGCTGCAGGCATTGAAAGAACGTCAATGTGGTAGACTGATTCCTTCTGCAGTTTCAATTTAATCCTCACAATTACAACAAAAAAGAAATTATGTATCGATTTATTGGGCACCAGGACATGCTGCTCTTCCTTTTTTTTTATTAAGATGTATAGAATCACCGGTTGTCAGCTCAGGCACGAGTTGGTTATTGGCTATAGACCTTACTAGAGTGCAAAATACTATTCTACCTGCATTGCTGACTGAACGCAGCAAGTCGAAAATCCCTTCAAGCATGGTGTACTGCCTTCGTCAAAGTAGTCGCATGCAGCAATGCGCTGGCCAGTTGCTGGTCACATCAATGCTGAACACATCAAAGTGTAATAGATCCACATTTCGGGTTGAGTTTATCCGAAGCCTAATGTACGTGTCTTTTTCCTTGCCACCATTGGAGAGAACCAATGAAAACAAACGGCACGCACGAATGAGCGCACCGCGACTGAAAGAGTCAGAGCAGAATGGCGACAAATGCCTAAGTGAAGGATCTGTAATGCTACCGGATAATGAACTACCAATGTTGAAGCTTGGCCAGCGGCGATGGCGCATGAAGAGATGATGCGAAATGGCGCTTCGCATTCGTGAAGCGCACGCTCGTGCCGATATGATGCGTGTTTCCTGAATAAACGATAACTTTTGAGTTGGGGCTCGAATTGTAGTTTCCGTACGCCTTTTCTTTGTGGTTTGGTTTTCGAAACCGTAGTGAACTGAAGCCATGAGACCCAGCGTTGGGCGTGCTCTTGACTGCAACGCGCGCGATAGTTCTCGTTTCGCTTGAATAATTTACCGAACATTCGAGCCCGTCCCGCGGGTGCCGTCGACTAAACAGCGAGAAGCTGAATGGCAAGACAAAGGAAGCATCGCGTAACACCAGCGGAGAAGGTGTCCGACCCGCATACACAGTAAATTATTCAGGAGAACCGGGTTACAGAGCGCGAGGACTCATTTCTTCGTGCGTTTTCGATGCGGGGCGAGCGGAGACAAAGCGGGCGCATATTTGCACGGATTGCGAGTTTCAAGCGAACAAACACGAAACAGGGAAGCGGTGTAGCTGCGGGCGAAATTCGCTCTCGCCGGATTTTTCTTGTCACCCACGACTCCAAAGTGAGCATTAGTTGCAACGTTAAAAAGAAACAACCAAAAACGTTGATGCCTTAATTCCACCGCGATATTATTGTATGTTATTGTCTTCTTAACTATGCTTAACAACAATGCGCGTATGGTACGCGGCATTGTGGACCGATGAAAAGACATTTGTTGGCGGCTCCAATCAGTCGATGCCCGTAGCCTTAGCATACAGAAAGATTACTGCTACTGGTGCTTACTCGTCGAGGTTAAAAAGAAAAAAAAAAAACAAAGGAACAATAAACATTGTTCTCCGTTAACGAATACCAGGATGCGCTAGAAAGATCACGATGATGTTTTGCAGCTAATCGAGACTATCGCAAAGACACAGGTCATGTTGTACGAGGAGCCTCCCGTGTGAGAACGTGGGGAGTCTAGAGCATGGAAACAGCCGTCGGACCGGAGATTCTTCCAGGGCAGGTCATCGCCACCAAAGCCGCCACGCTAGGAAAGAACGTAAATAAAGCGCTCCCGTCCCCTGCCTCCACACTGTTAGCTTTTGTTCTCCCTGAACTCTTCCTGTCTGTTAACCCTGGATCGAGAGCAATAAAAATTAGGACTATTTGATTTCCGAACCAAGCTAGGTTAACGAAGAAGCTGCGGTCTCTCACTGGAGATAACAGGAGTAGAAGCAGTCACAAATCGGTTTGCAAACATACGGTGCTGTAGAAACTCACGGAAGAAGATAACTGTTTGAAAGCATGAGCCAGAAGTTAGGATATAAAATATATGGTGGAAAGAAGCTCATGAACATGGCTCAAGGGAGCAGTTACATGGCACGGACAACAAGCTACGCATTAACGAGACGTGAAACATTTACAAAAAAGCGATTTGGCGCGTCCGATAGTTGATGCACGAGCATAGGACGCATATAAAATGTCGGCGTATATGCTGTCTGAAGCAGCAGCCAATTCAAGGCAATGCAAGACGGCCCGCCCTTGATACGTTCGTGAGATTGCGGGCCTAAATAGCCTTTTTAAAGCGAAGCTTTTTTTGCCTCTTCCTTCGACTTTCCCACTGCTGCTGCTGCTGCTGCTGTGGGTTGCTGTCGCGCACACCGCGTCGGGGGGTGGTTCCGAGCGTGTATATAGATGGCAGCGCGAGCAAGAGAGGAAAGGCGACGGGAAAAACTCGTTTTCACTCCACCACGTCGAATGTCCACAATGCTCTTTGGAGCACCCTGGCCGTCACCACATTAGCTGCTTGACAGCTGTAATTATCCGTGACTCCCCTCAGAAGCATTGCAGAAACTGCAGCGCTTCCCTTTTTTACTAAAGCGCGAGGCCAGAGGGGACGCAGATAGAACTGCAGAGAGAAGAAGAATGAGAGGGATAAGAGGCAGGTTCCAATATAAGAGAGGGGGGAGGTGACGTGAGAAGGCAAGGAAACCCCACTACTCTACGACAGTGGTTGCGGGGAAACAGGATAAGCTTAAGTTCAAGCTACGGTACAGTACGTTGCTACTAATTCTGAAAGATAAACGCCGTGCAAATATGTCGAGCGGGCAACTTACGCAGGGCGTGCAGAAGCAGAGCCGCATTAATTAACGTGCACCGCAGAGCCCAGGTGACAATACGGAAGCGGTCGACCGTCAATCAACACTTCTATGCCCACCGCGCTACCTTTGCGGCTATGGCATTGCTGGAGGTTGTGGATTTGACTCCAATCGCGGCAGGCGCATTTTGACGGGGGCGAAATAGAAAACGCACGTGCACATAGATTTTGGGACACGTTAAAGAACATTGCGGTGTCAAAATTAATCCGAAGTCCGCCACTACGGCTTGCATCCGAGTGTGGTTTTGGAACGTACAGCCACATAATCTAATTCAAGTTTACCACTTCTGCCACCATGCGATGTGCCAAATGACAACGCTCAACCCTCTCAGAAGTTATAAAATATGGCGCGCAACAACGCCTCAAGCAAGCATCTCTCCCTGTTTGTTCTGTGTACTACGAAGACAGACAGCAGTGGTGCTCGCAAGGTGACGTTTAACATCAACTCACCACTCTCGTGTTAGCCTAAACTTAGACGAAATTAAGCTTTAACCGTCAACATCACTGCTAATTATCATCAATCGAAGCATCCAGCACGGAAAGCTTCGCTTACGTCGATTCCTGCAGTGCGTGGAATCTGCATATATATTTTTTTTATTTTTGGCCTCCTGCCCCGACTTTGCGGGTGCTAGAAGTTTTCTACTGGCTGCTGTCACGCAGAGCATACAACAACTTGGGTCACCAGGCATGAGAACTGAGCTCATGCCACTGGATATTTGAACACTCGCGGTCAGTACCCCTGCAGAAAGGATCCATCCCTCCGGGACATGCCAGTGCGGCACCGTGCGCGGGATTGATCACAGGCTGCGCGCACGAGTGCTGTTCCAAACTCGCTGCATGCGTAGTCTTATTCACCCTCTCGCGCTGCGCTTCGGAATAATGAGGAACTTTTTCTGAAGAGAGGTGCTCGGGTGGAGCAACTGCCGGCATGTTTGGCATGGCTATATCCACCTGCAGCCAGCAACGTTCTCCTGATTCTTTTCCTGCTCCCAGACTGGGTATATGCCACTGCGTAGGTGCTCGAATAGACAAGCACAACAGGAGGCAGGAAGCGAACGAGTCGGCAACAGAAAGTCGTACTAGTCGGCTACAGCTCAGTGAAAAAGTAGTACGCAATAAATGCAGACAGTTGCGAAAAAAATGTAAATCGGACATAGTGGGAGGGGAGCGTGCAATGATCTAGCGATGTGCGTTGAGCTACAGAAAGAAAATGAAGAAGTGGAGATAACACACATTAGTAAACATCAAAGAAAACTTCGCTTATATCGCCGATTTCCACCATTGCATCCACGGGGAGCGCTAATGCTATTCTTCTTCCTTTTCTTTCTTTTTTTGTCACGAATAGATATCTATTCCTCGCTCTCTCGCGTGCAGTTTGCATGGGCGCGCAAGACAAAGACGACGCGGCGACTTCCACGAGGTGCACGCGACAAGAGCAACGGTCCCGATTCTGCGACGACGCGTCATCTCGTCGTCCGAGCACCATGTCCGAGGTCTCCTCCTCTGCCGACCATTCCGTCCGGGACGGCTGCAGGGTTTCGTACGACTGCCTGGTTCGCACGGCTGACGGCGGCGTGTTCAACGTCCACCGCGGTTTCTTGAGCGCGTTGAGCCCCGTCTTTCAGGCCCTGTTCTCCGTCGAATACGGGGACCGCAAAGATGTCCTTCTCCAGGACGTCAAGGCTTCTACAATGGGCGTGTTGTTCGGTTACCAATACCAGAATAAGGTGGGTCAAGTAGCAAGCGATGGAGACGCGACGCGAGTTGGTACCTAGTCCTTGTGAAAATAGGCGGGAAACTTGAACCCCGATAGCGCCAGTCAGTATCAACAACACCATCGTCACCGCGGTCCCCATCGATAAAGCTATTATCATCATAAAAAGAAGCCTGGTAAAGTCCGCCGCAGGATGAAGGCATTTCCTAATGATCTCCAGCCTAAGCCAGCTCTTATTCTAAGCTACAATAAAAAAATTGCGCCCTTTCGATCTTATCTTGTCCCCAAGGAATAAATGTAATCTATCTTGCATGAGATAGGGCGAAATGCAAAGGTAATCGTATACTTAAATTTGAGTGCGGATTAAAAACACGCAGATGTTCAAAAGTCACCCGAAATCCTTCCACTAAGGCGTCTATGACAGCTCCAGTGTTGATGTATGGTGCTAAACGTCATCAATCAATGAATCATGCGTGCATTTGCTTTATTCAACGATGCGCCAGCGCCACATAGCGTTTCTGACAGGAAGTGAGCGACTGCAGAGTGGTAAAGGAAGTTTATAGGCATGGCGGATGACGATTAGTGTTGAGGGATAAGATAATATCCCAAAGTTGTAAATTTTCTTTAGTCTGGGAATGCAAGTTGGCTAATATCGTTTGCCAATACTATTATTCTTTGAACTCGGTGGCATTTTATTCCCTTTGACACTCATCCTGTTACATTAATAAACCACCGATGACATGCTCTACACGTCACTCTTCTTGCACATCTTATCACTCTTAATTACAGAAAAAAAAATGTCTTGTACCCTCTTTCTCCATCTACACTGTGAAAATGTTTAAACCCTTCAAGGTGTTTTCTTGTTGCACTGGTAACACCCTTGCCGTTAGCACCTTACAAAAATTTATGTAAGACTACGACGCAGTTCTAAATAGGCGTGCTTTGAAAAAAGACATAGTTGAAAACTATGCAATTATTCTAACAGACTTGGACGCAAAGAAATATCCGAGAGGAGAGTTTCATATCTCTGTCTATGAAATTATATTGTCGGATGTTTGTATGCGCCCAAGGCTGTCAGAATGATTACATAGTTTTCAACTACGTCTTTTGTCATCGCACGTCTAGTTAGAACTCCGTTGTCGGCCTCTATAACTTTTTGTAAGGCCCTAACGGTAAGGATATTACCAGTGCAAAAAGAAAACAACGTTAAGGGCGTAAGCACTTTTACAGTGTAATGCACATTGCCGTCTTATCTCCTAGCGCGGCACCTGTCATTTTCCGTAAGGTTGCCAATAACAGGGAGGAAACCAATGCCGGGAAGAATAGTCACTTTGTCAGGAATCGCAAAGAAAACCTTAGTTGCAGACAGGTGCCAAAGTCCTTTGAATGCCTTGACAGTCAACGGCCTTCTTGTCGAAACGTTGGCACCGGATTGATGAGTCATTTTCTATTCATCGCTCGCAGTCTCCTTACAAAAATCTTTATACTTCATGTATTTATTCGTCAATACAGAACTTAGTTCCTGTCAGGGTTTTTGTCTAATATTGAAATTATTTAGTACACACCATTTTATAGGAGTAGTGTTTTGTGACAACTGCTTCAATTCTTTGCCAGCGGTGTATAAATGAGATTAAATCAAGAGGAGGCGCGGTGCACCTCTTGGAACAGAAGCGCTGTTAATGAAGATTTAAGGGGGCATATTCTTCACAAAAGCTTTTCCCTGCCTTGGTTTTTTTTTCTTGCCAGAGGTAAAAAAGAAAGAAGTGGGCGACTGTGTGTGGTTTCACAGCCGATCTAAACAGCGCGACAAAACGAGGACAATTTAGAGAAGTGGAAGGACAGACATATAGTTACGAGCACAGCGCGTGTCCTACCGCTTCCTTCTTGCGTCCTCGTCCTTTCGCGCTGCCTAAGCCGGCCGTGAAGCCTCAATTTTTGCAACCGGATGCGTTTGTTCTTCATGGCTGCAGCTGCGCATCAACGAGGAGAACGTGACTGAGGTCTTGGCCGCGGCCGACATGTTGCTTATGGACGACGTGCGCAACCTGTGCCTGAACTACATGCTGTCCAACATGGACATCGAGAACTGTCTGGGCATGGCCACCTTGGCGCGGTGGTACCACTGCCCGAACTTCAGCCAATCAGTGTTCAGCTATGTGCGTGAGCACTTCGACCAGGCGAGTGATTTTTCTGCGCGGCCTCGCAGTTTTCGACTGCGAACGCTCGCCTCCGTATTCTAGAACGTTCGTCCTTGCTGCGTGTTGCGCAACTAGCAGAGCGAGGTTAAGCTTGACACTTCCCGCTAAACCGCCTTTTCGTTCGCGCTCAGATTTTGCGCAAAGGTAGCATTTTACGTTTGAGTTTGCTCTGATACCACATTTGTAGGCGTCCTCTGCCAGTATTGTCAATAATAAATTCGAAATAGAGGTGGACTGCGAAGGCGCTACTGAATATGTTTTTGTATTACTTTGACAGAGCGGCAGCCATCTGTCACTGCAACGGCGCAGGTGCAATGTTCTCCGTCGCCATGATAGATGGCGTCACTGTTTCGTTGCAGTGGACTAGGTATGCTTTGAGTGACAGTTCCCGTAGACAATACCTACTAGTAATACCCATGCAAACGTGATAATACACTTAAGTTACTGCGAATTTCCACCTCTGCGCAATATGTGAGCGCGAATAAGGTAAATCTTTACCAGGAAGTCTCATGTAAACCTGGCGCTGATAATTTATTGACAACCTCTGAATGCACTGGCAAGTACACCGCTATCCAACTCGAGAAGAACTTGTACAGATGTGCCAGTCTATTGTGCGAGCTTCGTTTATTTGCGCGATGTCCCGCCAGAGGGGACCTCCTTTCTATATCTGTTAGTTACAGTATAGGCTCCAACTCTAATATCGGCGTCCCTCGGGAACCATCTTTTCTAGCGCGGAGTCACTGAGGACAGGCACAGTGCAAAGTGTCTCGGGCGGCCAGTCGCGCGGCAATTTTGCCTGTATTCGCAGGCTTCTTTGAGGCTCGGAAAAACTTTTAGGTAGCACGTATTCAGCAACAAAAAGCTGTATCGGGGGTTCTCATGCTGCTCTACAATTTTCTCATTGATACTTTTAAACTATATATCATGATTGAGAAGTTGATTAATTAAGACTAATTATCTAATTAGAAAGAATGCAAAAAATATTTTACTACCTCCAAGCGATGACAAACATTACCTTGGTTCGGTCCAGCTGCGTGGTATTTGCATATCTTAAATTTTGGGCCAAGTTACGTAAAACACTATGTGTAGTCAAATCGAGGAAAAGGCGCCCAGTCCCTGCTTTTGAGTACAGGGGTTGGACTCGCTTGACAATCTTTAAGACGCTGGTCATCTTCAGTTTACGTTGTTGCTGTTGATCTATGAGTCAAGTAACGGCGTGAACTGCTGGCGTTGTATGCGTACAGTATTTCAACACCAAGGACAGTTTGTTGGGGCTTTCTGAGAAAATTGAAGGCACAGTTGATGGCAATGTAGGCGCCGTTTGCGGGCTGTTGCAACTACATTGCAAACTACCAACGGTGTCCTGCAACGTGTCGCAGAAGCCTGCAGGTATCCATTTCAGAAATGGCTTCAAGATTTCAAGCATATGTGATATGGTCAGCGTGTATACTCTCCGCTGTCAGCAGTGAATTGGACCATCTGCACAACGTAAGCTGCTGAAACCCGCGCTGAATGACCGCGCACTTAGTGAAGGAATGGAATGGCGTACCGCATCTCGAATGAGCTCTGAAACGAAACATTCTTTACCCAGCCGTCGCTTTACCTCGTCGTTCGATGACACCCTTGTTCAGCGTCTCGTGTCGGTGTAGCACCTGGTGACCGACAGCTTTCTGCGCACTGCATTCCGTGGTGCAGGTGTGGCGTACAAGCGACGAGTTCCCGGATGTGTCCGAGGCGCTGCTCGTCGAACTGCTCGCCTCGAGCGAGCTGAACGTGCGGAACGAGGCGAACCTGCTGCAAGCGATCGTGCGCTGGTCGTCGGCCAGAGATGCGTCCGCCAGCGGTGAGGCTGGCGCCGACCTGTCGAGGCTGCTGCAGTGCGTGCGCGTCGGGCTCTGCGGATCGTTGTAAGTGGCGCCCCAGGTGGCCATCGTTTAGAGCCGTTGAGTTCCTGAAACGTGAGACCCAGAAAAAAAAAGACATAAGATTCGCGTGTATGCGCGGCTACGTTTTCGCTTACAGCCAAGATGCTACTACGTATTCAGAAATTCCCCGCGTGAAAAGAAATTACAAGGGGTTTGTAAACCCAGTAAAGTACGCAAGATGCGCAACATATTTTTTTTAAAGTACACCGCACGTTATGTGAGGTTGTTTTCCGCATTTACCACTGCCTGCCAGGCTTGAGCTATGGTGGCCATTACTAATGACAGCGCTACCGCGCCTTTAATAATTAAAGAGCTGAAAAAAATTTTACAGCCCCTTACGTTCTTGCTTATGGTAATACTAACGTATTGGTACTCCCAGAATCTTAACCTGGTACCAGACACATACCCAAGGGGGGGCCCGAGGGGGCCCGGCCCCCCCCCCTCTCCCCCCCCCCCCGCCCGAAATTAAGACGCATAACCTCCCCGCACCACGCCACCACTTCTCACACACGTTCCTAAAGCGCCGCCAAATCATTTCTGAAACTTGACAGATATTCGGTAGTCAACATTTTGCTGCCTTTCTCACTCCTTTTGGATGGTGGTAGTTATCGGCATCTCCTGGGGTGTGAAGGCTAGTTTCCTCACCGATTCGATGCCCACGCGATTAACTCGAGATGCAAAAGTTGTCACCGTCTTTTCAGCGGTCACGCGCATCGCTGTTGCTTTCTTAGTTCAAACTTCTTTGTTTAGACTGATCCAGGGAGCAGGAAAGGGATTAGGTTCGTGGTCAGCTGGTCTGTATGCACGTGGAACGAGTGGCGGACAGAGAAAACGCCAATTGAGTTTAACTTTTCCTTTTGCTTCATTATTTCCTCGAGTAACGGCTCGCCGCGACGCTGACAGATTCTCGGAACCATATACCTCCTAAATAGGTTGGATAAAAAGGAAAATAAAATAATGTGAAACAGCGTCCATCATCGAACCCTGCCATAACCGTTAAACCCATAAGCAACATGAATGTCATCCGTTACCTCGTCTGGTTTTTGCCTAATTGTAGAGCACTTCTGGTGCAAGATTGCCAACTGGGAACAACAGTCGCAAGGAGTCGAGAAATTAAGCGATCTACTATGGAATTCATCGTCGGCAACCGAGGCAACAGCCAAACAGGAAGAAAAAGCAAAAATTAATAAATGTAACCGTTGTTTATGAAAATATTTATAGATCAACATCTTTTTACCTAAAAAGGAAGTAGAAGAAACGCCGCCGTAAGTGGAGAACAATTCCGTGTGTTTGGAATGGCGCTTCTACAGTACTAAAGTCGAGCCTCCTGACGTAGCCACTTCTCTGCTGTGCTTATGTAATTGTCTTTCTAAGCTTCCGCGGTGGGCGTAGTAAGTCTAGAATCGCAGCGTCCTGCGCCCTACGCGGTTGTACGGGAATGGCGGCCACGCATCGTTGCGTAACTTCACAAATAACAATACAAGTCGGTTGCGGCACTTAATTTGGTAGAGCATAAACGAGGGATCCAAAAGACCTGTGATGGTTCCGCAAATATATATTTCTCTATAATTCTTCCAGAGCTAATTCAAAAAACGCTACTATAGTTGGATACAAATTAAGTCTGCAGTGAAGCCCCACCCACGCCGTCATAACCGCCAGCCACTGCTCCTCCCGGGAGGCTGCAAATAATTCGTTCTTAAAGCTTTTCCTGTTACCCAAATAAGGCGGTAACGACACAAAATAAAATTATTAGCGCCTAATTTTATACCTTTTGCCTCGCCTATTATAGTGGAATGGCCAAAGCCTAATTCTTTATTCAACTGAAATAACATGCTTGCTTTGCTGCAACTATTTGTTGTCAAGTTTCACTTCAGTTTGCATTGAAGTTTCATGAGGAGAACGGGTTCAGCAGTGAAATGAACTGGCCCCGCAGACTTTTGAAAAGTGAAATGCTCAGACTTCATACACTTTGTCCATGTCTGTTGCTCACCTCATTGCTTCCGCCGATGAAAAGACTCTTCAAGAACAGCAGACTATCCGGAGGTATCAAGTACGACGCCATATTGAAAAGGCCGCATGACGACGATTTTGTTTGCTTCTGTGATTGGCTGGTGAAGTAACACAACTCCGCGTGGTTTGTGTGCCTTGGTTGCCAACTGCTGTTTTTTAAGTTGTATTCTACTAATCTTTGTTACTCTTTTGTTCTCGGCAGTGTTCTCCCTGCGCAAGTCCATTTGACGCAGTTCCATGTTTGCCAAGTAAAGGAGAGATATATCGCACAGGCGTACCTGTAAAATACACCTTACCTCTTTCTATTATGTGGGTTTACGAGTTTTTATGGCGAATGGTGGACGCTATTCACATTTGTACTGGTAAAGTACCCCCCACCCCCCTCATTCGCATAGAAGTTACCTTGGGTTGCCCCCCCCCCCCCCCCCAAAGAAATCCTAGGTACGTGTCTGCCTGATACTACAACCTGACTTCGCCTTTAGTTTAACGCATTACGCCACCGATGCGCCAGCTGTGCATTGAAAAAATTCTTTACCTTTCCTCTATCACCATTGAAGCCTGGACTGGGCGACTACGTGGTAAATTTAATCTACTCCTGAATTCCTTCACGCAGCTCGGTCGGCCTCATCAGAGTGTCGCTCGCGTCCGCCTTACTCCGTGCAGACGACGTTCTCCGCTACGTCGCTTCTGACGTTATTTTAACTAGTTTCAGATTACTTATAAATATTCATTCCTGTACCCGCGACGTGGTTGCCAGGCGTTTACTCAGCAGCAGTGCACGGCGGTACCCAGGGCGCCGGAAGACTTCGGCCGTTTGTATCCAACGCTGGCGTGCAACCGCGCGTACTGCGATATTGTGTGCGAGGCACAGCGGCAAGGCCCCTGCCTGTGTTCGCCCAGCCCGCTGCTGCTGGTGCAGTACGCCGCCCGTCGCTCGGACGCGGGCGCGGCGTCCCCTCTCGTCGACAGCAAGGGAGACAGCGGTAACACCGGCCGGAGCGACGTTGTTGCCCCCGCTGCACCCAGGAGCTGTGAGTTGCAATAGGAAATTTCATAGTACAAGTCACTGGCCAATGCGAAAAAAGAAGTTCCGTTTACTAGAACACTAGGTTATACTAAATACCATGCCCATAGCACGTTCAACATAAACTAGGACGAGGCAAAGGTCGCTATCACGAAAAGAAACATATCAGCAAAACTACGCCTGCAATAGCTGGCTATCCCAAGCTCGCATAATACGCTGACAAATATTGCGTTTCCTACAGTCAATACCAGAGGGAACTGTGGCGCTGCAATCGTTCAGCCACCGTTAGAATGGTGGGTAGTATACGGATTTGTCTGGTATTCGCGCTTGTGGATTCAGACGTTCTTGTGGCTTTGCTCATTATGCTTTATCTGCCTTAATTGTCCTAAATTTCAGAGCAATGTAAACTTTTCTAAGTTCAGAGGGCTGTGCGAACACGCACAATTGCTACTAACTGCAGCAGTTCAGCCTGTCGAGGTGGCTAACTCGAAATGTGCCAAGCATCTCGGTGCGCTGGCTTAACCCGCGAGAAATTCATAAGGGCGTTCGGTTCCGCTCCTTGAAGCATGCTTACGTGGTATAATGGTTTCAATATCGGGCTTCTGAGCTACAGGTCCTATGTTCGAATCCTACCATCGGACAATATTAATAATGTTTATTTAGTTTTTATACAGTATACTTTCATAGAAATTGTGAGTTTACAAAGTCACAAAGCCGTTCGAAGCCAGAACGACAAAGTTTAGGCACATCCAGGTACTACCCACTATTCCTAAGCAGTCTGAACCATTCCGCTTGCTGCAGCTTCCGTAGACTCCAGTGATCATTGTTTGAAACTGTGTGCTAACGAAGGCGCAACACAATCTGGACAACGTGTATTCTCTAACACTGGGACCCATCGCTCAAGCACATCGGCTCTTGTAATGTGACCGGCTCACTGCGAACAAGGAATCTAGCTGCCGGCAGCCTGCGGCATTAATGACGTTTTTCGTTTTTTTTTCTACTTGACCATGCGGTGTTTCGTCGAAGTCTCGAAAAATTTGAAATTTGTTTATTGTACCGTATAAAGTGTGCAAACTCAGCTACGAAAAGTCGAAAACAGCGACTGACAGCGATGCAATGATGTTACAAAGAATTCTGTAGTCACAAGCACGAAGGATATCACAAATTCGTGTGCTGTACAGAAGTTTATCGTGGTAGCTGTATGACGCCAGCACCCTATTGTCCCCTCCATAATATGTTGCAGCAAACTTTATGATCGAAAGAGACGCTGCTCAATCTCAATAGTATTCAAGAAGAAGACTTCATTCATTCATTCATTGAATAAAACAGAACCGTCGCGGTGGCTCATTGGCTATTGCTGCTAGGCACGAGGTCAAGGATTCGACTTGTGTGTGTGTGTGTGTGTGTGTGTGCGTGTGTGTGCGTGTGTGTGCGTGTGTGTGTGTGTGCGTGTGTGTGTGTGTGTGCGTGCGTGCATGCGTGTGTGTGTGTGTGTGTGTGTGTGTGTGTGTGTGTGTGTGTGTGTGTGTGTGTGTGTGTGTGTGTGTGTGTGTGTGTGTGTGTGTGTGTGTGTGTGTGTGTGTGTGTGTGTGTGTGTGTGTGTGTGTGTGTGTGTGTGTGTGTGTACGTAAACTAAAATGAAAGGGTATTGCCGCATTTCCCGCTCGTCTAATCAGATCACGCGCTTCCCGCAATTAGTGCTGTGCCATCTGGAATCTACGCGGCCACCTTTTATCGATACCAATTTAAATAAATCTTGCAGTCTTACGCGCTAAAACAAAGATTTGATTACAAGCCACGCCGTAGTCCGTGATTGCGGAATGATGTTGACCACCTCGTGCTCTTTAACGTGCTGACCCGAAATGTGCGATGGCACATATTTAGTCTTGCGCCGCTTTTCTTTTCGTACAGGTTCTCCCAACTGTTCCTTGGTTAGGCACATGATTTTTCGGATAACAATGTGTCCGCTACCAAAAAAAAAAAAACTACATTCTGGGATTTTACGTGCCAAAACCACGACATGATTACGAGGCACGCCGTAGTGGGAGACTTCGGAATATTTTTGACCACTAAGGTTTATTTAACGCGCACTCAATGCACGGTAAACTAGTGTTACATTTCGCCCTCATCGAAACGCGTACACGCCAAGGCCGGGATTCGATCTCGCGTCCTCGGACTTGTAGCGGCGCAACGCCAAAGCCACTGCGCCAACCACAACGGCGTGTGTCCGCTGTGAGAAATTCACGCGTTTCTCGAGACACGCGGTGCGCGCACACTTTTACTCACGCATGCATGCACCGTTAAATTTTTTTCTGCAGCAGCACAGCTTCACTGCGAGCGCTGCGGCGTGGCGCGCAACCCGGAGCGCTGGCTGCCACGCATGCCGTACGAGATGCTCTTCGTGGTGGGCGGCTGGAGCGACGGCAACGAGCGGAACGCCATGGAGGCGTACGATCCCAGGGCCGGGAGGTGGCTCATGAAGCACATGCAGGGATTCGGGCCCAGGCAAGATTGGGGCGCGCGCGCGTTCCGCCGTGGGACGTTTGCCTAAGTTGATTGTAACAGAGGAGCAGTGTCAAAGCGAAAAAAAAAAGTGCGCGTGAGTGAAGTGTATACGTCATGTCATAAGAAGCCAACAAACAATGGCACCAAGGACAACATGGGGGAAGTGAGTTTTCCTTACTAATTGAATTAAAGAAATTGTAAATTAATGGAAAGGAAAGGGGATGAAAAAACAACGTGCCGCACGTGAGGAACGATCCCACGTCTTCGCATTACGCGTGCGATGCTCTAACAATTGAGTTACCGCGGCGCCATTTTTCCGGATACCTTCTGCTGTATTTGTTTTACTGCTTGACGTAACCCTGCGAGTGTCAGCCAGCACGAGCACTCGCAAACCTTGGCAGCGGATGTGAACCGCATCCGCCGCCATGTTTTGTGAGTGATGGCTCTCCTATCCTCTCACTTTCATTTAGCTGCCAGATCGACTTCCTCTGAAACGCGCTGATCTCTCATTCGATATGTAGAGCTGGACAAATTGTTCCTTAACTCTGATGCGTGCTTTACGAGGACACCCTTAGCGGGTCATTTCGTAGTAGCCTGAGCCATTCAGCTGTATGGGATTTTTTTTTTTCTAAAGACATTCGGCTTCGCTTTAAAGATCTGTGCTAGACGTGACGCGTGCTTTGAATTAGCACCTTCCTGATAGAACAACACCAAGTGAAGTAGTCTAAGTATTAAAAAAAAGGCCCATATGTTTTCTGCAGGGCCTACCACGGCGTGGCGCTTCTGCGCAATCGGCTGTACGTGGTCGGGGGCATGCAGGACAGCGCCTACCTGCGCTCCTGCGACTGCTTCGACATCGAGCGCTGCACGTGGGAGGCCCGTTCGAGCCTGAACATCGCTCGGGGCTACGTCTCCGTCGTGGCCCTGGACGGCTACGTGTACGCCGTCGGAGGGCGCAACGGTACGCACGCGCAGACACCCGCGAAACCTAGAGAGGGAAAAGTGCACATTGAAATGCGGTCGCGTTAGTGGATCACGTGGGCATCTGGCATTTCTCGGAAGCCAGGTTTGCGAGCCCCAATTTTGTCGCCCCATGTTGCACGCGGGAATGTGGGGACAGGGTCGGTGGCTCCAAAGAGCAAGGTCACCAGCTGAGGCTCTCGGAGACCCGTGATTCTCGCGTTAGCGTTTAGATCACAAGGACGGCGAGACGAGCTTGAGGAAGCAACGTTGTGCCAGTGAAGGGCTAGGACAGCGGGAATAGCCGAGTGAGAACAGGGTGAAGGTTTCTTGGGCGACGGGTTTCTGTACGCATTCGCGCAACTTTTACGGACTGTGACTCCCTGCTTGTCGCGTGCGCCTCTCGACAAAGGTGTCCTGACATAGGTCTCAATTGTTCAGACACCGAGTTCAACGCTATTGAAGGTTGCTAATCACATCAACATATTTTCTCGCCATAAAGTGTGACAACATTCTTCGTAGATAAAGCGCACAGGACGCACTATTTGGGCATTTTGTTTAACCTTGTATACCCCGGTATTTCACCTACTTAAACTGCTGCTGAAGGGACTTTACTCACTTGCATGCAGAGGACTTCTTTATAGTGCTCCGAAATCTCAGCTACACGAAGGTTCTTCGAGGTCTATTTCGTCCTATCGAAATAATGTGACTGCGACCAAATTGCATACCCTAGACTGTGGCAGCTCGTTAAGCACGTATATAAACAAATTTAGAGAGCTTGCAAACTCTCTACAAGTCGACCCCAGATCGGCTGCTTCGATGTGGTATAGATTTAAACTTTTGTTTTTGGACTGTTGTTCCTCGTAAGTCTGATTCCCATGCACGCTTCTTGCAATAACATTGGAAACAGCAAAACATAAAAGAAGTTGTAGGTCCTGTGAGACATTCTAGATTTTTTATAAAACAAATATATATTTACGGCTGACAACGAAAACATTCTGTGACGGAGAGCTTTTAAACCACCACAGTCGGCACTTACGGTGCAACTCCGTACTGCGTCTTGTGGGGCGCCTTTAAAGTTTCCCTGTGTGCCTGCATTGCGCAAAATGTGAACGTGTTGCTCACTGATCACGCGGTGTCTATAGGGAACTCGTCGAGGCGATGTTGTTGCGATATGCTGTTTTCTTAGCGTTCGTGGCTTTTTTCCGAATGAATCGAGACCATCGTTATCCTCTTGCCATGCAGCCAGCGAACGCACAGCCTCCGTGGAGCGGTACAGCCCGCGCTCCAACCAGTGGACCCTGGTGTCCGCCATGAAGAGAAGACGCAGCGATGGCGCCGCCTGTGCCTTCAAAGGCAAGTCACGACAAGGCTGCAGAACATCTGTTCAATGCTTAAGCTACTACTGCTACCACTACCGCTTCAGATGCTAGTATACTGCAGTTTAAGCAGTGACGTATTGCACTCTGTTTACACAACAACCGACGCTACCACACAAGCATTATTATTTCTGGAATTGTTTCTATAGAGGTGTACTTCGGCTCCCATGCCTATTTCGCAGGCAAGATATACGTGAGCGGCGGCTTCAACGGCCAGAAGGTGCTGACGAGCGTGGAAGAGTACACGCCCAGCCGCAACACGTGGTGCCTAGTGCGGCAGCTGCCCAGTCCACGCTGCAGCCACCAGATGGCGGTGCTCGGCGAGCGCATCTACGTCATCGGCGGGTACGATGGCCGCCGACGGCTAAGCTCAGGTATACGGGCTAAATTTCGACGACTGGCCTAATGTTTTGTCACGTCTCTAGGACATTTAGGTGAAAAAGAAAGTCAAGTCCAAATCTCCCGAAACACGTCAAAAATATCCTAAGCCTAACAAGTAGTCTTGACATTGTTTTGTCTTCACGGTAGAACTATATTTGCTGCACGGCTAGATTTCATGCCGGTTTCATAAATTCTTTTGTTCATAAATTCCCTTCGCCATAGGCCGGCCGCTTTCATGCGCCGAGCATCACGATTGGCTGAAATCTTCTTTTGCGAAAACTTCTTGCGTATGAACTGACCATAAGGTTCTCGGCCGTCGTTCACAAAAAGCTCCTATGCCAGAATTCGTAAAGGCGAGTTCCAGCCAATCCTGATGCTGAACATATCATTAGCGAAGGCGCCCAGCAAATAGCAACGATCACTTCCGAACGACAAACTTTGTCAACTGGGTCCTTCCTTCGTAAGTACCGTCGTCGATGGACGATCGCCGATTAAGATATCGTGAATCGCGGACATAGAAAGGGCGGCCAATGAGCAGGCGCTTCTACATAAGCTTTATGAAAAATTTGAAGGTCGCTTAAGCTTCGCCTCTAAGAGTGCATTGCGATAGCATTCAAAGATCCCTGGTTGCTTGTCGCGCTTCCCGGCAAGCGCAGTTTCTTTGCGGATGGGAGGAGGTGATGGTGGATGGTGGTGCTGCAAGGAAGCGAGCAGGCCGCGCCGCTCTATGAATGGTAGAAACCCTGCAAAAGGGGTTTGTGTTTGAGTTGTCGCGTAACAGAATTTAGTTTGCTTGCATACTCAAGTTACAATCCGACGCTATCATGTCTGTAGGTTGTGTTTAGGTCGCACTTCATAATTTTCTGACGCATTTTACTTTGAGTGACTCAATTAATTCAGTAACGCCTTTGCGCCACTGGGAGGGCCTGCATGGTTGTGTTTCGGAATGATTTTTAGCGCGACGACGTTCGACGCCGACACTGGATTTCGCGTTAATACAATCTGAGTGTCCGTACTCACAAGAAAATCTTACGCTAGCAATCTTCATATTACAACCAATCCAGAAGACGGAAATATTACTAGCGAAGTTGGCCGGTCATTCGCAAACATCACTTAGGAACGAAAAGCTTTTTGCATCGGGGCCCTAGATTCACTCGAGAACCATGCTTTTTTCTTCTAGAAGAAAAGTATAAATTCTTTGTCAAAGTGTCCAAATAAAGGTATTTATACCAAATACACCATGAGTGGGCGTCATTAAAAAGAGACAAGCTTGGCCGACGTGCATGCACCTGAGTGACTGGGACGCGATAGCATTGTTAAGGTTGTTCCGTCAACGTCTTTGATTGAACTTCTGCATTGTCCTGCATTTGAAATAACATTCAGACCATCGCGAGGGCACTCATCTAACACTAATGTCAGTATGAAACTAAAATGTCACCACGTTTGGTTAACACAATCATAAGGAATAGATTGGTTTTGATTACTTCTCAAAGATTGGCCTTGCTTACTTTTAAGCTTTCTGTGGGATCGGCTTAGGTTATTTGCCCAGACGGTCAAATAACGACACGCGAAGCCCAAAAGAAGCAGGCAAAGAAAGCTTCATTTTATAAGTATTTATTACAAAATGTTGCTCGCCCGGCGATGCAGCCACACAATCACCCCGCTGAGGCTTCGACGGTTTGTGCGTAGCACGCGAGCCGATGTTTCTCTGGCGCCAATCGATAACGATGGCGCTTTCACTTGGCCGAGAGTCCTTTCGTGACAGAGCTTCACATTTTTTTTCCCTGATGACGCGGGTGGCTGTTTCCTGTCCCCGTGTCCAGTGTTGGCCAGCAGAGAGGGCGAGGGGCCGCTGTGGTGGCGCTCTGTGACCCCCATGAGGATAGGCCGGAGCACCTTCGCCGTGGCGCTGTTCGATGACGGGCTGTACGCCATCGGCGGTTTCGACGGTGAGTGCCTCTGACGGCTCGAGAACCACAAGAGTGGTTTCGGGAAGCGTACTGACAAAACATATCCCGTAATGTCTTTCTTTTTTTTCGTGTGGTCACGTATAGTGATTATCGCTTACAGCGTAGTACAAGAAATTTCGAAACAGCCCAACAACCTGGTACCACTGGTTAAAATTATTTGTACCGACTTCTCACCTGTCCTAAATACTCTCAGGGCACTCTGATATGTTCACATGCCAAACAGCATGTATACTATCTACTTTTTTGTTTGCCATGTCCCTACTCAGCGCCTGGCATAGATAAAATAATAGAGTTTAAAAGGCTCCTCACCAGACCCTGTTGAGCTGCTTTTATGGCCGTACGTAGGTGCAAACCTGGCAGACTGTTTACAAAGATGGCTTGGTGGGCTAGTCGGTAAAGCATCTTAAAGGGTTAACAGCGCACACAGAACGGGACAGAGTGAAGTCCTGTTGTTCTTCACACTGTACCCATCTGTGTGCGCTGTTAACCCTTTAACTCGCAGATGTGGTAGTCACGGCCGGATGTACGCACCCAGCTTTTCTTTTGCTGCACCCAAACCTGGTGAGGACTCCTTTAAAGAATTTGTAGTAGTGGCGCTGACAACACTGTCTCCCGCTGTTTTCGATTTACATCGGTCGCCATGCACAACGTTTTGCGCGATAGGAACTAAGTTTGCGGTTGCTCAAAGCAGATGATTCGTGTACGTAATGCAGAAAATTTGCGGGTGCTAGTTGGAATCGCTTGGCGCAGGGTAGGGGTAATTGGAGATCGTAGGGAGAGGCCTTCGTCCTGCAGCGGACATAAAATATGATGATGATAATGATGATTATGATGATGATGATGATGATGCACCCATGGTCTTTGCGCGCTTAGCCGACTCTGAGTCACGGTGTTCTCAAATTTAAGCCAACATCTGGTTCGACAATGACCAGCTCTTTAGAATCTTGACACGATGTTGGAGCACATGTTCCGAAGTTACCACGCAGTAGGGCACCCTTCACGTTATTGCTGCATTCTTTCATGGCCTAAATCCCGCTTTGACATCGATTAGTTTGTTCACTCTCTTGCAGATGAAAAAAAAATGAGCGAAAGAAGGCGCAACAAAGAAATGGAGTGTTGACCAATAAAACAGCATAGCTTTCAAAGGGAAGCGGAGATCTAACGTGGTGATTTTCGCCAGCATATGCTGCACAGAAACGAAGTGAATGGACTTTATTTACATTAAATATGGGATACCAGAGTGACAACATCAGCGTTAAGATTTGCTTGAAATCAAACAAAAAAGTTTAGGTCCCCCTCCCCCTCCTTTTTTTTGCTGTAGTATAACGAACGCTTTTACGTCAAATGAATGTAGATAGCCAAAAGGTTGTGGTAAAATTATCCGGCAAAAAATATATTAGACGACAACGTGCTACCAAAGACAAACTCGACATGTAAGGCTATGTTTACACGACGAAGCAAATTGCCATTAGAGCTTGCAGATTGTTATCACAGGATCATACGTCACCCATTTCCTGTGGCGTCCACTGGGTCCCCGTGAAACGATTCACAATGCACCTGGAATCTCAATCACTACGCAGATTGTCGTCGAGAAATACCAAGCTACGGATAACAGATACTGATGAAGAAACGCCTTCCAGTGCAAGTCGCTCGCTGAATTGAAACGTGAAACGCACGCGACAAACGTGTAGCTCACGCTGATATCTCTCTGGCTGCGGCTTGTTAAGGTTCACTTTGTGCGGCCATGAATGGAACGAATGGCAAGCGCCTGAGACACGACGCGCCTAATCGTCACGCCCGTCGACATGAAAAGACTTGTCCGTCGGGTGTGTGCGATGGGATTATGCCCCAGTGCAAATTTACTCTCCACTGACCTCCGTTCACCACCTCTACGCCAGGGGTTGATTTTTTTTCTCCGTATTCCTATGTGCTGGCTGACCAGTGTGCTGACAAGGCCCTCTACCGGGGAGCAAGAGCAAATGAGGTTGCCCGAATGGTGTAGGGTATAAGGTCAGCGAGACACCTCGTGGACATCTCTGCCCCTGCTTGCAGGAGCACGTACGCCGAACGTTTCTGTACTTTTTGTCTTGGAGCGCACCGCTCACCCGTAACGATCTCTTAAACTTCTGGTATTTCTTTTTACATCATCTCGTCTTACATCTCCAAGCAGACGCTGTTGAAGATCGCCGAAACCTCGACCCCGTAACAAGTGGTGACAGCTGTAATGGGCTGAATGTGCTCTGCGCTCCGACGCATTTTTGCCGTAACCCGTTCATTGAAGAGCGAAAGCAATGTCTACGGAGTTGTCCGGCTTTTCTCTGTTGCCGTGGGAATACTAGGTGGGGAGGGATCCATACGCCGTTACTCACAAGTATGTGGGCTACATTGCTTACGACCGCCGCGATAACTACAGGCTGTTTAAAGGAGTTCCTGTGGTGTGCCATAAGCATTAGAATGCCTTCGAGAATGGAAACAACTCGCATTACCATACACAGATCTGGAATGCTTCTAGCGCCAAGAAAACCGCGCACAAATACCTAACAACTTATATGGGGCGGGCGCAAAGTATTCCATATGCTTGTCACAAAAGTTGTAGGTGATAAGTCAGGTGACACATTTGTGCGTAATCACATACGTCGCGTCAATAACCCAGATAAAGGTGAAAACGGCCTTCAGACATTGACTGAACAGCACCTTGGTTTTTACTGCCCTATGTGTACTGGCTAGCGCTGCGAAGTTTTACCCCATCTTCTCATCGATTGAGGCCATCTCGTCAGTCAGGATGTTTCTAGTTATTACCGTTACTAAGCTGCTAACTACTACTACTACGGATAAAGGGAAAATGAGACATCCACCCGTACGTAGCAATTGCTACAAAGGAAACCCATACGGGTTCCTCGAAAGAAAAGCCTCATAGTTGAAGAAAAATTCGTCCTGGTCCGGGACTCGAACCCGGGACCACCGCCTTTCCGGGGCAGCCGCTCTACCATCTGAGCTAACCAGGCGGCTAGCAGATGGCAGAGCGAAGTCGAATTTGTCGACAACACGAAGCAAAGGCAAGAGTTTGACGTAGTAGTTCTGCGGAAACCCGCAAGGTGGAGAGAAGTAATGAATAAAGGGAAAATGAGACATCCACCCGTACGTAGCAATTGCTACAAAGGAAACCCATACGGGTTCCTCGAAAGAAAAGCCTCATAGTTGAAGAAAAATTCGTCCTGGTCCGGGACTCGAACCCGGGACCACCGCCTTTCCGGGGCAGCCGCTCTACCATCTGAGCTAACCAGGCGGCTAGCAGATGGCAGAGCGAAGTCGAATTTGTCGACAACACGAAGCAAAGGCAAGAGTTTGACGTAGTAGTTCTGCGGAAACCCGCAAGGTGGAGAGAAGTAATGAATAAAGGGAAAATGAGACATCCACCCGTACGTAGCAATTGCTACAAAGGAAACCCATACGGGTTCCTCGAAAGAAAAGCCTCATAGTTGAAGAAAAATTCGTCCTGGTCCGGGACTCGAACCCGGGACCACCGCCTTTCCGGGGCAGCCGCTCTACCATCTGAGCTAACCAGGCGGCTAGCAGATGGCAGAGCGAAGTCGAATTTGTCGACAACACGAAGCAAAGGCAAGAGTTTGACGTAGTAGTTCTGCGGAAACCCTCAAGGTGGAGAGAAGTAATGAATAAAGGGAAAATGAGACATCCACCCGTACGTAGCAATTGCTACAAAGTGCTAAATTGCTCCTTTATTCATTACTTCTCTCCACCTTGCGGGTTTCCGCAGAACTACTACGTCAAACTCTTGCCTTTGCTTCGTGTTGTCGACAAATTCGACTTCGCTCTGCCATCTGCTAGCCGCCTGGTTAGCTCAGATGGTAGAGCGGCTGCCCCGGAAAGGCGGTGGTCCCGGGTTCGAGTCCCGGACCAGGACGAATTTTTCTTCAACTATGAGGCTTTTCTTTCGAGGAACCCGTATGGGTTTCCTTTGTAGCAATTGCTACGTACGGGTGGATGTCTCATTTTCCCTTTATTCATTACTTCTCTCCACCTTGCGGGTTTCCGCAGAACTACTACGTCAAACTCTTGCCTTTGCTTCGTGTTGTCGACAAATTCGACTTCGCTCTGCCATCTGCTAGCCGCCTGGTTAGCTCAGATGGTAGAGCGGCTGCCCCGGAAAGGCGGTGGTCCCGGGTTCGAGTCCCGGACCAGGACGAATTTTTCTTCAACTATGAGGCTTTTCTTTCGAGGAACCCGTATGGGTTTCCTTTGTAGCAATTGCTACGTACGGGTGGATGTCTCATTTTCCCTTTATTCATTACTTCTCTCCACCTTGCGGGTTTCCGCAGAACTACTACGTCAAACTCTTGCCTTTGCTTCGTGTTGTCGACAAATTCGACTTCGCTCTGCCATCTGCTAGCCGCCTGGTTAGCTCAGATGGTAGAGCGGCTGCCCCGGAAAGGCGGTGGTCCCGGGTTCGAGTCCCGGACCAGGACGAATTTTTCTTCAACTATGAGGCTTTTCTTTCGAGGAACCCGTATGGGTTTCCTTTGTAGCAATTGCTACGTACGGGTGGATGTCTCATTTTCCCTTTATTCATTACTTCTCTCCACCTTGCGGGTTTCCGCAGAACTACTACGTCAAACTACTACTACGGATTACTACAATAATTCCTGTTGCAGCCTACGATTGCAACTGCTAATAAACTGATTTCAGTGCTTCTATTTAGCGTATCTTTAATTTACGCTGCTGGATTTTCCTCTTTGCGACTGGCCTCAGGGATGAGCACCACAGCGGAGGTGGAGAGTTACTCCGCGACCACCGACAGCTGGCGTCCCGCGGTGCCGCTCAACGAAGCGGTCTCTGCCATGGCCGCCTGCACACTGAAAGGCCTCAACGTCTGCAGGCGCCTCTCCGCATGCGCCGAGCGCTAGCCGCGTTGGCGTCCTCGATGAATTTGTATAACAATGGTTTTATTTTTTTTGTGAAATTTTGTAATTGCATGCGTGCATTACTCACTCGTGTAAGTCTCGCTGTCGCTCAAGAAACTCCTTTCTCTTCGCGCGCACACACTTTGGAGCAGATGAGTGCAAATGCGAGCAAGTTGAGCTTCGGACACAGCGAATCTATGTACGTGAGTTATTGGAAGTCCTGGGAGAATAGTTTGTTTCCGTTGGACGATTCGATGAAATCTGTTAACCGCTAAAATAGAAGGACAGAAGCAAGCATACCCCATGGTTTCACGCACTTTTTTACAGACATCCCGAAAGCCTCTTGAAACACTTCGCAATATCCTGGGCAACTAATTCGTTATACCCAATGTGCATTCAAACGTTTCGCTATATATAGTTTACTACATTATGTGGTCCTGTGTACGATTACGCGTCTGTAGCCGAAACTTTGTAGACGTGCTCACCATATCCGGTGCAATTCCTTCTGTGTACCCGAGTCTCTTGATTAGAAAGCTTCTGTATATCCGAGCTTAGCACTTTTACGCTGTAACCCACTCGTGTTACTGTGCGCTGCACCAGTCCTGCTGCGCCAGCTGGTCTCGTTACATTGCCCCTGCGCCGCACTTCTTTAATGACGACGACGCCTCACGTGTCGCAGTCGCTGACGCGTTGCAGCACATTGCAACTTGCCAAAGCGGGTACAGCATTAGGATAGTGGCGGTTGCATCGAACACACTCGCAGAAATTAAGACTTTTCATGGTTGGCCATAACTGGTTGCCGACGCTGTAATAATCGCGGCGCATTACAGACATCCATGTTTGAAGCTTTGCTCCCTCCCCCTCCCTCTTGTTTCTGGGTGCTGGTTGCGGCTGTTCTGCTTTTTTTTTTTGCGACCGAACGGAGGAGGACCGCAGCGATGTGCCACCTAAGCGCAGACGTGAGTTACAATAGAAACACGTCGTCCTTCGTAGTCATTCCGTCGTCATTTCATCCCCTTCGTTCCATTAGGATCAGTTCTTCATTGTCGTACCATAGTCATTGTTGCACAGCCTTCACTGTCTCTTTGCGGTGTCATGTCGTTATCACCTCACCGTCATCACGCTGCCGTTATTCCACCATCGTCATTCCATCGTCTTCATGTCGCCGTCACGCCGTCGTAATAACGCCGTTGCATGTCGTCAACCCATCAGATTGACGTCATCGTCGTCGTGCCATCATCGTAACTGCGTAGCCATTCCACTGTAGTCCTGCTATTGCCATACCGTCAGCGTTATTCAATCATCGTTTTATCATGTTTAGAGCGAAGCATTCTTCCGAGAGCTATTGACTGCGCAAGTGCACATAGATGTCATATAGTATTGTATCGGCTTATAGAGTGCCTAATTCGTGCCAAACATACTGCAGTTTTTCCGTACCTTTAACAGGTATGAACGCCTAATCAGCCCTGACAAAAACGAACGATCGTGTGCTACAGGTGTTCTTAATTTAACTCACGTGAAGCGTACGCTTAGTCGCGCAACCGACTTAAGCACGTTGTACCCTCAGCATGGGGTCTTTCGGCAGTAGCAAGACCAATTGCATTTCGCAGATAACTGGAAAAAAGTACTCTTAACTACTAACCAGAGAAAAGCAACTGACGTCATCAGACGTATGTGAAAGCGGCTACGGAAGACCACCTCTACTGGTTCTGAATGAAGAACCCTCGGAAGACATACAGCTGCGGAACAAGAAGCGAAGCGGCCCGAAACCGTAGACACGTCGTAGTTAAATAAACCTGTACATTGTGTCGTGCTTCGATTCACATTCTCAATAACTAAGAAAGCTTTGAGACCGTGGGTTGTAGCCCTGCCGCGGCGGTCACATCTCAATGGGTGCAAAATTCGAAAACTCTTGTGTGCTTCTAGTTTACGTGCACATTAAAGTACCCCAGATTGCCAAACTTCACCATGTTGCCTCGATTACGGCGTGCCTCCTAATCCTCTTTAGAGTATTTTGTTTACACTGCTGGATCTTCGTTTCGGCATGTAAAACTCCACAATCTAAGTTTTCATTTGGGAGATGAGTAGAGAGCGCGAGCACATAGCAGGTGAGTACAGATGGCTAAGCAACATGCGATGGAAACGAAGATTTAAAAAAAATGTGATGGCATGATTAGGCTAATTAGAAGTACAAATCTAGGGTATGACGGAATACCGTTTACTTTAAATGAAAAATGAGGGCCTACCGACTTAACTTTTAAGAAAATTGATGGTCTTGGCTCCAGCCGAAACTCCTTTGACAAACAAACTTGATCGATGTTCTCTTTTCATTCACTTCATGCCAAGTACCTTGTTCCACTAGATAGTTCATTTCGTAAATTTCTTTCCGAGTTCAGCATTAGGACAAGCCGACATTTCAACTTGTGCATGTCTGAGATGGCGCTGTTATGCTGTCACGCACTGTCGTAATCAGTACCCTCTGCAAAATCTGTAAGCAAAAACGTAGGCGCCACGGAAAACATTGACAGTAGAGAAGCTTGGGAGGCCTTGCTCCAGAGCGAAGCTGAAGACGACCAGCGTCGAGCAATCCGCCTGGCCGTTGAGGCCGTGAAGACTCACCGTCCTCAACGCGTGGGGACTGCTTCGTCCTGCCCCCCTACCTACGTGTAAGTTAAGAGGCGGGCACCCCAGCTCGGTGGAATAATAAAGTTTTCAATCAATCAATCAATCACTACTCTACGAAACGCGAATGACTTGAAAAGAATGGCACGGAGAGGAGACGTCGTTCAGCCTGTGGGCTCGAAGGTATGCCTTTCAACTCGTTAGCTCCGACTTTGAGATTTCTTACAATTTGTTAATTTATGTATTTGTCGTTCGTTGCTCATAACATTCGATTTCTTTGCCCATGCGCCATTGTGCGTGCCAGGGACCTTCAACAACAATAACAACAACGACGACGACAACAGCAACAACAATAACGGTGACGCCTCGCCGACCTCAACAATCTTATGTTGCTTAGTCGGCGCCCAAAATAAACAGTTCACACTGAACTATGTTGTTTACTAGAATTACGATTTATTATTCGGGACGTTGACCTGGTGCTCGGTGACTTTGCCTGGTCGCGCCAGCAAGGAGACCATCGTCATTCTGTTCCGAACATAGAAGCGCAAATAGGGGCTTTCAGAGGATCAGGCACGGGTGCCGGGATAAAGCCTCTAAAGCGGCTCGGCCTGTGGGACGCAGCTCAGGAACCGCTTCTTCGTGGGAACAGGCGAAATGCATTAGGAGGTTAAGCCTGGCGTCAACGCGCTTTCCAAGGGTTACAGGGCTAAGCGAGAAAGGATATACTGTCCGTGCGTTTGAGCCGTCTGCACACCCCAGGAAAGTGCGAATAAGATTGGAAATGTCCGCTTGCAGCGCGTACCGTACTTTGCTCACCCATTCAAAATAAAGCAGGCGAGGATTTAGACAGGCAATACGAGACCGCAAAGCTTATATGTGTCCTTTTTCTCCCTGTACGTAATGGGAGCGAAGTAGGTAGATGACCAATGTATCAAGATTTAAAGAGTAACAGAGGACAGCGTTTCTGTAAGCATGACCTGAACGAAGCTAGTTAACTCCGAATTTTTAGGTCTATCAGGCTTTTGGAGGCACGGGGGGACAGAGTCGGAACGCGACTACCACATTGCTCTTCGAGTGATGCCTGGATTGCCCCGTGGAGCCCAGTCTACACATTTGCTCACAGCAGATGCCACTTAGCGTACATGCAGCTGAGTAAGCACTATGACATATCGAGCGTATTCATTGGGCACCGCATGGAGGAACGCTCCTTACGCGCCTCATCACGCGCTCTTTGCCTCACACAAGAAAAATGCCGATGAACTTTTACAACAATTATTGGTAAGCATGACTCGACAAGTGCCGTCAATAATAGTTTAGGCGAAGTTCATTTCCCCATACACCTTCACGTTCATGGCATACAGGAAGAGTCGCGACTTTCATGTCGGCGTCGTGCCAGCTAACCCTTTTCCCACGTATATGAAGAATATTGTCAACACGTACGAGTGTACACTGACGCCTCACTACATGACAACAAAAGTGCGTCTGCTGTGTTCTTCTCTCCTCAAGCAGGAACACGACGTGTCGTTCCGTATGACATACTCAACATCAACAACTACGGCTGAGTCACTGGCCGTCGAACTAGCGCTGTAGTTAATAGATGAGGAATTCGCAGCTTGCCAGGTTGGTTTTCTTGAGCAACTCATGAGCAGGGCTTAGTCCCCTACAGCAACCTGGCAATGATCATGCCCTATGGCGAGTCGCATTATCGACTCTGTCTGAGTAGTTGCATATCGTGATGTGTCCTTAACCTGCCAGTGGATACCGCCGCACGTGGAAATTGCCGGCTGTAAATTTCGGATTTCGGATAAGTGAGTGCGGCATTATTCCAAAAGTTCCCTGCCAACTGGATGATATTAGTCTGCTGATCTGCCGCCTCTCGCTGGGATAGCACCCTGATAAACGAGTTTCAGCTGCAAGATCCACATGTTAGTGGAAGTGGTTTACCTAGCTGCCATTAGAGCTTTGTTACTGAAGCTTAGTGTAGGGTGTGTGCCTGACGCTGTTAAGAACGGCCAGCTGCAGTGCAAGTTTGCCAGCCATTTACGCCAGCGGTGGCAACCTCATCTTGGAATTCCGCCGCCAACCCCTAGCCACGGCGTGACTAAGTTGACTTTGTGTCGGGAACAATACGCGCATACTCCACTCTCCGTCGCTTCAGCTAGGATGCGTTCGACGAAGCAGGTTTTGTGCTGAAACCGCCACCGTTACGCTCTAGCCTCGTCGTCGTTGTGACTGAAGGAGTTCGACGAAGCAGGCTTTGTGCGCAACACGACAACGCCGCCCTGTTCTGCTATGAGTGGGAGTTGCCGCGGGAACGCCGACGAAGGCTCCTTCTCACGCGCCGACCAAGACGCAAGACAATGTGCTACCCGGGCGTGCTACCCGGACCGGCTCCGAGTTCTACGAAGCACCTCTGACGTCGGCTCCAGGCCATTGCACCTGTGCGTGTGTGTGCGTGTGTGTGCGTGTGTGTGTGCGTGTGTGTGTGTGTGTAACCCGTCCCGGGGAGAAGCGGCCTGTTTACAATGATTGGACGAACGTTTTCCGTCCCCTTGGAATCAAGGGGGGACCGCTTGCTTATAAGCCGCTGTTGTGCGGATGCTCGACACACTTAAGCAGTCATGTTGGACTGAGACACTCTATCAAGCAGTCGTGTTAGACTGACGTACTTTCTCTCGCAGTCATGCTAGACTGATGAACTGCATGTAAATACTGTAAATAAACCCATGTTCCTCGTTCTTGATGAGAAGCAGTCCTTCCCTTCATCAACGTCCTCAGCGTGGATAAGTTGGACGACGGCATGGGCCAGCTACCTTCGAATTCATGCCGAACTCCAATCTTGACAACGGATCACGAGCGATGGCAGTGAGCCCCCAATCCTGACAACGCACTGAGTACCTGACAGGGGCGGGCACTCAGTGCTTCCTGTGCTTTCTGCGGGGTGACAGATGGACTGACCATTTAATATTGGACAGTCAAACGTGCGTCGAAACATGATCAAGCACATAAAGCTATTCTAACATCAAAAAGAAAAAAAAATCTGGGGTTTTGCGTGCCAAAATCACGCTTTGGTTATGAAACATGCCGAAGTGAAGGACTCCGGATTAATTTTGACCGCCTGGGGTTCTTCAACGCGCCCCCTATGCAAGGAACACGGGTGTTTTCGCATTTTGCTTTTATGAAATGCAGCCGCCGTGGCCGGGTTTTGATCCTGCGACCTCGTGCTTAGCAGCGCAACCCCATCTAGCATTTTTGAAGGCGACAAATCTATATAGACTACTGATTATAGCCTACCATCTTGCTCCAATTTTTTGCCATTTGCCCAGCCTCAAGTGTCGCCCGGTGATTGTGTTACGCACATGCATGTTTTATTATTGAGTTGATCTTTTCTCAGCTCTTTCGTATCCTCCCTCCAATAATCTATCCTGTTCTTCTATACCTATTCTTTTTTTATGTACCTTTTCTCTTCTAGAGGTGACAGGCATTGTGCCCCTCCTAGTGGCCGTTGTCAGCTAGCCTTCTTCATCTCTGTGATTGTTGTTTATGTGTGCAAATCAAATAAAGCAATAGCACTATTTTCCTTTTGTCCTGCCGGATTGTACCGGGAACGTCGCCCGCCTTGCGGAGGCATCGTATTGCTACTTACGCTGACCTAACTTAGTTATGAGGTCAAACCCTAACTGCACATCTCTGTTTCTTAAGGAGAAAGTCTTATACGCCCCATGACGCGAAACATTCGCCGTCCGTTGTTATCATCCGGTGGTACCAAAACCCACGTGACGAAGCGAAGACGTCACGTTCCCGGTGCTGAACTGCTGCGCCTCGCACTACGAAATCCCATGGTGCACAGCCATGGCGTCGGACGGACGCCGTGGCCCTCACCCAAAATACTGGGCTGAGCTACTCCCAAAGGTGAAGTAAGTTGGATTAAAGTCTATTAAGGTGGGTTAAGGTGGATTAGAGTGGGTTAAGGTGTATTAAAGTGACTTAAAATGAATTAAATGATTTGAAGTGGATTAAGGTGGATTACGGTGATTTAAGATTGGTGCGAATTAGAGCAAGGTGGAATATTCTGTATTGAGGCAGAGTTTTAATGTAAGGTGATAACTAAGAGAAGTTGTTATGCTTTCGCGTTCAAATCACCTAAGGGTATTTAAATGACTGTCAACTTTTCAGTACCGATTTTCGCTAGTCAAGGCAGGTGTACGATAAGCTAATAAGAGGGCTAAATTAATAAAATATGTGAATATGACGGTAAACTGATATGTGATACGGAAGGATATTAAACGAGATTGATTTCCTCATCTGGAGGCACTTTACCGTGGAAAGGCTGTACTCTTATTTGTTTTTACCTAGAAATAAAAGAAGCAACTCTCTCTGCGATATGCGCGGTGCACATGCGTGATAAAGCATTACTTCGAATACTGCACCGAACTAGTAGCAGGAAGAGGTGACGCCCCGAGCCTTTGGCGTAAATGAAAGAAGTTAGCATGGTCGTTTATTTGCGTGAAAGTGGACAGGTAACCCGTGAGCGTGAATATTAGCAATATGCCGGGTTCCAATCAAGCATTGAGAACACAAGCTGCCGCAGTTTAGTTTTCTGAAAGCACTCCGGCGAGCTTCTGTTGCTGCGCACTGATTGTGAACAAGAGATATAAAATTACAACCCGGAGACGTCGCCTACCAGGCAGTATATGCGATGTCACTCTCATCCCCTAGCTGACAAAAGTGACCTTCGCAATCTCGAACGTTTCCAAGCAATGTTCGGCGGATTGCAACTCACTTTACCGAAGGCGGAAAGCTGCAGTAAAATTGGGGAGAAACACAGAAAAACAATCAAGAGAACAGTAATTTATCTCAAAACTCCACAGGGTCATTAAGACTCTGCCTTGTAGCCGCCTTGTCATGATTGCTATTTCATCGATTAATTGCCTCTTGATTATCTCGTTACAAAACGCCAGATGCTCCTCGTTAAAACCCGTTCACTCTCGGCGATGGTGTCTGGAACGAGACAGGTACGGCGAGGCTAATTGCGCGAAGACAAATTGCCGCCCCGAACTAATCTAGTCCCGTAAAATGCCAGCCGGCAGTCCGGCTAGGGCAGGCTGCTTAGAGTGCGCTTGCTTGCTCGGATGAGCGCGTTTAATTTTTCGAATCGTAATTCTTTACTTCGGGAAGTAAATGGGGAGGCTCGACAACGATCGGATCGAAAGCTTTGCACAGGAAAAAAAAAGGAGGGAATCGAACAGCAATAATCCCCAGTTGACAAGTGCTGGCTTGAGCACTTGTTCTGTGAGCGAACATATGATTCCCAAATAAAAGCACAATTGCTAGCGAATCCTCTTTATAGAAAAGAATAACAACAAAAACAAGCAAACAAGATAAAAAAAGTTTACAGCGAGCAGATTACATTCAGGAATGCGGCTTATTGGACGATCTATCGTATCTGAATAGGGAGTCACTACCGGGAGACGTTTCTGTGGCGTGCGAGGCGGCAGTGTCGTATTGTCGAAATTTTTGACAACAAATAACCAACAAACATGTCGGTATTGTTGAAATGCTATTTCGTTGCGCCTCAGTGGAATGGCGCAACCCACTCTGGAAAGATCTGTCATGAACTGAGTGGTAGGAGAACTCCAGAAAAGTACGAGAAAAAAGAATGAGGAAAACTTGTTGAAAGCAAAGTAACTGTTCCGTTTTTTGCTGGCCGAATCGGTACGTATACATGCAGATGAACACAAAGCCAGCGCAAGAGATGCGTACACGAAAGACGAAGTGGACAGGACAGGCGCTGGACTGACAATCAGTAACAAATTAATAGTTGGCAGTTGTGAACCTAAACGTTAACTGATACAGACGTGCCATGGATAACAACTAGATATTGCAGCAAAGAAGAATTAAGGGTACAAAACCAGACTAATTTAGCATGCATTTCTTCCTGACTCGCACAGAAAAATTGAAGATGGCGTCATAAATGTTCCTCTAAACGTTTAGAATGGGTCCGAAACGTCAATATAAGCGCGTTATCTGTCAACCTATAGGTGATTGCTTATTTTGTTTTGCCCACGTATCCTCGTCGACTCATGAGTTTTCGTCAAACTTTGTACTACGTTGCTCTCCGAGAAAACCATGGGGCGCCCTTTACTAAGCATATTCGTCAGTTCGTCAATCTCAAGTCCGAACTGGCCTCGTTCGAAGGCCAGCTGAACATTGGAAAGTGGTTTATCTGCTACTGATACGCTAGACGTTGCAATAAGCGTGTAGGTTATCTTAAATGAAACTTCCCTAACTGACGTTACGAATAAAAGCGCCCAGTTGGCGTTGGCACCTTTATTGGCTTATTGCGATTTCAGTACAATGTCTTCGCAAAACATCCTTCAAACCCAACTGAACATGATAGAAAAAGACGCATTACAAGCGTAATACACGACAAATTTCTGGTGAATCGGCGAGCTATCGTGGACAAGAAGCGGGCCGTGATTCCGCTCTGTGAAAGTGTGAATTTTTTCTCTGTTCCATTGCGTCAACAGGAAAACCACTTGCTAGCGTTTTGTTCGAGATGTGCGTAAGGCCGGAACCTGGAAATATGAAAGAAATTTGCCGGGTAAGGCAGCGAAGAAAGGAAACCTGGAAAAAAAGAATAAAATTACCATACATGGACGCGGCACTCGCGCGGACAACAAACGCTTGCGATGGCATTTTATGGATCGTCGTAACTCGGCTTTAGCTTCCGGACAGGTCGCGATAACCCCTGTTCGCCTGTCTTCCGCGCAACACAATCTCTCTCACTCGTTGCATTGTAGGGCTTTCGCTCGATGTGTGGCCTCATGAACGCTCTTAATATCTCCTGTGATTTTTTTGCTACCCGAAGTATCACGCAAGGTTGGTCTGCCGGGAAGTTTTAATACTTAAATACTTGCCTTAACCTTTCATTTTCAGTACACGATTGATCGCAAATGGCCTCCGACGTTCCTGCACCTTACTTGGTACCATGCCGCACTTGTATGTTCTTGTTGAATGAAGATAAAGATAAGGGAAAACATAACTTTCACATAAGCCGTCGAAAAAGCTGTAGTGGCAATAAAATTTTTGGGCAGATATCCTCGCAATTTTCATAAACCGCGGGGGCGGTCGGTGTGCGTATTTGAGACTACAGAGTTTAACGGGCTCCTCGTCGAAGCGCACGCACAATTACGATATTTCTACATTGCAAGTGCGAGGAACATTGCAATGGCGTAATTTCTTCGTTTACATTTCACTTCACACCTTTAAACCTTAACATAGAATGTTATTGCAGGTTTCACTTTCTCGGTAACTTGCAGCACACGACAACAGGACAAGGAGACGTGCACCCACACGTGTACAGCCGGTCGAATCCATAGCTAGGCCTCGCCGTCCACTGTGTTTTCTGTCAGTAAGCACTTTACAGCGGAGAGAATTTCCGGTATGGTCGTTGTTACGCGCGCGCTTTGTGAGCACGTACTTAAGATCCCCGATATCGTAAATTCTCTCCGTCTTAAGGTGCTGCTGGACAGAAAACTGGTAGCTTGGCGTGTCTTTAGCTATAGATAAGTGCTTGGCCTGCTGTAGGTATGTGGGGCTCCTTGTCCCATTTTTCTAGCGTCGCAATGTATCGGTGATCGATCCAGCAAACCAGCCAGTGTATTCGTGTGAACTACATTTGTCATGCTTGAATGCCTTGGTCACTCGTTCGCCATGTTGCCTAATGCAGTATTCAGTCAAGCCCTCTACGTTTCAAATGTTTCCTTATGCGCACGCACGCACGCACGCACGCACGCACGCACGCACGCACGCACGCACGCACGCACGCACGCACATACATACAAAAAAAAAACCTGCCGTTTTATCTTAGGTACTCGCACGGTGAAATGATTATAGTGATTATGGAATAGCGGCTTAGAACTGAGGGCGACACTGGCACAATTATTCGACAGAGCAAGATTCAGAGTACACGCCTAACCACTGCATCGGTAAAGCTTGCGGTCTTTGCCAGCGTTCTCGTTTGCATCGACAATAGCACCTATTGTGCCGGAAAACGGGGACGGTACGTTTTTGGCCGCCTGCCAGAAGCGATCGGGGAAGAGAGCAATCAGCGCTATCTCAATTCCAGCGCCTAAGCGCACAATGCGCTGTAAATGAGCTCTCCGATCGCAGTATTGAAGGTTGTGGTGCTAATGCGACAGTGCTATCGTCTCGGACGCGGTGCGCAATGCAGTTCTGGAACTGTTATGGCAGAAAGCAATCTTGTTTGTTTGTTTCTTTCATGCACAATGTGACTTTAAACGATGCCACAATGAATAAGCAGCTGCTTGACGTTTTCGAGGGCGAAAATTCCCCGCCATGGGCCGAGAATGGCGTCACGCCAGAAGGCGTTAGAGGACGTAAATAGTAACTACCGGCAACTTTCCAAGGCTAGGTCTGAAAAAGTATCACCCGTCCTCCTCCTGGGACAGTGTGAAATGTGGGGCTTTTTCCGCATTGTCATTTTACTCACTTACGCAGGGGTGACGAGTAGCAGATGAACGCCGCGGGTTGTATACCGTATTTGCACGATTCTATCGCGCACCTTTTTTGGATAAGAAGTGCACTCAAATACGCATGCGCGTTACAATCGCAACTAATACTACTCAAAATCATGAACGAAACAAATTATTACCAGGAACAAAAAGTTCAATGCAAGGTAGCTAGCCACACTGCCATCGAACAGACGTTTTCTTTTTTTCTGTATTAGTTTGCGGTTGCCGGTTTCCAGTTTGCTGTACGCGTGGCATTTCTAAAGCATCAGATGAAACTGAAGGTGACTTTCTGTGGTCGGTAGAAAGCGAAAAGAAGGTGTCGTTGACTCCGACAGCGATTAGCCGCTGAGATTCAGCTGTGTGCTTTTGCACGTTCTATAAAATCGTTTCAAGACGGTACGCGTCGACTCTGGTTTCGTTACTTGATGTGCGCGGTAGAATCGGTACAAAGTTGCTTTTTGGTAATATAACTGCGCGTTACAATCAGGGGTGCGTTAGAATCGTGCAAATACGTAAATTAGTATTTTGTGGTCGCTGCAGGATATTTAAGTGTTTGTCACTCATTTCATTATTTTTTCACAACATTCACCCTGAATGGTTTTAAACAGTGTTAAATATGCTCAACGTAGTACCACTGCAACTTTTGAACATCTACTGAAATGTAGGATAAGCACATTACTACTTTAAGGGTGTAGTTGTCAGTAGTTCTTAGCACGTTAGAAAAAACAGTTACCGCTGGCTCAACCTGTTCGCCGTAATATGCGGCGGAAAGCCAGCTATTGTAAGAAGGTTGTTAAGGGGAATTATCCAGAGCCGTTTTCTTGTGTCGAAGGGCTCGGCGTGCGACTGGGGTCCATATCAAATCTAAATACAAAGCAACGGGTTTGGAGCGCCGAATTTGTTTTGAAACGTAATGATTCGTGACTATAAAATAAAATTGATCTTGCGTATGTCTCATTCGAAAAAAAAACTTAAGTGGACGCTTTTTTTTAAACCGTGATTTTTGTTGCTCCCGTCGACCTATACCACTTCTTCGTTGAGAGGCCACTTAGGTATTTGTATGGCTACAAGACGGGGAAAGCTCGCGCCTCAGGACTCTAATGATGCATGCGTGGGTGCCTTCATTGGAAAGAGCCAGTCATCACCAAGGAGGTTATCTATGACAGCGCTCGTTCGAGCGAGGCTGGGAGCCAGCAAAAGACCCTTACTGAAGAAACTTGCTTATGTAGCTATGCTGCCCCATGATGTATCAGTTGCTTACATTAGCGCGTGTCTACGACGGATTCTTTCTTTAGGTCTTCTTTTTTTCCATTCATTGTACAACTTGCGATTGTTCGTCTGAGGGTTACATCTACCGAACTTGGGAGCTAGTCCTACCGGTATGCATGGCGCTCGCTTCAGTATTCACCTTAGCGCACTAACAACTGGTCCTAATTCTCTGTATGATTCATTCACATGCGCAAAATTTGAAAATGCAACTTATAATGCGCACACAGCGACTTACTCCTATAGTGAGGAAAAGGCGTAAAAACCGGATCGGAATGCCACGCATAGCGATCTCAAAGCCAACGCAATAAGGAGGACGAATAGGCGGAGGCGAAAGAAACGCTAGCGTGAGATAAGACAGGCATGCGATCTCGCGGAAAGGAAGCAATAATAAGCAGCGTCAGAACTAACGCGCAGGAAGCCGAGCGTACGGAAATAAAAAAAGGCGGAAACGTTGGCCGGAAGCTAAGCACAGCGAGCAGGACATAAACTTGTAGGTGTCAGGGGCACTTCCGTATAATGCATCACGAGCATTCTCCGCTGAGGTCGTCGTTGTCATCTCCAATGGCCAAAGTAGAGCGTGCTAGGAGCCAAACCCCAGAGGGGAAACCTTCGGAGCAGGCGCTCAGCGAAGAGGCTTTGCACTGGCTTCGCCTCATTGCACGCCTAATGGGACGCGATGGGCTTCAAGGGATGCGGCGGGCGGCGACCACGCCCGGAGCCTTCTAACGAAGCATCCTGGTAGTGCCATCAAAGCTGGTGTCGTGGAAAGCGTGAGCTACGCGACAAAACACGACGCCGGCCATGCAGGAGACCGAAGGGCGTATCTTGCAGCGCTGATGGGTGTTATCAGCGACAAACAAGGAGGCCCCGAGGGTTGGCAGTGAACTACTCCACCAGCGATGACGGTGGCGACGCCAAGTGCAGGCGGTTGTATGCACCCTTTCAGGAATTGCCTGCAATTCACCCTCCCCTACACCGTCCCCAAATCTGAGCGCGCAAAGGCAGACGGATGTTTCCCCATCCCGTATGGCATACAAGCATAACAATCCGGAATTAAATGCCGTTGCGTATTTAGGGTACTTGACACTCGAGCTTGTTAATTATTTAAACTAAATTATGGTGTTTTACGCGCCAAAAGCATGACTCGATTATGAGGCACGCCGTAGTAGGCAGCTCCGGAATAATTTGGACCACCTGGGGTTCTTTAAACTGCACCTAAATCTAAGTACATGGGCGTTTTCGCAATTCGGCCACATAGAAATGCGGCCGCTGTGGCAGGGATTCCATCCCGCGACCTCATGTTTAGCAGCCCAACACCATAGCCACTAAGCAGCTCCGGCGGGTCGACTGGCGCTTGTTGGTGTGGCGTAATTTGGAAGTCAGCGCTGTGTGTCGTCTTTTCTGCCTGTTTTCCCTGTGGTTTCACGCAGGACACAGAAAACGGGCAAGGAGGTAGCAGTCTAGGCCAAAAGGGCAACCCTGCCTACGCTGAGCTGCGCTTCTTTTGAACTTTCTTTGTATTTATTGGGCCTACGAATGAATGTTGACACTTTAATTCAGTCGTTGGTTGAGAGGTCTATGGGCAATATTTTCTCTCGGTTAGACTGCAGGTTGCTTACGGAAGAAAAGATCTTGGTACTCTGACCGAGAAAGCGGTTGGTACGAACAAAGTTATTAGAGTGATGCAGCTCCTCCCGACGCTTACTAGACTCCACGACCGCATTTTACTACGTAGTGAGCGCTCATGTGCGCATACTTACGCGTGCCTACGTGTGCGTTTACTATCTTTCTCTTTTCTGCTTTGTTTTCTGTATGTTACTTTCTTGCCCTCCCTTTACATAGGGTAGTCAGCCGGGTCTCTGCTATCTATCTATCTATCTATCTATCTATCTATCTATCTATCTATCTATCTATCTATCTATCTATCTATCTATCTATCTATCTATCTATCTATCTATCTATCTATCTATCTATCTATCTATCTATCTATCTATCTATCTATCTATCTATCTATCTATCTATCTATCTATCTATCTATCTATCTATCTATCGATCTCCCGTCATCCCTTGCGTAAGACGTTATTGAGGCGTAACACGACAGACAGAATTTCCATCATGAGAGAGCGACAGAAGCTGAACTTTTATTTTCTGAAACTGTAATGTGAGTAAGGACCCAGTTCACCCTAGGTGGGAGTATTTATTATTAGAGGAACCCTCTGGCTTGGGCTGCCTCCACGGCCCGGATGAAGAGAGTGCGTTGGTCGTCCAGGTCGTCACAGAAAAGCTTGGCCTCCCACGTTTCAGTGGTCGTAGAGATCTACGGCGAGTTGGGGCGCTCTTCTTGTGCTTCTGTGGGACGACCTTCTTTGGAGTCGTTTTATGGAGCTTGCGAGGTGGAGTCTGCGGACGTGTCACGCAGCGGGCAATGCTGAACCATGTATTGCAGGATGTCTGGGACGTCGCAGTGGGCGGATGTGTACGAGCACTGCGTAGATATAGGCTGTGCATGATTATTCCGTGTACGTAGTTGTTTGGCTGTAGGCAGCGGAGGATAACTTCTTCCTCTTTGCTCAGATCCTTGTGTGGTGAAGTGTACGTTCTTCTGCTGTGTCGATGGTGTTGCAGGAGCTTGGAGTACTTTAAGACGATGTCATCAATGTTGGTGACCGGCCTCGTGTGGGATTACAACAAAGCTCAGGTCCTCATGACAGGTCATGACAGGTCCTCATGGCCCTCATGGCCTGGAACCCAATTAATGTGGTTGTCGGGGAGCGAGGCGCGTGCATATGATTTAGAAGTATTTGGAGTGTAGTGTCTGATATGTATCTTTTTTGATAGTTGCAAGCTGCTGCTTGAGAGTCTGTTATGATTGCTGCTACTTCAGGGTAAGTTGTTATTGCCAGAACAATTGCCGTTTCCACTGCAGTCTCGGCGGCTCTTGCTCGGATGGTGACAGCTGCGAGTTCTTTGCCTTGGTGATCCGTGACGCTTAGGGCAAAGGCGTTTCGTTTAATATACCGGGCAGCATCGGTGTACCTCGTGTCAGGGTCTGTGGCGTATTTCTTGCTGCGTGCGCAGATTATGCTTTGCCGACGCTCCTTACGGTAAGTTGGATGCATATCGCAGGGTACACTTGCAACGCTGATACAGTCCCGGAGTGTGGGCGGAATTCTTGCTTTCTGGTCTATGTCTGCAATGCAGCTTTCACTGTAGTTGAGGTAGCGCAAAACTGCACGTCCGGTGGGTGTGAGCTTGAGCCGCTCTAGTTGGCTGATTTTATGAGCCTCGACGAGCTCTTTCCACGTATTGTGGACGCCGAGCTTGCGAAGTTTCTCCGTTGATGCCATGGGTGCGTCGGTAAACGCTACTTTGATTGCCTTTGGAATGACAACAATGATTTTCTTGGTTTCAGCCGGCTTGAGTGTCAAGTAGGGAGTTCCGTAGGTCATACGGCTAGTTAAGAGAGCTTGAATTATGGTTAGCGTGTCTTGCTCCTTGAGTCCGCTTCTTTGGTTTGTGATCCTCTTGATGGGGTACGTAACTTGTGTCAATGTGCGTTGGAGACGCGGGAGAGTGGCCGCCCCTGATCCGTCCTTGTGAACATGAAGTCCGAGTACGCGACGGGAGTTGACTGTAGGGATCTTGGTTCGATTGAGGGAGACGCTAGGATCGGGTTCGACATAGTTGGGTGGTCTTCCTCGTGTCCATGCTCTCTGGACGAGAAATTCCGACTTTCGGGTGCGCATTGGAGACCGCAGTCTCGGAGGTATCTTTCGATAATATCGATAGTTTCTTGTTGATTGCGTTCTTGTGGTCTAGTAGTGGCGGTTTGGTCGAGAGCGTGATCTCATCGGCGTAAGGGGCATGATGTATCTTTGGGATGGCGTTGAGTTGTTTTGATAGCTTGATCATTGCGATATTGAAAATGAGTGGTGAAGTAACTGATCCTTGTGGGGTTCTTCTTTTTTGGGTAGCCGAAACTTATCTCTGCGGAGGTTGCAGACGCCTCCTGTTGCCCTACTGTTGCTGTTCTATGTGTTAAAAAGCTGCTGATGTAGTTATAGGTCCGAGCTCCACTTCTTGTATCTTCGAGGTTGCGGAAAATTGCTTCGTGGCTCACGTTGTCGAATGCGTCCTTTACGTAGATTGCCAGGATAGATTATTTGCGCCTTTGATCAAGGTAGTCGAGCAGGTCTTTTTTGGGGAGCAGGAGTATGTCCTGCGTGTGCAGATGCTGTCGGAATGCGAACATGGTGTGTGGCAAGTGTCCGTTGTGCTCGAGGTATGGTGTTGACCGGTCGTGCACGATGTGCTCGAGGAGTTTGCCCACGCAGGCCGTGAGGGAAATGGGACGGAGGTTTTCGATGCGAAGGGATTTGTACGGTTTGGGGATCATGGTGACCTTCGAATGCTTCCAGGCTGCTGGTAGGTCCCCCTTTTTCCACCAGTAGTTGTAGTACTGTAGCAGTGCTGCGGTTGCCGGTTACGGGAGGTTGCGTAGGAGCTTATTAGTTATTTTGTCCTTGCCGGGGCTGGTGTTTCGAGTGAGTTTGGCTAAAACTGCGTGGAGCCCTGCCTGGGTAAATTGAAGATACAAGTGTGGGTTTGGTGCGCCGTTATACGCCTTTCCGCTCGCCGACGAAGCGGGCTTGTCGCTGCTAAAGTTTTTGCTTAAGTTCGCAAAGGAGACCATGTTCTAATCAAGCGTGATTGTGGATTAGTCTACGCAGATCTTACCTCTGCTGCGTTTTGGTGCGATCGGCAGCTAAGGCAGCGCATAGGAGATACCAGGTTTTCTTGGTGCTGAGTGCACCTTGTATGCTGTCGGAAAAGGTGTGCCAATTTTGCCTGCTAAGGTGCTCCGCGTAATCTTGGGCCTGTATGGTGAGAAGGGCGATTCATCGCTTAGGTTTTCTATTGAGCTTTTGTCTTTCACCTCTTCAGGAGGCTTTTGTGGCCTCCCAGAGAGGAAGAAGATGCAGATTGACTGCGGGGGTGTTGGTGCTTAGGTGTATGCTCTTGGTGACGTTTTCAGCGGTAATGAGAAGGCCCTTGAACCAATAGTCGATGTCGTCGATTGTTGTCTCTGAAGGAATTCCAATCTGTTAGTGAGGCAACTCCAGCCTGGGCCAGTTTCTAGTTATGCGCGATGTCAATTTGGATAATATGCTGGTCGCTTGCGAGCGTCTCCGTGAGACGACTCCACTCGGCCAAGTGAACGTTCGTTGTGAAGGTAAGGTTCGGGTTCGTGTCCCTGTAGACAGTTTCTGATTCTCGTGGCCTGTAGCGGTTCGGTCCAGACGGTCAGCTTATGTTTCTGGGCAGTGTCGTGCACTCAGGCTCCCTTCTTGGTGATGTTTGGATAAGCCCATGCTGTATGGGGGGTGCTGAAATCGCCCATTATGAAAACTTGATGGCCTTTCATGCGTTTCCGGAGTTCACGAGTAAAGTGGTCGAATTCCGGAAGTTGATCACGAGGAGGGCTGTATATGCTGGCGATAAAGAGGCTTTGCTGCGTTTTTCTGTCTGGTATAATCTCCAGTAGGGTGTGCTCCATGGGGATGTCTTCTATTTCGTGTTCTCGCGTTGTGAGAATTTTCTTGGTCAGGATGCCTGTGGGTTGGGTATGTGTATGAGCGGTGTATCCTTGAAGTCGAGCTTTGTGGGTGTTGGTTTCCTATAGAGCAATTACATCAGGGTGGTCCACTTTGACGAGTTCTTGTAGGTTTGCATAGCGGAGGCGGAAGGACCGACAGTTCCATTGCCAGATGCGCAGAGTTTTTGCAGGCTCTTCGTTGTGATTTTAGGCGTCGCCATCATGAAGCTCTTCAGTTTCACAAGAAGATTCATGGTTAGGTGAGATCGAGCGGGAGGCAGTGAGACTTTTCGTGCGAGCCTTTCTTGTACCCTGCTCGGTAGTAATGAGAAGGCTCTCGAGGTAGGACTTGGTGACGTAATTGTTCTTTGCGTGTGTTATGAAGTTGTTGACCGGGGCTGTTAGGCCGGTGACCTGGCTTGAGAGAGTGGCCACTTCATTTGCGAAGGTGGTGACTTGGGCAGTAAGGGTCGCAATTTTCTCGGCGATAGCCTTGGTGATGTTTTCAATTAAGGGGAGGATGTTCTTTGTGAAGATCCTCCAAGACCAGGAAGTTCTTTTGAACTCTAGCTTCGATGGCGGCATCACCTGCCTACATGCATCATTAGCGTTGTAGATGATTGCTTGCTTCCATGCTCGTATTCATTGCATCTTTGGAGTAGTCTGTCTATGAGGCCTTGTTGATTTTAGAGCTTGCTCTCGAGGGCTCATACAGCTACCGAATCTGTCTATTCGACAACAAATCGTGCTAAAAGGCAATGCAAGAGTTGAAAAAAAGCGATTGCCATGAATGTAGGCGAGAACCGTGTCTTGACTGTTTTCTTACAACGGAAAAAGTAGTATGAAAAGAAACATTAGCGGACTGGTGACAGAAAAGCTAAGTGGACGATTCTTTCAACCTAAATTCTGAATCAGAGCTGGTTTTTTAAGCGTCTTATTTATAGAGATCAGCGCTAACGGACGGGATACGCAAAGAACATACACAGGCATTTAGCATGCAGTTCTAACTAAGCAAATGTAGGTTATCTAGTTAGAAGTCAGCGTTAGTTGGGTTGCATAGTAGGAAGTCAGCGTTCAGCCTGTGTAAATGCTGCTCGCTCATCTCATGATTTAACGCTATTGATTCCGCGTAAATATGGTTCTTTCGTAAGTGCGATGCTACATTCAACGCCAGGAGGCGGTCACTTGTTCTGTGAATGAAAAGTTCGAAAAGAGCGTCGCCAGGATCTAGCCTGCATATTTATTTACACAGCGCTTCGCCATGGGATTGGGGATGGAAGCTTGCCAAGACCTGTCACAACCAGGACGCGTCCAATATGTCAAACTCAGCCGAGCTTTCACACGCGTCGCTTTGTTTCGATTGAATTTGCAGAAAACTTTAGCCGTTGTGAAACGAGTCGACGGCAACAGTAATGTTATCATTATTTGAGATTAGCGCGATGCTTAGCTACAACATGAGAGCGTATACATTCCGTTGCACTATGCAATTAAAAAAAAAAGAAAGTACATAACCTTACATCGGAGAAAAGAAATAATTTATTATAGGAAATGCGGAGAGGTCGGCCTGAGTTAGTGCATCCCAGCCGGCTAAGCTGTACATTGGGACTGAGAAAATGATGCTCAAAGTAAATGAAACATCATGATGAGGGCAAGAACAATGAATGTGTACATGCAATAACCCCGCAGCGCAGTGGTTGGCCTAAATCATTGTGTCCAGTCCAGTGTTTGGCAGATAGTCCATAACAGGACATTTGACGGAGGTAAAGAAACGTGCGATGCTTGCACTAGTGGTGCAAAGCTGGAGTCAACAGCGCAGCTTGTGATCACCTAGCTTTTACATAGCTTGCCTAAGTTGTTTCTAGGTTTTGCGAGGTTATGCTAGGTTTTGCTAAGTTGTTCGTAGGCTTGGCTAAGTCGTTTCTATGATTTGCGAGGTTATGGTAGGCTTGGCTAAGTTTTTTCTAGGTTTTACGACGTTATGCTAGGTTTTGCTAAGTTGTCTCGGCGGCCTGGACGCTGGAAGTTTTCGAGCAGTCGCGAACCGGGATCGCTTTCTCGGCGCCGTCGAGCATTCAGGCTCGACTCGGCGTCGCCTCTTCTCAGCCGCAGCTTCGGCGCCGTGTTCCGGATCAACTCTGCGGCGACGCATCGCTTCTCGCTTGGCAGTAGGGGGCTCTTCCTGGTAAGCCACTTCCTCTTCGGCCGTCCGAACTTTCTTCGGTCTGGCAGCAAACCGAAGTATGGCAGCAACACGTATGCACGGAGTATAGGAGGCGAGAGGTGAGTCGCCATGCCGGCTGTTGCGAGCTTTTACTCGCGTCTGAATCCACAATTCCGCCCTACAGGTGTGGGGTGCGAGGAGGTTACGTGGCTCAGTGCTCTCGCAGATGGTTGCTAGGCAACGCGAGGTGGCGCACAGGTGGGCTGAGTTTTCTGGTAACGCTCCACGGCGGAACGAAGAGCTTAAACAGCTCCGCTGTTAAAGGTAAAGCCAGTTCGTCGCAGTGAAAGCTGTCAAAACAGCGGAGCTGGTGGTCGTTTTTTCAAGTTTGAACCGGCGTTAAACGCGATTTTCATGAAAGTCCTTTGTCTCATTATTGGCGTTTTGCTAGATTCGAGCTTCGGTTCCGGATTGCGCACACTCTTCAGTTGCGTGAGGTTGGGATCAAACCACTCTCTATCACACACCTTGCAGCTGTGGCCGCACTCACGGTCGAGGAATTCTCTCTTGAATCGTCCGTCGGTACCCTCCGTGGAAGGAATCTCTCTGCGTCGACGTCTCTGCTCGGCCTTCTATACTCTTGAAGTTGAAGTTGAAGTTGAAATCATCACAATGCGGGAAGGCTCTAGCAAAAAGTGAAAATCAATTCACTTGAGAAGCGCTCGAGCCCCCAATATACAAGGCATACAAAAAGCGCGACTAATAACAAGGAATTTTAACAGTTTACCATTGCAGGTTAACCTCTAGTGTTATACAATGTAATATAATAGGAACAACTTGACAGTAACTATAGATACATAAAAATACTAACAGCAGTGGAAAAAGAATACTGACATCATGGAATGAAGAACTCTCGTATGTTACGTATGCTGCACATTTCTACATGAATGTCCTGGAAAATTAGTTTGTTCAACAGAACTGCAAGTGCATGACGTAACATTTGCCGCCCATGCTCAGTACGACAAAATGGCACGTGCCAAAATTCTTTACTAGGGAATGAATATACAATGGTGTTCGTTTTCAACGATGATATGCTAAGAAATGCATGCTCGCTGCAATATACAGAATTTTTGTATCTTATGCATAGAAAATACTCGTAAAGTTTGGGCACGGGAACAACTTTAAACTGCCGAAACAGTTCAACAGTGTGTGTATTGTAATCAGCACTAGCGATATGACGTAATGCCTTCTTTTGTAGCACATGCAGTTTGCTAGTGTTAGACGATGTGGTATTTCCCCAAACCGGAAACAATAGTTAAGATGTGATAAGAAGAGTGCGTTGTAAATGAACAATTTTACGGATGCGGGAAGGTATGAGCGAAATTTTGCTAGAACACCAACACACCTATTTAGGCGAGGCATAACTGAGCTAACGTGAGGATCCCAGCTCATGTTTTTATTAAAAAGTATTCCCAGCGTTTTTACAGTATCAACTATTTCAATGTTGCAGTTGTCGAACTTTATCACTGGTTTTACAATAAGCGAATTTTGACGCGCATGAAACAATACATTATTTGTTTTTTGGAATTTATTAACAGGCAATTTGCAGCGCTCCATCGACTAAGCTTTTCCATAGTTTCGTTAATAACCAAGATCAGGCGCTGCACGTCGCGGCTTTTGAATAGGAGGCTTGTGTCATCTGCATACAAAATATAACTTGGGTCGTTGCTAATAGTTGTTATATCATTAATATATAGCAGAAACAATAATGGGCCCAGGATACTACCCTGAGGGACTCCTGTGGTGATATTCTGGTAAGTAGACACGTGGTTTCCTATCGCCACGCCCTGGCATCGATATTGTAGGTAAGATTTTAGGAGGAGCGCTGCGATTCCACGAATACCATATAATTCCAGTTTTTCCAAAAGTATTTCATGGTTGATCCGATCGAACACCTTCGAGTAGTCTATAAGTACACCGATACACAATTGTTTGTTTTCAATGGACTCAAGAATTATTTCTTTTTGCTTTAGAAGAGCTGTTTCTGTGGACCTGTTTGGTAGGAAGCCATACTGCGATGAAGTAATCAAGTTAAATTTCACGCAAAACTTCATTAGTCGTTTATAAATTATCTTCTCCAAGCCCTTGGAAAAAATGAGTAGAATCGAAATTGGTCTATAGTTAGCCACGTCATTTCTGTCACCACTTTTAAAAAGCATACTAACTTTAGCTACTTGCATCAGTTTTGGAAAGCAACCTGAAGATATTGATAAGTTATATACATAAGCCAATATTGGGGCTATTATTTCAACCACGTGTTTAACTGGAGATATCTCTATACCATCAATATCGTGTGCTTTGCTGTATTTAAATGAGTTAAATATGGCACATATTTCGGCCTCATTAGTTGGTTCGAGATACATGCTAAAAGGGTTGCTATTTATGGCATCTTCAGACCTACTTGGCCTTTGCGGACCTGACACAACATCTCTGAGAAACGTATTAAATTGTTCAGCAAGCTCGAAGCCCTCAAAACGACGTCCATGATAGTTTAGCTCCGTGACTGCTGCCGAGACTGGTGTACGATTTAGCAGACTGTTGAGCTTATTCCACATCTGCGCACTGTCCCTACATTGCTCTTTACTAAAATGATCATGCAGAAAAGAGCGCTTTTCGTTTTTTAGAAAGGTGTTAAGCTTATTACGATATTTTTTATAAATATCGAGATCCTCTGGTGATCTGGTCTTAAGAAACTTTTGGAACAATCTTGCCTTCTTTCTTATTCTGCGCAGGCACTCGCGGTTGATCCACGGTTTCCTGTTTTTGTTACATTTTCGTAATACTTTTTCCTTAAAATGTTCGAAATAAATACGTTTGAAAGCAGAAATGAAAGCCTCATATGCGACGTCGGCCGTTAAAGAATGGCAAACGTCAGTCCAAGTTTCCCGTTCAAGGCACGCTTAGAAGGCGTTTAAAGTTGTGGGAACGATATTTTGTACCATCTTTACATCGTTCTTTTGCGCATATGTAAGCTTATCTTCAGCCTTGATAAACAAATAAATCGGCAAGTGGTCACTGATATCGCAATTCAGGACACCAGTTGTCAAACTTTCGGTATGTATATTTGTAATAAAGAGGTCGATGAGTGTCTCGGTGTGGGATGTAACACGTGTTGCCGTATCTGTTAAGATAGCGTGACCAGATGACTCTACTGCTGAAAAGAGTGTTTCTTTAATGCAGGAAGATTTTAAGAGTAAGGGAGTTGGCTTGCCTCCACCGGCGCTCGGCTTGCGCTTCCCTTCTTTATCCTCGGCGGTAACGGCTTCCCTCCACTGGCGCTTTGCTTGCGCTTCTTGCTGTCGAAGTTCGGAATTTGTGCGACGTTGGTGTTTCCGCTCGCGCCGAGCGGAATCCATGGGGCGAAAGGGCGCCCACCGGCGAAACACCTTCTTCTATATCCCTCTCCTACCCCGTGCCCTGGCGCTCGCTATGGCCCCCTGCGTGACACCGGTTAATGGACGGCGAAGGCTCGACTTAGAAGAACTCCGCTGTTAAAATGCTGAGTGTGATTAAAGGCATTGCCGTTTGTTGGGCGTGTTGATAAACTGACTCGGAAAGCATATTTAGCGCCAGTGAACAAGAACAGAAGGGAGACGACACCGCAATGCGCTAACTTCAACAACTTTATTTGCAGGAAACAGCCCCTATTTAACCCATGCACTGTGGCGCACACATCATCCAAATTTTACCCATCCGAAAAAGCCCTCTCCTTATCTAACAAGTGGACCGAAGGGGCACTAACACACGTATCACTATTCCGATAGATAGCCTCAGGCTCTATAATCTCTCTCACATCTTTATCTTTGCGCTTCGCAAGAACACGGCAGGGGCCATACACCGACGCACAGCTGTATTCCTGACAGTGAGTTGATGGATGACCGTATTGCTTATTTCTTACGTTTACACTACGTTTTCGTAACCGGTCATGAAGACACCTCCTTGTCTGTCCGTTTTATTTTTTCCCACACGACAGCGGAAGCTCGTAAACAACCGCTCCTACGCAGCTCACTGGTGCTTTACGATGATTCGTAGAGCATCCGACAGGTGGCTTACGGTATGGGTCCGTTAACCGACATATTTTCGCAAGTTCTTCTGGCGCTGAAAAGACGACTTCTGTGTCCACACGGCTAGCCATTTTCTTAAGACTATGTGCCGTTCTATGCAGATAGAGCACTATCGCCACCTTCCTTCTACGTTCCGTTCGTTGATTTTCCGCGTCTCGAGTTGTGCTGTCGGACCCGCATCTTTTTAGCAGCCCCTCTACGACCGAAACGTGCACTGACTTCGGAAACCCTGCCTCTGATAACTTTCCCGACTGATCCATAAGACTCGTCTATATCGGCAAGATTTCTTTAATGATTGCCAAAGCACAAGTTGGCAATGGTCCTGTTGACGAGCTTCGAGTGGACGGACCAATACGGCAACAGAGGCTTATTAGCCCTGGGTTTATACTCCCAACACGTGTGCCGTTCCGTGAACTCGAGCTGAATATCTAAGAAACACAGCACGTTATAAGTCGGCTCTTCAAGCGTGAGAGTAAGTAGGCTGCCTGCAGAAAGAACTTCGTAAAGCTTGTCTACTGTAGAACGTGCGTCTGGTTCGAAAAGGACTAGATAGTCATCAACGTACCTGACAACGTCAACCACCCTGTGCTCCGGACTGGCAAGGTACGCGACAGGTTTTTGTAATGGAGGGCTAGAAACATGCCACTTAGTATAGGCGCCAAACACGAACCGATGCAGACACCCTCTTTTTGAATGCATATATTGCCATTCGATGCTGCGTAAGTTGCGTGAAGGTAGCAACTAAGTATATCTAAAAAGCCCTGAACGGATAAACCAGACTGAATTTCTAAATGAAACCGCGGCATACTTTAGTTATTATGATTATTATTTGTTTTGAACACATATACACAGCTAACAGGCAAGGGAAAGCGAGGAGCAGGCTGGCAACTGCCACCGGAAGGGGCACAACGCCTGCCTACCCTTCTGAAGGGAGGTGACAGGAACACAGAAATGGAAGATAGGAAGGAGGGGAGGAAAAAGGAAAGAAAGAGAAACACGACAAATCTAAAGCCTAAAGTAGACCACACTACAGATCACACAGAGTAGGCCCGGTCACTGAAAGTCACGCTACCACAGAATGTTGAATAGGATCGTCTCGACGCGAAAAACGTGAACCTAAGTTAATTAACTCTAGAAAGGTAAGTAGGGATCACGTTTAGACGCACAACCGCTGGGGTATAAATATTCGCCGAGTGTCGCAAACCGCAGGCCAAGGAGATTATAGTTTCTCACTAGCGACATGTGCGGCGCACTGAAAGCGGGGCACTCAAATATAAGGTACTGAAGTGTCTCGCAGCAGCCACAAGGCGTACACAATGTACTTGCCACACGCCCTTGTCTGCATAAACATTCATGCACGTTCACGCAACCATACTCGCGCCATACTCGTTGATGCACTCTTGTACGCATGCTATTAGTTTCTTTTGAGACGAGGAGTAGTAGAAATCTTTTATGTCAAAGGAGGAAGCTCAGAAGCTTTTCTCAGAATTTTCTTTAAGGAAATCTACGATTTCTTCAGAGCATTTAAACAAAAATGGGTCGTCAATAATAAGAATTCTGAGTCTGCCCTGCAAGAAAAGAACAATCTTTTTGTTTGCCATGACCCGGTTTCTGAAACAACTGCCCTTAATGAGCAATCGGGTTTGTGCGTCTTCGCACAAAACATCATTTGAAGGCAACCCGACGTTGCGTTGTCAATTTCAGGAACCAATTGACTAAGGTCTGCCTTCTTGCAAAGACGGCTTGTTTCTAGTTTGACCTTTCCAAGAGATACATTACGACACTGGTCGAACACAGAGGCGATCGCAGAGCAGGTTTTCTTATTAAAATCACCTTCCTTGAGGACTACAAAGCCACCTTCCTTGTCCGCTGGCAAAAAACACAGTCGGTTCTGCCTCAAGAACGAAGTTGCGTGGGTGACCGGTACACGTGAGACAATCGGTTTGTTGCGCGAGACCACGTCGGAAAGCAGGTGGGTGTTCAGTCACATGAAACGTTTACTTTCTTTTCATGGTTTAGAATCATAAGACAAAAATACGAAAGCATGCCCTGGATAATGTAATTATTCTATTCCTATGCTATTCCTTTGGACTCTTCGTCATTGGCCCGAGCTGCGCACTGCCCACGTTATCACCGGGATCGGCCAGCCTTCATGGTGTGTGATAAGAAAGTAATAGAATAGAGCGACAGAACTCCTTACATTATTTATTTCTTGTACTTCAAAGGTACCTTGGGCAGAGTTTCGCGTGAGACGTCGGCTGTATACGTGCATTACTTATTCAATGACGCGTTAAAGGTACTTTGCGCTTGATTGAAGGACGGCGCTAGCAAGAAGGTGAGACCATTCCTTTGATGTCTGGGTGAAGAATGAGGAAGCATGCGAAACAGTATGGGCTTGAAACGGGTATACAGTCCTGCCGTGGTTGGCGCGACTTGGGTGGCGATTGGCTGCCGCAACGCATTCAGTCCAAAGTGATATGTGGAAGAAATTGTGGAAGTCAAAATGCCGACCCATATTTTCGAAGTCGAGTAAACCAAAATTTGAAACTGTGTACAAAATGGCATAGTCGGGGCAACTTTCCCTTATCGGAGGTGTTCTCGTTGCAGTGAACTTAAAAGGATAAAGATGACAATGATATACGGTGATCACTTGGATAGATAAGACGATGGTGATGACCAGGACAACGACGTCTTAGGAACAAAAAGACGAAGAAAGAAACGCTATATTCGAATTCCTTTTAGCGCGCGGGAAATCACGCAGAAACTTGATAAAGGACAGCGCAGCAAGCATGTGAAATCGAGAGTAAACGCCGTTTATTTTCCTCCTTCACGCGCACGCACGTAGTGTTGGCAGAGCAGCCCAGAGATTAATGTTCACAAAGCAGCTGACGCAAGCGTTCTTTCGGGAGGCAGCGAGTCGGGGCGGGCCAACGAGAGAGCTATACGGGCGCTCACTTTTGTGCAAGCCACACGAGCGCGGATCGAAATTGCTACGACCGCCCGCACGAAAGCGAAAGGTCAGAGGAAATGAAGAAACGAGGGCAGCGGGGAGATCGGAAGGAAGGTAGGAAAGTCCCTAGCCTTAGGACGCTTCGTTGTTTACCTAAGGCTGATCCAAGCACGAAAGGACAGCAACGACTCTAGAGATAAAACGAGAGCAGCGCAGACGCGAGTTGCGAGAGCGTGACAAATGTTGCGCAGCAACGATTTTGAAATTGCTTGGCGGGGGCTGGCAACACTGAGGGAAGATCGTCTGAACTCACTGGCGCGAGCTAGCAGCACTGCTTTGGTATCTAGGGCAAGTATTGCTTTCTTTTTTTTTTCACATTTAAAACAGCTGTATGGGGATCTTCCCTCAATTTCATCACCGGTCTGCGCTCGTGCTTGACGAATGACACCACGCCTTCGGCACCGGCCTAGTGCACCGCCTGCAAGAGAGAATGCAATTACGCGAATGTATTAGATTGTTTCTCCTTCGGCTGCGTGTCGGCTGCTACAACACGGCCGCCAGAATGCACAGACTGAACGGAAGAGGCAGCCCCGCGTGCTTGGATTGCGGCGAGGAGGAGACGCTTGAGCACCTTCTGCTCCGCTGCCCGGCCTTCGATGTTGAGCGCACTGCGCTATTTGCATCATACCGTCGTGTGGGACTGCCCTGTGACTCGGAGGGAGCACTTCTCTTTCCGGCAGCCCACCTTTCCATTGTCAAGAAAGTGCTTCCTGCCCTACTTGACTTTTGCTGTGACACGCAGCTGAGAGCGCGGCTGTAAGCCCCGCATTGCTTCTTCACCATTCTTATTTTTTTTTCGCCTTCTTTTCCTTCTCTCCCTGATCTTTTTCTGCCCACTCCCCTTTCCCTGTGCAGCGCTGTTGAGGTGTCCTCCTCTGAGAGACAGTTACGGCACTGCACTTCTCTCTTCCTCTCCTTCAAAAGTCACTACACACACACACACCGCCTGCAAGAGAGAATGCAATTACGCGAATGTATTAGATTGTTTAAAATGGTATTTATTGAAGGGTGTTAAGCAAGATCAGTGTAGTCAAAGCGTGCCCGTATTTTCTTACGTACGTTGACGGGAACCTCTTCCTCGACTCCACAGAGTAAGGTTACTGTGTATGGTTCAAAGGGAGTCATGCACATGAACTCTACCACCGAGTAGAGCGCAGCGCCACTCCCCGACTGAAAAGGGCATTGCGCTTCGCAACATTCTGTTCCTGTCCTGCCACACCTGACCCCTAAGGGTGACGTCATACGATGAGTGGGTGCAGCCGCAAGAAGGCGCAGCACGAGGAATTAACGCTTTGTTTGCTGCGCTAAGGAGGCAGACAACCTAGCTTCACTTAATCATCTACCCCCATCTTAACCCACAGAGTCGAGTCTTTCGTCTGAAATATGGGGTTTTCTCAATCAATCAATCAATCAATCAATCAATCAATCAATCAATCAATCAATCAATCAATCAATCAATCAATCAATCAATCAATCAATCAATCAATCAATCAATCCTATGGTTTCTACGACGAGGAGCAGCTTGAACAACATGCATTCACCGCAACAGATTTTAGTAGACGCCTAGAGCATCTGGCTAGAAAAATTTACGCCCAATTATCGCAGTCGAGTGTCACTGAGGTACACTGAATTACTCGAGCTGTGGAACTACCTTTCACTTTCTGGCAGCTGTCTTGAGCGGAGGCATTCTTAGAATACTTGAGTTCGTATTGTCCCCAGTTACCGTTGTCAACGGTGCCCTTCAGTTTGGATGGGGGCGACGACTCGCGGGCTTGGGCGAGAACCACGCCAGTGCCGCGCGCTTGTTTGTACATTTGTAGTACCCGATTCCCCTCCACTGAAATGGCCTGGTTCGCTGGTTTAATGGCTCTGCCTAGTAACCTGATTCCAGGCTCTTCGGCGATTACCAGAACGAGGTCGGGGTCATCCATAGCACATCGGTTTGCTTTAAGACTCCACTGCTCTAAATGGCTGAATAATATGGAGAATGAAGGATACAACAACATAGTCCCCATTAGATGTCGCAATAGTTGCAGTTTAGGCAATCGCGATATAATTATAAACAGATATAAAGAAACAGAAACCAGGGCAAACACAGTTGATAGGCGAAGTGAGACAAGAAAATCATGGAGGAAGATACACAAGTGACCGGGTTCAAGCGTAGTGCGAGCTATCGCTGTCACATGCTTTGTACATTGGGCTCAAGAAGAAGCTTTTATCTCAGGGGCTGCTATCGAAATACATACATGAATTAAAAAATAATTTTATTCTGGATTCGTTGCACCGGAAATGATAAGGTTTGTTGAACGTTAAGGAAAACGTTATAATATAGTGACTGTAGCAAGGGCCCTATTTATTTGGACCGTCAGGTTTCTTTTTCCAATGTTGTTGATAATATCAAAATTAAAAAAACAGAACTCCGTCGTAATGTTTTCAAGTCTACGACTCTTTAATAAATAATTGTATCACAATTGTGTAAGCTGCAGTTATTCAGACATCTGATGGGGAGAATATTATTCTATTCTACATCGCTTCGAAGTATATACCACAAATTTATGAGTAAGACTCTAGCAAAACTATCGCAAGGTAGCCCTGAACCTCTTTTTATCGAAATATAGAGAAATGTATTTGAACTTAAATTAGGCTGTTTCAGAAATACTTTGGCGCAAAAGGTTTTTCTATGGGTTCATCAGAAGCGGAGTTATTAGCAATCAAATATATCGTTTGCTCCTCCTTCCGCTCCTCCTTCAATGATTTGCACTGCGAAGGCTACGACGGATTGAGGTGGGCCCACAACGTTTCGCCTACTGAACGTCATCGAGGCGCGCAGTTAAAATTTCTTGAAAGTTACCGATTTGGTCAATTTTTGAAAGCAGCATGTGATCCCAAGTAAAAAAATGTGCTTTCGATGTTTGCTAGTCTTAAAGGGACTGACAATCCATTTTCATGGTACTTACTTTTTTTTATTGCAATGGAACAAGCTAACCGGTCAGAGTGTCCAATCATGAAGTGGCAAAGCGTAAAACACCGTGGAACACTTTTTTATCAGTATATTTCGATCTGCAGTGTCGCAGGATGAAAACCCAGCCCCGGCGGCCGCGTTTCGATGGAGGCGAAATGCGAAAACACCCGTGTACTTAGATTTAGGTGCACGTTAAAGAGCCCCAGGTGGTCAAATTTCCGGAGTCCTCCATTACGGCGTGCCTCATAATCAGAAAGTGGTTTTGGCACAAAAAACCCCATCATTTCATTTTTAATCTGCAGTGAGGATCTAGTCGTTCGCTGTAAGCATGCTGAAAACGGTGATAGCTGAGCGCGATAGCGATTAGACGCCGGCATTGGTGGGAGGCAGACGACAAGTGCGGTCGTAACTGTGAGAAAGTATTATTTTGTTTATCCTATCCATGTTCCTGCGATCCATATTTTCCGAAGTGTTAAAGAGTGTAGCGATAATAGCTCCGGGTTATTGTGGTTTCGTATCCAACTGTTTAATTGTTTGACCTGTTAAAACGAAACCAATCGGATCGAAAACGAAACAACGCTTTTACACGTGATACGCATTTCAGCGTGTTGCCGTAGCCATGCGTGCGCTTTTGATTTCCGATGCATAGATTAAAGCGCGAGTTACTAAGAGTAATTTTAACCGATAATTATGCTGTACTCGGTAACAGGCGACTTACGTACAATAATCTGACAGGCTACATCCGAAGTACCAAGATTTCACCACCAGGCATCGCCACTTACCGGTTTTTGAGATTTTCTTTGCAAATTAAAAATAACAATTCCTACTGAAATCGTGAACACAGTGCTGGATCCTATCACCATAAATCATGATCATTTCATTTCCATCAACGCCTCACAACCCATTCTGCCCAGTTGTCAGTCCCTTAACTTAGAGTTGTTGTTTCGTGAGAGCATTTCTCTGTTTTACACGCAATTCTATAGGGAAATCGGATTTAGACCCGAGCTGCACTTTTTTCTTAATTCGGATTTATGTATATATAGGTATTGCTTATGGTCGCTTCAGTTTTATATCCCTAATCGTTTTGATTTTCACCAACGTCGCGCCAGCGCCTACCGCGGCGTCCGTCACTTGAATTTATAAGTGTTCGCAGAAAGTTAAGAATAAAAATTTACACTCCACGTGAGGAATATGAAACGACAGTGCATATGAAACGACAGTGCATGAAACGACGTTTTATTAACAAATTAACTGGAATGCCAATGCATTTATCCGCAAAGTTCGGGAATTTGTATCTCGAAAATTCGTTCCAACTGGATCGGCCTTGCGAACTCCACGGCTAGAATTTGTAAATTGCAATATGGGCCATGATGTAATTAGTCAAAAACTGAATTAGTGAATTTTTATTAATTAATCGATTTTGCATCTCAATTTTTTGTGCGAGTATTGTCCACCGCTTCGAGTAGAACATCTCATGAACTAGAATTGTGATGTCTGCCACAGGCAACCTTTAAAGATTTTTGAAAGCGTTCGGTGAAACACCCTGTATATATACAGGTCAAATGCGAATGGGGTGAAAACAAGCTGAGCAGGAAAAAGATGTCGAGTAAATCTTTTGAAATGTGGAATATGGAACATTGAATATGAAATATCGAACTACACCTTTGATGAAATTACTGAACATGGAAGAAACGTAACTCGATAAGACTGGTTGCTTAGCTATGCTGTATTGCATATTAGCGTCAGCATGTCAGTTGTGGCGAAGCAGGCCCGTTTCTCTTCGTATCCTAACTACCTGATAAAAGAGATAGTCCTCTCTGCTCGAAAAAAGCTGAAGGACAAAAACGTCACAGGTAATGAAGATTGCTCACCTGCTACACGTCACGCTCGAAAGAAATTAACCAAGTTTGCCAAAAGTGAATCCAACGGAGGTCCGTATCAGCTCCGATATAACAAATTACTAATGAATAAGAAATACTACATGTATGATCCCGAATCTAACTGCGTTAACGAGCATACGAAGCAACCGCCATCACATGATAGTCATCCTACTAACTCTGTTAAACAGCACGCGCAGAAACCGCCCTCAGCTTATAATTCCGCTAGTTCGGCTCACGGCAGTAATAATAATAATAATATTTGGGGTTTTACGTGCCAAAGCCACTTTCTGACTATGAGGCACGCCGTAGTGGAGGACTCCGGAAATTTTGACCACCTGGGGTTCTTTAACGTGCACCTAAATCTAAGCACACGGGTGTTTTCGCATTTCGCCCCCATCGAAATGCGGCTGCCGTGGCCGGGATTCGATCCCGCGACCTCGTGCTCAGCAGCCCAACACCATAGCCACTGAGCAGCCACGGCTGGTCACGGCAGTCCGTAGGGACGCGCGAGGGGATGTGGACGTTCTTTTTCGCAGATATCCGTTCTTTTTACTAACATCCGCAGTATCATCATCAAACGTGACTGCCTTAACTCCGCCATCGACACCTGCAGCGCTGATATCATAGTACTAACTGAAACCTGGTTGCGTCCTGAAATTCGAGACCACGAACTTTTTCTTATTGCAAATAATTTCTCTCTCTATCGCTGCGATCGCATTGGGCGACAAGGAGGAGGCGTACTGCTCGCTATCACGAAAAATCTCGCTTCACAGTGCATCCACGTCAACACCCCTTTAGAAACTGTCTGGGCATGCGTCGCCCTAAATCATAAAAAAAGTTATTATTGGGGTCTGTTATCGGCCCCCTACCTATGCACGGAACTTCGTAAATGAATTACACGATGTTGTTAACATCGTTTCATCCCGTTACCCAAACTGCCCATTACTTTTGCTTGGCGATTTTAATATGCCAAACATAACCTGGTCTAACACTGTCCCCACGATACACCCACCTTCCACGCTAGCTAAATAATTTTTAGAAATGTGCTCCGTTTTTTCTCTCGAACAGCTTGTAACTGAACCGACTAGAACCACAGACTCTGCTGCTAATACCCTTGACCTCGTTCTCGCTTCACAGCCCGACCTAGTTTCCAACATCGCTCACGTTCCAGGAATGAGCGACCACTCTTTAATCTTTTTTCACTTAAATCTCGCACAACCTAAACATGCCAAAAGAACTGTAACCATCCGTAATTACAATAAAGCAGACTTTGACGCGATTAATAGAGAATTATGTTCATTCCTTGATGTTTTCCTCCAGGATTCAACAGCCGTACAGTAAAAACTAACTGGGCAATCTTGGCAGAAAAAGTTACTTACCTAACCAACAAGTACATTCCCATTCGCATCGTAACTAGCAAGTCAGACGCTCCCTGGTATAATGTTGATATAAGACGCTTATCAAATAAAAAGAGTCCATTGTACAGGTCGGCAAAGTTTTCCTCGAGTGAAGCCCGTTGGAGTGCCTACCGATTGGCTTCAAGCGAATATGTATCAGCGCTAAGAAACGCCAGAAACAATTTTTTTATGTCACACGCTGCCGTCCATGTTAACAAATGATACCAAGAAATTCTGGCGCGTTATTAACCAAAAAGTTGATGACACCATAACTCTTGTAGATAACTCTGGGAATGCCATACCCTCTGATCATATCGCATCCGTCCTCAATGAAACATTTATCCAAAGCTTTTCTGTAACCTGCAATGTTTCCCCACCCACTGCACCTTGTTATGATTACCAGGCTATGTTTCCAATTACAACTGAACCCTGTGGCATCGAAACCGTGATTAAATTGTTGCGTCTCTCCTCTGCTCCTGGCCATGTCCTAATTTCCGTGAAATTTTTGCACAGCACTGTTGTTTATTCATCTATTTTAATAGCAAAACTTTTTCAACAATCGCTTGACACAGGATACCTGTCCCTTGATTGGAAAGTCGGTAAGGTGATTCCACTTTATAAATCAGGTGACAAGCATTCTCCTCTTATTTATCGGCCTATTTCACTAACCAGTATCCCATGCAAAATATTAGAACATATCCTATATTCACAGCTTGCTAACTTTCTTGAGTCAAACTCATTTTTTTTCAAGTTCACAGTTTGGCTTTCGAAAAACATATTCTTGTGAAACGCAGCTGACTTCCCTCATACATAAACTACACCTAATTCTTGATACTCGTTGAATAGCAGATTGCATTTTCCTAGACTACTCCAAAGCTTTCGATAAAGTGTGTCACAAACTGCTACTTCACAAACTACAGCTCATGAACATTGACCCCGAACTTCTTGCTTGGATTGAGTGTTTCCTTAAAAACCGTTCGCAATACGTGTCAGCTAATAATCTTAACTCTTACTCAAACCCTGTCCATTCCGGCGTCCCACAAGGCTCCGTCCTCGGGCCTCTTCTTTTTCTAATCTACATCAACGATTTGCCTTCTTCTGTTTCCTCTCATATCCATTTATTTGCGGATGACTGCGTAATCTTCAGAGAAATAACAAGCAGTGACGATGTAACCGCTCTTCAGTCTGACCTGAACGCTATTTCATTGTGGTGTAAAACATGGCTCTTGGAACTTAACATCACAAAATGTAAATCTCTTCGCGTATCCAGAACTTGCAACAGTATCCCCACTTATTCCTTAGATCATGTCCTCTTAGAATCGGTAGGCTCATACAAGTACCTTGGTGTACACATCACTTCCACTCTCACTTGGTCTGTACATATCCCATACATAATTAACAATGCGAATCGTATTCTTGGTTACATCCGCCGCAACTTTTCTAAAGCGCCCTCATCCCTCAAACAGCTGTTGTACAAAACGTTAATACGTCCGAAACTAGAGTACGCCGCATCCATCTGGGACTCTCATCAAGAAAACCTAATACTTTCACAAGAAATGGTGCAAAATAACTCGGTTTGCTTCATTCTTTCCAATTATAACAGGACCGCTAGCATATCTTCAATGAAATCAAGCCTTAATCTATCCATCCCTATCCTCACGTCGCAAAGCGTTTCGTATCTGTCTGTTCCATAAGATGTTTCATCATCCACACTTGCGTAGCGAATTAATCCCTCCCCCACGTCACTTATCATCGCGATTAGATCATGCCTACAAGGTCAGTGTCCCATTTTGTAGAACTAACGCTTTCTTTCAGTCATTTATACCTCGTACAGCAGCAGAGTGCAATCACCTTCCCGCACTGACAGCCACCATCAAAGATTACCAGCTTTTCAAGAACGCCTTAGCTAATTTTGTATGAGTAGACACACCTGTTAACTTTTCATTGCAATACTCCTATTCCTTGTATCACATTTCCTATTTTTTCTTGTTTTGTATGCCTGTAACCACTCCCCTCTCCAATGCCAATGGCCCTGAGGGTACATGAAATGAATAAATAAATATCTCATGTAGGTAGTCATGGCGCTGCTTTATCATACTTTCTTGTCCCGCATTCTTCTTTGCCGGCGAATGCACAGAAGAAAGTGTCAGTCCCGTAGTGAAAAAAATACATGTTAAAACAAGAGACAACGACAGAAGACTACAAAAATTTGAACCGAGGAGTGGCAGCAGACGGATCGGTTTCATTCCTGCACCACGATCGCAGTGGGCGGTGGAAATACGAAGCCGCCACTGCACGTACTTTCATTGGCGACTTTCTCTGCAAACTCTCTGTTCCAGTAGCTTTATTAGCAGAGACGTTTCTCGCATTACTTTAGGTAAGCTTGGCTGAGTGGTGCGAATTGATCGTATACGAATTCCACCAGGGCTGTCAGTCCCATTTGCGTGTTTCTTTTCTCTCCCGCTGTCTGTCTTGAACTTTGGATTTATATCACTTTCTTAGTTCCCGTTTGGTGCGTGTGGCTACTGTTCTAACAGAGGTCGTTCTCGATGGGGGGCCTCCTCTATATTTAGACTTACGTTAGTCTGGAGACCTACAGTATGGAGTTCCTCATAAGCCGTTGTGCAGTCCCGGCAAGTTAAATTCCATTATCTAATTAACCCGGCTCTTTCCTCGTTAAGCAAGGGAGAAAAGGGCTAGCGCTTTTGTGGAGCACCTAGGAAGCCCTATCTGGTTTAGGAACTTAGGCGCAATGAGTTCCTGACAAAAAAAAAATCAACTTGAATTGCTGTGGTTAACGAGCCGATGACCGCAACAGAGGGCCAAGGATTGTACATCAAGGCCAGCGCAAGTAAAGATGCAACATATGGCAAGACCCAAATGCACCCGCGTTATTGGTTAACCTGGACGGAATCTGTAATCAGGATGCAATCGCTGCGGTACGTAGCGCTTTGTGATCAAATGTCTCACTGACGTCGTGTTTTTAGTCCCTTTTATTTTCATGTTGCCAACACATACATAGATAATCATCAGGATGTGACAGGGATTGCGAACACCTGCTACTGCAAACATTCTTTCGTTCATCTTCGTAAGTGCATTTACAGAAATAATCGCCACCAAGGGATTACCACGGCGGCAGGAAATTTAGACGGCAAGTAATACTAATTTTACTTCACGTCATCGTTTCAAATTTCCAGTTGAAACACTAATGCCTGTGTGAATTTTGCAGAAACACGCCAACGCATTCTGGACCGAACGAACAATTAGATGTAGGCTTCATTTGTACCAAAGCAGCTCCACTGCGTCACCCAGCGATAACCTCGGCAATTTCCACACACTTGCACAGGTGGCAATGGTCACAACAATCTGCGCAAGATACTTGACTCACTACAGCGCGTTCATCAAAAGATGGCTTCGCCACAGTGATATTACGCATGAGGAGAAGCAGAATTGACTAATTTCAATATCTAGCCGTGGGCTGTCTACGTACAGTTCATGGTTTGTGTAATCATAAATATTACCGTAGCAACTACAATGGCTCCTTGGGAATGAATGAATGAATGAATGAATGAATGAATGAATGAATGAATGAATGAATGAATGAATGAATGAATGAATGAATGAAGAGATAGAGAAATGAATAAGATGATAAATGCACGGAGGTGATCTAGTAAAGGTTAGTTTAGAAGCATCGACAAAACGATAAAGCGCAGGCGCTATGTCACGTTGATTGAGCTTCCACTTCAGTGTGTCAGTCTGCTAAGGAGCTGTGGTAATGTCTGGCGCGTTCACTTAGATACTTCCCCTAATAGAAAACAAAAGCCGAGTATTAACAAAGAATGGCTATGATCGAAAACGCGTTTACGGGCACTCAAATTCTCATCCTCTGAGCACGCATGAGACGGCTACTTCATAAAGCCAAGGACGTGCCCGATCTGCTACCCTACACTGCAGGATGGAAAAGGGGAAGAATAGGTAAAGAGAGAAAAGAAAAAGAGTAGTCGATCCTTCACAGTTAGTCGCAGAGGTATTTAGACTGTCACACGCGTTCTTACAACCCAGTATCCTTCACGAAGTGCAGAAGGGCATTTGTGGCCCTTTACATGCAAGAATGCGTAGGCCATGGTCCAAGAATCTTTTCTTCCGAGAGCGCGCTATTATCTATCAGGTTGGAAAGCAAGAGTAGTTCTCATAAGGAATGCATTGTTCTGTCCGCGAGTTCACACCAGAAAAACCTGAGAAGAAACCTTCTGTTAGGAAGGCAACAGGATTTCAAGATTTTGCAACACCCGCGCACATTGTTACGGGTTGCACCAGTCGCCACGTCTCCGCAGAAAGCTGTGTAGACCTTTGTTTCCTCGTTTCGATGCAAACAAAGTTCCTCACCCGCCGTTTGCATTCAAAAGGGAAAAGCGACAGCAAGACAGTCTGCTGACAAGGGACTTGATTTACAAGCTCCGTTCTCCGAATTGACTGTGCGGCGTCAAGGTCCTCCACACTCCAAACGGCTCTCGTTCAAGCAGAAACCGACGCGGTTCGGTGAATCTGGAATTTATGCGCATTCTTCCAATACGAAACCCGGTGAGAGTGCATTCGAGGAAGGTCTGCTTTGCGGCTGCAGACTGTGTTTCTGTGGCAGCGCGAGAAAAGCGCGAGAAATCGAAAAAAAAATACTGCATTTTTTTTCCTGCTCGAAACAGTACGGTCTTCGCCTGTTCTTCGTTTACTGTTTCTTTTTCATTCTTTCGGACAATACTGAAAACAGTGTTCCACTCGCTTCGATTTCGATTGTTCTGATCATAAAAGTGAGTGCTCGCCGCTTTTGCCTCGGCCCCAAATACAGAATAATCTCTTGGAGAATAACAAACTTGACAAGCAAGTGAGGCCTTCTGCGCACAGAGCAAGTTCGTACATAATCTGAGGGGGGGGGGGGGGGGGGCATAGTGATTATTTGCAATCGACGCAAGAATCGTATGTAAAGACACACTCCGTATTGACAGGGGCGGTTTTCTAGCGCGATGAATACCGGAGCGGAGCAACATGAGGTGAGCATGTCACGAAAGGCAATGGCTCTAATTGAATCCAGGAAATTGTATCACCAAGAAAATAAAAATAAAGTTTTGTTAGTACGGCTGCAGCACCCGTCTTCGTGGCGCCGTTTCTAGTAAATTGTTGGCGCCATCGAACAGCTGCATTTGCATATTTGCCCGCGTATTCTTCGGGCTTACCTTGTACGCCTTTTCGACGAAGTAGCGCACGCCAGAAGGCGCTGAAGCAGTTTGGTTGTTTGCACAGTTTGCTAACGCCGTCCCATAGGGATGCCGCGAAAACGGCGTGATATCTAAAAAGTTGATGAACACGCCTTTGGGTCGGTGCTTGATAACGCTTTCCAAAAAAAAAAAGACATATACAGCCTAAGGGAGATTTAAAAAACCTCGTTGTCGCAATCGAGCTCTGTCCATTGGCACGCGCTTTCCAGAGTTCGCGCTCTTTCCTTCATTCTAGTACGCCGGCACCCTGTAAAATCAGACGCTGGACTCGTGAACCTCACGATGAGCGTTGATTATGGTGATGAGAAAATCGCAAACATCTCGTACTGAAAACTATGCAGAAATTGTTGAAGGCGACTGTCTAAATAAGCCAATAGCACCTCATGCGGGCAGCAGAAACCAAATGGATACACTAGCAATACTTCGGAAGTATACTCGTATTGCTAACGTCGACTGCGGTGTTTAATGGTTGCGACACAAACCATCGGTGACCCGTTTTAGTAGACGGCGTGATAGCGTCACGAGTTCGGTGGCGCTGCGGCTGCGGTAGCGTGTGATGACGATGAAGGAGGAGGAGGAGGAGGAGAAAAAAAAGAGAGAATTCAAGGACATTAATCAGAAATGCGACACCGCCAACCGCCCAGGCAGCACGCCCCAAACCAAACAACACGCCCAAACTGCCACGTTAGCACGACCAAAACACAATGGTGACAACAGAATCCGGACACAGTGGGGAATTAACGAAAGACAGCTATTCGCCTTAAATTTTTTGTTACGGAGCTCTTTATGGTACTAGGATTTCAGCGTTGTCAATTTTCAGTCAGGACGTCAGAGTATGTTGGATTTCAGCCACAATATATTGGCATTATTACATTGGAGTTAATTCTACAAATTTTTTTAGTTAAATGTCTGGTGCAGCAAAAAAATTATTTACCACATTCTCGTGCTTTACATTTGCAGCAAATTTTGAAGAAACATTGCTTCAGGAGTCGCACTGAAAACCAGACCAGTTGACTAAAGTCACAATGCATATTACAGACGTCTTGCAAATAGCTGTACGACGGCTTTTCCGCTCATCTCATTCGTTCATTTATGTTCGTCCATTAGTTCTCCTGCCAGTGAAACACTAAGCGCCATACAGTCATGATAATTCGCTCATGTTGGTTTCATTCAAAGCCAAGTCAAACGGAAGTGAGAGAAAGAGACAAAGAGAGAGGAGTTCTCTTTAACAGTGATGTACTCAGGAAACATGTCATTGAAACAGCAATTATACGGACGCTAAAGGCGCGTTCCAGCCGCCATCATATTATTCTACCACGGCCGCTAGAGCAAAATGTTTTGATCGAGCGGCCGCTATCGACGGCATATGCGCGACCACGCGCATATGACCACGCGCACGAATACAAGTGGAGTCACCGGCCGAGCTCCCTTCTGTCGGAGTCAGGGCAGCGTGTTGGCTCGTGTGTTGCGCGCGCGCACATACACACACACACACACGCGAGCGAGCGCGCGCATGAAGAAGACGACAAGGCAGAGAATAGAACAGCCGGCCCAGGTGAACGGGTGTCTCTGTTCTCTCATTATACATACATACATATATATATATATACATACATACATACATATATATATATATATATATATATATATATATATATATATATATATATATATATATATATATATATACGCCTTGTATATGATTAGCATTGGTTGTGGTATTCACATGCAGAACTGATCGCGGGAGAAAAAAAAATATCCACTGCCGAGAAAAAATGGCCACCACTTTCAAACTTTATGCGCTATGCCATCAGACCTCATTGCCACTATTACCCCGAGAACGGAGGTGGCACAGTAACGTAAACGCGTTTCCCACACCCAAAGCATAATCACGCGGCAGTGATGAGGAATGGGGGATGACTTCGAAATTCTCGAGTTGTTGCATAATACCGACCGCTAGCATAGACACACCCTCCTCCTCCCTCCCCCTCCCCCCGGTATTGGCCCGAATAACTCATCGAACGCTCTCGCCTCTTTTCTGCGCCGGCAGGCAAATAAATGCGCGTGCGAGGGAGGCAAGGGTAGCTTTACCACAAGCAAAGTGATTGCATGAAACGCCTATGCCAGAATTATTCGTGGCGAGAATGAAGATACACACAAAGCTGCGGACCTGAGCTAAATCCGAAGGTTTTCCCAGAGCGTTCTTTTGAAAAGAACAGACAATGTGTGTGTGAGCGAGACAAAAAAGGCTATCTTTCTTTTCTTTCTTTCTGGTTTTGTTTCCTTTCATTTTTGTTATACGCTGCGCTCATTCATTGTCGCTTCAGACTTCTACAACGCTCTCTTATACTTTTTATCTGTGTGCACTATATAGCCTGAAGTGAAAGCACAGGCCGACGTAATTCCGTAATTCTTGTTCGTCCCAGTTATCAGGCGCCTTCCTTGGAAATTTATGTATCGTTACATCAGCTCTCAAATCACCGGTGCTGGCTGTAATTTAGGCGGCGGGATCCGTATACTTGGTTTGTGGCTCTGAGGACTCGAGCTTCGGAGCCTTGCCCGTAAGGGCCCTGATGTAATGCGGCACTTTACGTACGGTCTTTCCAAAGGGAACCGTCTCTTGAGGGGCCATATCATTCATGGCGCTTTAGTCGGAACTTCATCCGCACGGGATTCTATGACGCTTTCGTCGTTTTATCTGCTTTAAGCAACCTCTGGAATCTGAATGGTCGTTGATGTGCGCACTGTGCCGTGAAACCATTGAAGTCAACCGTGCGTCCTATTCAATTTTCTATTTCATTTTTTTAACGTAATGCCAAGAAGACTACGTACGAAAAGATTAATGTTTTAGCTATTACATTGGTGTTACAGAAGTTATGAATCATATGTAGGTCTTTAATGACCTGTATGTTACAGAGAAAATGAGGCGTCATTTGTCTGGAATATTACATCTCCGCGAGCTTCGGAGTAATCATTACGACGACGCGGCGCACAAAAGTCAGTTCCATGATGGCAGTGCGCGAAGATTGTCGACAGCATTTTTTAAAACAAGGTTTTAAAACAAGTATGCAGTGTAGACTGCATAGAGAATTTGTCGGCGTTGTTTTTCTAGCAGCTATGTAACGTCTCGCTTAATATCTTGCAGTCCACAACTTTGCGCACAGGCATTGAAAGGATTTCGCCTACTGTGACGGTGTGATGACCCACTTATGGGCAAAGGTTCGTGTTCTCAATGGTTCGGTTGATTCTCTTAGGCGGAGCCTCCGAGAACCCAATTGAGGACCAAGCCGTCGGTTTGGACGCACACACAAAGACTTTTAATCAAACAAAAAAAGGCAAAAAGTAAATAGAAAGAAACATAAAGCATGCATAAAATAAGCACTCAGGAAAACATTGTGGTAAGGAACACACTTAGGGCTTTAACGAGGGTGCTAGTCCGGGCGTGCCACGAGGGCGGGGACGCGTCGCAGTCTCGACACGGCAACGCGGCGACAAGCTGGCAGAAGGGGTGGCGCCGGTCTCACCAAAGGTTGCGGCGTAGGCTGACTGACCGGGCGCCGGGAGCGCGCCAGCTCTGGCGAGGCGAGGTAACGCTGGCGGCTGGGTGGCAGGTGTGGACGGCGGCGGCGTTCTGGCCGGGCAGAGAGCTCGGGCCCGTAGCCCGACTGCTCCCCTCTCGCCCACGGGCACGGAAGCTCGAACGCCGGCCTCGGGCAGCAGGCGGCACGGCAGACGGGGGTGGCGTTCTGGCCGGGCAGCTGGCGTAGAACTCGGGCCCGAAGCCCGACTGTTCCCGTCCTGCCCACTGGCGCAAAAGCTCACCGGCCTTGAGGAGCCGACGGCACGCTCAGTTAGACGGGCGACGCACAGGAACAGGTTGGCAGGAGGCCCCGGGCGGGTGAAGTCCTGGTGGGCTCGGGTCCGGAACCCGACGGCCCGTCTTCAACGCCCGCTCCGGTGGTTGACCTCCTCCTGCCGTCGTTTCCTGGGACGATCCTGGCGTCTCCCCGGCGTCTCCCTGCGTGTCCTCTTGCGTGTCGCCCCCGTTCTGCCAGCGCACCACGCTTTTTGTCGTGGTCTGGCCGATTTGGCATTTACTGATTGGCTGCCCGACGCCCCGTGGTCTTTTCTAATTGGTTGTTTTTTTCCTTTTGTCTTTCCTGCGCCGCGCGTTCACGTGCCGGGCGCTCTTCGGCGTCGTCGTTTTTCCTCCTTCCAGCTCGGCGCGCGTGCACTCAGCGTCGTCTGCTCTCGACGGTCCCGAACACCGCACCGTGTCGCGCACCACACATCACAGACGGTATTCTCGGGCGATTACTTTCGGAGATGCTTTCACTTTCGCGAGGTTTCACGTGACCAGAGCCCGACACGTCGGCGTCTACGAGCGACAGCGTTCTTAGCACACTTTCTTAGCATCTGTTGGCACAGTACCTGAATGGCCCGTAGACGCCTAATGCGTCAGGCGGTGGTCTCGCGAAATCTTGCGAAAGGTAATTACTGAAAGTGATTGCACCAGAATACCGCCTGTGATCTGCGCTTGACGGTGCGCTTGGATGTCCAGACGACAAATACAACTGGCCATCCCATATGTCTTCACTACGATGCCAAATTGGCGATATCTCTTGGCAGAGGGCACGTCGGATTCGAGAGAAAAAGGGGCAGGTTTGGCGGATAGTAGAACGAGGCGTCGTGCCTAAGTAACTGACACTGATCTGGAGCGGTTGGTGTGCGAAACTGGCAAGTTGCCTCCTCTGGAAGACGTTACGCCGAATTTAGCTGCGGCAGTAGTTGAAAGCTTCAAACTGGTTTAGGGCACTGCTCTTAAACCTCCATTCCTGGGGCGAGCGTCGGCGTAACCAAGTGAACGAGCACAGCGAAAGATGAAAGCGAATGCGGAGCGCAGCGGAGGATGAAAGACGGTGATAGCGAGGAGATTACTAAGAGGAAAGCGGAGGAGGAGGGTATAGCGAAAGGGTGAGAGAAAAATTATAGTAGGGCGGCGACGTTCGCTGCGAGAGGGCGCCAACATAGCGCGCGTCGTCTGGTAGGTCTGTCGGCGGCGGCTGCTGTGAATCGTGCCCACGCGTCACACCCGCGCTGGCTCTCGCGATCTCCAGATTAGCGAGGCGATCGCGCCGCACTTCACTCCGTTTGCAACATACCGCACGAGACAGACTGTTCACACCAGCCAATATATCGCGAAAGGAAGACACGCATAGAGATGGGGCCCAAATTTCTCATTAGGCAGTATGGTAATCGTCGGTGAACTTCTGCCGTGTCCGTTTCTCCGTTTGTTTAACGTAATTCTGTTAGGATACGAACTCATGCGCTGCTGAAAGCTGCACGTGCTAATCACTGCGCTATCATGCTTTGTAATTTGTTCGGGGTTTGAATGGAAGAATCTCTGCGGCTATTTGGGGGGGGGGGGCACAACAGGACGACAACAAGGACGGCGCGGGGTGCTTGAAGCATGAGCCCCCCATCAACAGGTATTCTCAAGGTGAGTGTATCGCAAGGAAGGAGTTGCTCTGAAGATGATGACGAACGTCCTGCAGTTGTCGCTATATATGAGTTCGAAGCAGGAGGAATTGATGAAGTGTGCCTAATATTTTTTATCGAAGTACCACGAAGCGAACATGTGGGAACTTTAAGCGTTTTATGCCGCGTTGTGTGGAGTTTGCCCTGCAACCAACAGACATACACAAGCATTAACGTGCTGTCTCGCGTGAAATAATTGTCTCCTCAGAGTACTCTGCTGGCGTCTCGTGCGAGAAGTTTGGAGAAAAGTACCCTTTAGAGTCGAGGGCTGCCACGAATTTTCGTTTAACCCGACTGAAGATAAAAAAAAAAAGAAAGCAGCCGTGAAGGCAAATGAGTTGTCTTTATTTTCCATAGTTCGCAATGCTGAGTCAGCGTCCTTCTGCACGGCCCGTGGGATTGTATTCTCGAGTTTACTCAGCTCAAGAGCAGGTTCCATCGCATGACATAGTGCGATAGCGCTCGTGTGGAAAATCAATTTCAAGAACCGCTGACCCGTCACGGACATGCAACAATATGTTATGCAATAAATTAGAGGCTGTCTTTTTTTTCAATGCCTGCTTATAATTTCCCTTCATCCGCGAGCACCTCTCGAAGAATGGCTCTATTTGTCAGTGCTTTGTGCAATAAGGAATGCGCCACGTACATAACGGGTCTCTGGAGACCTTAATGGGTCACCGTGCACGGAGTGCTTCAAGCTTATTTTTCTTGGTTCCCAGCTCTTAGGAACAACGTTAATCTTTAAGCCTATAATAAAGTAGAGAGCGAAAAATTGAAGAACCTCTATGTAAAGTAACCTGCAGGCATAATTACGGTCCAGAGAAGGTTCGATGGCTACTATGGTTTTGCGTAATTAGGTTTTTGTTGTTGTTTGCTTGTCCTTGAGTATTTTAAACATACTACAGAAGGCTTGAACACTTTAGTAGATTGCAGCGAGTGCAAGAGAAATGTACTGTGTGCGTACTGTGTACTGTGCGCATGACGTGTTCTTTAATTGTTCAGCTGAATGAAACTATCGTGCGAGTCTCGAGTTCTGTGGCGTCGAACTTTTGGTTTTTCTAGGTCTAAAGCACAATTTGTGATTGTTGTTTAAAACGAAGGCTTACAGGGAGACCAACGCTAAAATGCAGGTTTACTGGCAAAAATGAAAAAGTGTTCAAGCTACGGAGTTGCAAGCTTTTTAGCTTGAAACTTTCTTGAAGTTTTATTACAAGGATGTAAATTGTCATGAAATGTTACCATTTTTGGTAACAGTTTTCTTTGCTTGTATTGCGCTAAGCAAGGAAGCTTCTAACATTCATTAGAATGCGTTTTTTGCCGCAAGTTAAAACACACACAAAAGGAAGACACAACGGCTGTGTTTTAACTTGCGGCAAAAAACATGTCTTTTAGCAAGCACCAACTAGGCTAACAAGCAGTTATGTTGCAACATAGTTCATTAGAATGTAGCTTCCTTTCTTTTTTTCACTGTTACACAGCCATTGAATATTGTTCCGATTGTTCCTATATACAGGTATCCATGAGTTCGAAGACCGGCCGTCAGCCTGGTGATCAAGCCGGATATCGAAGTTCATATCGACCGCCATGTTTACGGATGTGATGACTGTTTGTTCTTCTAACTGGTGTATTTTGCTATTATTATCGAGTCTTGTCTATCAGATATTGTTAAGGAACGTTCCTGTGTCGTGCGCGAACATTTTAAGAAAAGTGAAAGACCATTATAATACAATTAGTTAGTTGGCACACATCGAATAGGTGTTAGAAGCCTCAAGAAATTCCAGAAACTGCGTCCCGTTGACTGTATGTGCAGTGATATATAATAGTGACAGCAGCCAATCAAGTGCTGTTGAAAGCGCTCACCGTTCGCCATGCTTTGTAATACAGACCTGTCCAAGGACCTGCATCCCAGAGCCTCATCAGGTAGAGCCAGGACTGAGAAGACAAGTTTGACTCCGCCCTCTTTCTGCTCTAATTTCTGTATTTCACGCCATGGAGCAAATCGCAGGGCTTCAGGAAAAGCACGAAGTAGATAACGCAATCGATCTCTTCTAGACTTATCTGAATAATGCAAACCACAGAATGGACGTAACGCTCGTAAAGAGCAAGAAAAATAACGGAAACATAAGGGGTTGATTTCGACCTAAGTAACGGTGATGTGAAGACAACGAATAATGAAGCCAAGAAAAGCGCAGGCTTTTTAAAAGAACGATATGAACCAACGAATGCGAGATCTAGTCCTAAAGAATACTAACTATGACAGCAGCGCTGAAATTTCTAGGGAAAGTTACGCACGTGCGTACGTAACGTTCCCTACATACATACATACATACATATATACATACATACATACATACATACATACATACATACATACATACATACATACATACATACATACATACATACATACATACATACATACATACATACATACATACATACATACATACATACCTACATACACACACACACACACACACACACACACATACATACATACATACATACATACATACATACATACATACATACATACATACATACATACATACATACATACATACATACATACATACATACATACATACTTGAGTTATGGACAGCGGTCGCGGTATGGCGCAATTAATGGAGCACCACATAGTTCATCGCAGGCTGTGGGTTCCGTTGACACCGGCTGCAAAGCAGTCTTCTATTTTCTTTTTAAAGAAGAGTATTGCCAATTCATTCTTCATATTCTTTAATTATCGCATTCGTTGAAATAAAGATATGGTTAGGGTCTATTACGCTTTTTCTGGCTTCACGTCATTTTCACTTGATGCAAGTGAGGTTTTATTGCTGTTATTGCACAACGGATTGAATATTAACATTGTAAATTCCAAATACAGCGCAAGAAATACACATACACGTAAAGAAGACACGAAAGACGCGGTCAAGCGCTGTCTTCTTATGAATTAGTGGGTTCTTTATGCGTAAGTGTATTTTTTGCGCTGTATTTGGAATTTACAATGTTAGATCAACTAGCCCAACAGACGGAGGCCCTTCTGATTAATATTAACGCGATGGCGTTAAGGGTCCCACATCGCAGAAAGTCCGGCGTCGTTTCGGCAAAAATCATTCCGAATCCCGCATACCCAACCACGTAGGCCCTCCATGAAGTGCAAGGATGTTCCTCAACTAATTGAATTTCTGAAAGTAAAATAGGTAGAAAAATTATAAAGTGCAACTTAAAGACGACCTACAGACATGATAGCGTCGGACTGTAATTTGAATATACGAGAAAACATAATTCTATTACGCGGAAACTCAAACACAAACCAAGTGTTTCTAAAATTCATAGAGCGGCCATGGCCTCCGAGATTTCCTCGCGCCGGCGCGCGCAAATCTTAAAGCCATAAATAGGCGCGCCCGGTTCCTTTCAACACCTCCAGATGACGCAAGAGGGCGCGTTTCTACCAGAAAGCTCGCCTTCGTGCATAGCGTTCGCCGCCAGTGTTTCCAAGTAAACGTTGCGGTTATGTAAGCTACAGTTGTCGCGAAGCGTTGATAAGCAGTCTGAGATATTTGAATGCTATTGCGTTTCGCTTTAAAACGTGAAGCTTAAGCGCCCTCCGATTTTTTTTTCTTTTCGTTATGCTGTCGATAAGTGCCTGTAAAACAGGCAAGAACGTGGTTCAGACTCGGCTCACCTAGGGCGTTTTACGAGTATCGCATTGCACAGGCTGGTTGCAAAGTCCTGACACCAAATAAGCTCTTCCAAGCCAAACTTCAATTCTGGTACTTCTGATCATGTTGTTTTACGCACTCTCGATATAGGTTCGACGCGGCGCTGCGGTACCTCGGCGCAGGTTGCCACATTTGTGGTTGCTCCTCAGCAGACGACAACGCGTTCTGCCCGGTGTTGCTGTGCAAAAGTATATTGTTTGATCGCGTGTGGTTCCGCTTCTACAAGAAGACTAGTATGAAATGTTTCGCTGAATGTGCTGTGCGAGCGTGCAATATAGTCAGCATGGTGGTGTAGGTGTGAGCTTCGCCTAAATATGTCAATCTATCTCCGAGTATGTGCTCGTGTGTCAGGTCGCATTAGCGCTGCATGGTGCCATTCACGAGCTTGTTCTGGCAGGTCAAGAAACACGCGCAACGATGTCAGCATTCGAGGGCGGGTTTCTATGACGTGCTTACGGAGCCGAACACCCTATAAGAACTCTCAAGGTCGTCAGGCTGTTGGTTTGTGGAAATCAAATTAAGGTACAATGCCAAGGTTAGAACAACGATCTAGACTTCCAGGTCACCCGTTCAATACCTTGAAGCAAATCTTATATTCGAAGGCACGCCTTATTTGCGGAGGAAGCAATGATGGAAGGGACCCCCCATCTCTAGTGAAGTTCAAATCACACGCGAGTGAACGAGGTGGCTTACGAAGGATACCAAGTTGGGCCGGCAATGGCAAAAGCCTTGTTCTGCCGCTCACTACAACCTAGTTTGACTCAGAAGGCCGCACAAAGTGGCCGCCACTCTCCCACAAATATCCCCGACAGAAGTGCGCGGAGCAACATTAGTGACAATGGGGAGCGTTCGCCTTTTATGGCGCTTGTGCAGTGTCCTTCCCGTACGAGTCTTTAGTTTTGCTGTAAACCTTCGAAAAAGAAGCAGCATAACTTCCTTAACAAATTTCGCCAAGCTGTATTTTATTTTCCACGTTGGAACGCAATACAGCTTGAGAGGTTCACTGATGATAAATAGGAGGTCATGTGTCGTGGCAACTAGCTCAACGCATACTGTGCGTCCGTAACGGCGACGCCAGGCCTGTCCGCGATTTACATTAGTTTTATTTGTCCATTACAAAAGCTCCGTTCGCGCTAAACGTCGATGTTTTGGCGCCAAGGAACACTAATTCATTCCGCCTTACTTAACGTTTATACTTAATCTCTCTTTAAAGCTACTTGAACATTTGCGCCACATCGCACTCTTATCTTCCTAAATGGCGCACGCCAATGGGAGTCTTCAGAGTCCAAGCATAAAGCACGTTCAGAAGAATTGCGCAAGTTCGGGAGAGGCCTCTACCCAGCGGCTGCCTCTATAAGGCAGCATAGAAGCGCTAAGAGGATCCTCCACACGTGTGGCGAAATGACTTCCACGTGCCCGGGAACAAGAGGCGAGGCGGCGGACAATTTGGCCCGCCGAAGCTTTACAAACGATAGCGCCGTTTGTCTTGGTGCCGCAGGGAGGCCGCCCCATTGTTTCTAAGTAGACAGTGCGAAGCCCCAGTAAGAACGGCGCGCACACAGGAACGTCGGGCGGTTCGGGACCCAGCCACGAGCTGCGAAGTGATTAGGCTCGCCCGGCTGTTCGATGATAAGAAAGTGAGAGGCGCCCGCTGCTTCCAGCTTCCGAGGATCCGCGCAAATGGAGGGAACGTTCACCGATTTCCTCATCACGTGTTCCGACGTGGAGAGTCGTGTCGTAGGGAGCCTGCACTAAAGATCATGTTTGCAATGTGGAGATGTATTTTGTCAGTACGGTTCTACTTTATGTAGGTATATGTTCGAATCACGTATAGTTCTTTTACCGTGTTAATAGAAATGGATGCGGTAATGTTCATAAAGCTCGAACGTTTTTGCTCGTCCGCAGTCTTGCGTGTAGTATTATTAGAGAGTTTTTTAGCTTGTCTGTCCTTTTCGGAATACCAGATTACCGGAGAGGTAAAGGTGAATGGTCTAGCGTGCACCCAGCGGTCGGGCTGGTAGCGCTACCTGGTAGCGCAGAGATGAAGCGGAGAACACACTGAACTATTATTGCAGACCAACCATATTCTAATTAGTTACTGCTGTAAAGTGTCAGCAGTGGCTTAATCGTTGACCACCAGCCTTCTTTTCATTTTTATTCGAAGAGAACACGCATGCAGCATGGCAACGTGTATACCTTCGTTGTGGTAGAATGAATTGTAACAAGGTGTCAATAACCAGCGTTGTTGCGGCAGGTCACGTTTCCGATATCCCTGTATTCCGTGAAAATTGATGAGTTTACATCTATTTCTGAATTGTGAACATGGCTTCTGGACGCCGTTTTGTGCCCTCAACAGTCGCGTATTGTAGTATGTGGTTTTCATATAGGATATCTTATTTAAATCATTTATATCCCGGGAAAGAAAGAACTGCAAGACCTACAATACCTAGTCCCGTGCAGTTATGTATGAGATGGCGCACTTATGTTCTGTATACTGCGGACCCAACTTGAACTAAGGTGTCTGTTTGGACCTATACCATCCATTTAGTATGTGAAGGATTCTTGCAACAATAGATGAACACTACGAAGTGTATACAGTCAGTGCCACGGACAGATGGCAAATAAACGTACTGTTCGTTGCGTCTTTGCATTTGCTACTTTCACAGTCTATTTATTTATTTATTTATATGGCATTATTTATTTATTTAGTTTTGCTGCTTAACGTAAAGAAATGCAGTGGTCAAAGCACGCTCTCCTTCAATATCTCCACAGCATGTGATGTATAACAGAACAGCAGAATAGAAGCCTGTAGCGGAGAATTTACGCGGCTCGGTGAGAGTTTGGATACATCTCTGCAGGTGTCGCGGCTCGTCTCCTAAATTGAGGGCACCGGGCGTCATTGTACCCTGCGAGACGACTAGGAACAAAGAATACATATATGTAAGAGCAAGAAACTGAGGCTTTGGCGTACAGCGTCATACATGGCAGAAAATACGAGGCGAGATCGCTCACTGGAGTGTGGAGGAGGCGGAGTGAAAGAAGGTGTGGACCAGAGCACTATCTCGAGGACCCTACTTTTTACTTCGGCCCCTCGCATTGATTTCATCCCATCAATTGGCACGAGGTCATCGAGGAAAGGAGGAGGGGGGCGGGCGCCGTAACAAGCTAGGCCCACAGTCGTTGCCGGGGAACGCAGCCAGAAGACGACCCTGCGCTGATTACTTGGGCGGAGCGCCCTCTTGTGGACTCGTAGAGATCTCGCAAGGTCAAGTGGATTTCGAGCGGAGAAAAGGATACGAATGGCAGGCTTCTGAGACCGGCCATATGCGCATCGTGAAAGAAGGGGAGTCGCGCCACCACGCCCATCTTTCATATTGGCACAATACTGATGCAGTATTTGATTGATACAATATAATGTGCAAGATTGTTTGGAGTAGGCGTATAGAGTTGTCGATGGTGGCGTGGGCAGGTGTGGTTATAGCATGCGCAGTTGCTTGTTCCGTGCAAAGTGGCTGCTGTCTGCCAGCTCCTGTTCTCCCGTTGACCGTATACTCCCACGTAGCCTATAGGATTGCAGAAAATGTGGCTGTATTCATCTTTATTCTGACACTAGCGTTCTCGTCCGCAGTCCTAATGATCCTAGCCTAGGCATTATTGCAGCGTTTCCAATTAATCGCCTTTAAGATGACTGTGCAAGCCAAGCTTGTTTGGCCTTTAACGGAGGCGGGGCCAATCAAGCTGTGTTTAGATCGCAGTTTTTGACTTGAAACGTCTTTAAGTTCGGCCAGCACAGGGGTCTCCCTTGCTAAAACCGTCACGTATTGAAAACGTGTTATGCTATTGCCTCTTACATCTTTACAACCGTACTATCCACGGGTCTCACTTTAGTACCGTTGCGTACAGGAAGGAGGACGTTACCCGGTCCCGCATGAATCGCGCGCACAGACGGCCCTGCTCTACGAGTCGCGCATGACTAAACTGGAGCTGAATTTAGCTTTTCGCTCGGCTTTCAGAGAGACATATCTGCTGCGCAGTACGTCTGTCGATTCGAGCAGGAGTGGTCGCGTACGAGAGAGCTCACTCTGCTATAGCAGGTATAATCCGTCAGACTGAAACCTTAGCTTATGAGGAGTCATAAGGCCTAGGAGTGTGCACTTCGTTGCAGAAATTTGAGTGTTGCTCGGCAATGGCGACCACGCGTTCGGCACGTAGGGTACAGAAATGGCGTGAACCGTCCTGGGCAGCAAAGCAGGAAGCGAGGTGGATTGCGGTACAGAAATGGCGTGAACCGTCTTGGGCAGCAAAGCAGGAAGCGAGGTAGATTGCAAGATTAGACCGCGGGACTCCCACCGACAGTGGCTGTTTCGTAAGTTAAGCATGTAAGCTTTTCAATGCGTGAATAAATGTCATTTGCGTATTTGGTTGCGTCATTTCTGAACGCTGGTGTCCGTACGCCTTTAGCACCTAGAACAATATGTTGCACGTACCCCAACTTATCACCTTACCTCCCCCTCCCCTCTTTCCCCAGCGTAGGGCAGCAAACCGGATCTCCCCCTCTGGTTAACCTCCCTGCCTTTCCCCTTTCCTCTCTCTCTCTCTCTCTACCCCAACGCCGGCTGCGTCCCCTATGCAGCATAACCGATATTTTTTTTCTCAGCTTTCCCACCCAGTTGTTTCTTTTTCTGTGTGTGCGCCTTATCTTTGCAAGTAATCATTAAAAAAAGAAAAAATCAAACAATCTCTTGCAATATGATTTAAAGAAATGAAATATGTCGCATTCGTCCGATCTTTAAGGTCCGCAAATGGCATGGAAAAATGTAAACGCGTATCTTTTGCCACAAAATAATAATAATAATAATAATAATAATAATAATAATAATAATAATAATAATAATAATAATAATAATAATAATAATAATAATAATAATAATAATAATAATAATAATAATAATAATAATAATAATAATAATATTTTTTTCTTTTCTTTTTTTAATTGCTGGGGGGTTCGAATGAAAGCTTTCACACAGGCAGCCTTTATTTATGCGCCAACGCAGCGCACGAGCCTCTTTGTGTATGAATGCTCTCTACTTTTACATATGAGTTTTTTAAGGTAAACTTTAGTGGCGAAGCAGGATATGAGGTCGGGCTAGTAGGTGTTCCATCTTCTTCAAGAGCGCGAAGCGAAACAATCTTCGTCCCCCTTTTTTTACCGCCCTTTGTCTCGTTTTGCACTGTTGAACAAGAATTTAGTTGATAGTCAGCTTTGCTTTCTGCCTTGTTTCTTCCCTTTGTCTTAGTCTTTGGAGCTGTTTAATCATGTCCGAATAGGTCAGCGGATGTGCTGAGAGAAAGTTATGCAGTAGATTTTCACGCAATGAGAAACTCATGCAAAAAAGAGAAGCTTCGAATCAATAACAGTCGAGAAAAGTACGAATTAATGAAGTATACAAATTACCTAGCTGATCTTAGTAACCGTTCAGGCTGGGTACGCCTCTATGTAAGTTGTAATCAAACTGGATATTCCGTTCTATCACCCGTTATTGGGACAATAGTGGCAATGAGGTCTGATGGTGTAGCGCATAAAATATGAAAGTGGTGGCCATTTTTCTTGGCAGCGAATAAATGTCTGTTCCCTCGCGATTATTTCTGCAAGGGAATACCAAAACCAATGTTAATGATATACAGGGCGTATATATATATACTATAACCAATCAGAATTCTTACGGCTCAGCGCGCAATAAAGTTTCGCCCTATTCCCATGCGCGTTTGACGCGTCTCCCTGCCACAGCGATTAATGCAGAAATTGTCAACCGTCTCGAAGCTCGATCTGGAACTCGACTCCACGCAGAGCACACCGACGACATGTGTCTTCCTAGAATCGCTCCAACGACAAAATAAATCCGTAGCCAAAGATCACCGCGTAAATCTCGGCTTAGGCCAAGTGGCGGCCAAGCAGCGAATGGTTGAGCGAACAAACGCTGCTGAAGAGAAGGAAGCCAGCTCCGGCAAACCGAAATAGTCCGCGATACGGCAAAACGGCTCGAAAAAAAAAAAAAGACCACACAGCGCAGCAAGCTAATACGCTCGGTGTAGCCCACGGTGGGAAGGAATGCAACCGTAATACAGCAAAGCTTCTTGGGGACAGTGAAAGAACACGAAACACACACAAGAAAAGGAACGCAGAATGGGAACAAAGAACAAACTCGAGGAAACAAACTGATGCCAGACACCCATAGCTCGTTGGAAAAAGAAAAAAAAGTAGGAAAAAACAAGAGTGTGGATCCTCCACTCGGCCAAATGAGAAAACCGCCGAGATGTCCCGGGCGTGAGCCCCGAGGGGATCTGGGCCAAGAAAGTATTGCAGCGGCGACGACACCATTGTCGCCTAGTGGCTCGGCTGAAGAAAGAAATGAAAAGAAGCATCACGTCGAAGAAAGAAATCAAAGTAAGAGAAGAAAAATGGAAGAAATCAATAGAGGAATGAAGGAAGAAAGGAGGAAAGGATGGAAGGACGGAAGGATTAGCTCTCTCTGTATCTTCAAAAAGGGTATCAATGTGAATGCTGTTGACCACCCATGTTTAAGTCTAGACGTCCCCTTAAACGGCGAATCAGAGCAAGCTGTGCTACTGTCCAAACTATCTTTCATGATTTGTTCGTAGACGGTCTGTCGACCGCGCACTTTGAGAGTAGCGACGGCTCCTGCACCGGTCAGTTTCATTCACCTGACCGTTTCATATCGTTATAAGTGCTGCCGATGGCTGCCACGCGCGCTTCGAGAGAAAATCGATGCTATAATTAACCGTGAAACAGGAGCAATTATTTGATCGCTTCCCATATCCCGATGCACGAAGCAGGGCTACTCCGTTCCATGACACAAGTTAGCCACGTGTGTCTCAAAACTAGCCAAGAAACACTATTCAAGATAATGCAGGAGATCAGAAAGACAACTGAGAAATAACGTAAACGGGCACTAAATTTAGTGAGTCCATGGAACCCGCTCTTCGAGCCAGCCAATGCCGTTATACGAATCATCATCATCATCATCATCATCATCATCATCATCATGGTTACGCCCACTGCACGGCAAAGGCCTCTCCCATACTTCTCCAGCTACCCCGGTCATGTACTAATCGTGGCCATGTCGTCCCTGCAAAATTCTTAATCTCATCCGCCCATCCAACTTTCTGACGGCCCCTGCTACGCTTCCCTTCCCTTGGAATCCAGTCCGTAACCCTTAATGGCCATCGCTTATCTTCCCTCCTCATTACATGTCCTGCCCATGGCCCCATTTCTTTTTCTTGATTTCAACTAAGATGTCATTAACTCGTGTTTGTTCCCTCACCCAATCTGCTCTTTTCTTATCCCTTAACGTTGCACCCATCATTCTTTCGATAGCTCGTTGCGTCGTCCTCAATTTAGGTATAACCCTTTCCATAAGCCTCCAGGTTTCTGCCCCGTACGTGAGTACTGGTAAGACACAGCTGTTATACACTTTTCTCTTGAGGGATAATGGTAACCTGCTGTTCATGATCTGAGAATGCCTGCCAAACGCACCCCAGCCCATTCTTATTCTTCTGATTATTTCAGTCTCATGATCCGGATCCGCCGTCACTACCTGCCCTAAGTAGATGTATTCCCTTACAACTTCCAGTGCCTCGCTGCCTATTGTAAATTGCTGTTCTCTTCCGAGACTGTTAAGCATTACTTTAGTTTTCTGCAGATTAATTTTTAGACCCACTCTTCTGCTTTGACTCTCCAGGTCAGTGAGCATGCATTGCAATTGGTCCCCTGAGTTACTAAGAAATGCAATATCATCAGCGAATAGGAAGTTACTAAGGTATTCTCCATTAACTCTTATCCCCACTTCTTCCCAATCCAGGTCTCTGAATACCTCCTCTAAACACACTGCAAATAGCATTGGAGAGATCGTATCTCCCTGCTTGACTCTGCTTTCTTTATTGGGATTTTGTTGCTTTCTTTATGGAGGACTTCGGCGGCTGTGGAGCCGCTATAGATATCTTTCAGTATTTTTACATACGGCTCGTCTACACCTTGATTCCGTAATGCCTCCATGACTGCTGAGGTTTCGACTGAATCAAACGCTTTCTCGTAATCAATGAAAGCTATATATAACGGTTGGTTATATTCCGCACATTTCTCTATCACTTGATTGATAGTGTGAATAAGGTCAATTGTTCAGTAGCCTTTACGGAATCCAGCCTGGTCCTTTGGTTGACAGACGTCTAAGGTGTTCCTGATTCTATTTGCGGTTACCTTAGTAAATACTTTGTAGGCAACGGACAGTAAGCTGATCGATCTATAATTTTTCAAGTCTTTGGCGTCCCCTGTCTTATGGATTAGGATTATGTTAGCGTTCTTCCAAGATTCTGGTACGCTCGAGGTCATGAGGCATTGTGTATATAGGGTGGCCAGTCTTTCTAGGACAATGTTCCCACCACCCTTCAACAAATCTGCTGTTACCTGATCCTCCTCAGCTGCCTTACCCTTTGCATAGCTCCCAAGGCGTTCTTTACTTCTTCCGGCGTTACTCGTGGGATTTCAAATTCCTGCAGACTATTCTCTCTCACATTATCGTCGTGGGTGCCACTGGTACTGTATAAATCTCTATAGAACTACTCAACCACTTGAACTATCTCATCCATATTAGTAATGATATTGCCGGCTTTGTCTCTTAACGCATACATCTGATTCTTGCCACTTCCTAGTTTCTTTTTCACTACTTTTAGGCTTCCTCCGTTCCTGAGAGCATGTTGAATTCTATCCATACTATATTCTTTATGTCAGCTGTCTTACGCTTGATGATTAACTTCGAAAATTCTGCCACTTCAATTTTAGCTGTAGGGTTAGAGGCTTTCATACATTGGCGTTTGTTGATGAGCTCTTCCGTCTCCTGCGATAGCTTACTGGTATCATGTCTAACGGAGTTACCACCTACTTCTATTGCACACTCCTTAATGAGGCCCGCAAGATTGTCGTTCACTGTTTCAACACTAAGGTCCTCTTCCTGAGTTAAAGTCGAATACCTGTTCTGTAGCTTGATCCGGAATTCCTCTATTTTCCCTCTTACCGCTAACTCATTGATCGGCTTCTGATGTACCAGTTTCTTCCGTTCCCCCCTCAAGTCTAGGCTAATTCGAGTTCTTACCATCCTATGATCACTGCAGCGTGCCTTGCCGAGCACGTCCACATCTTGTATGATGCCATAGTTAGCGCAGAGCATAAGGTCTATTTCATTTCTATTCTCGTCATTCAGGCTCCTCCACGTCCACTTTCGGTAATCCCGCTTGCGGAAGAAAGTATTCATTATCCGCATATTATTCTGTTCTGCAAGGTCTACTAATAACTCTCCCCTGCTATTCCTAGTGCTTATGCCATATTCCCCCACAGACTTGTCTCCAGCCTGCTTCTTCACTACCTTGGCATTGAGGTCGCCCATCAGTATAGTGTATTTTGTGTTGACTTTACCCATCGTCGATTCCACGTCTTCATAGAAACTTTCGACTTCCTGGTCATTATGACTGGATGTAGGGGCGTAGACCTGTACGACCTTCAATTTGTACATCTCATTAAGTTTTACAACAAGACTTGCCAACCTCTCCTTAATGCTATAGAATTCCTGTATGTGACCTGCCATATTCTTAATAATCAGGAATCCGACGCCTAGTTCTCGCCTCTCCGCTAAGCCCCGGTAGCAAAGGACGTGCCCGTTCTTTAGCACTGTATATGCTTCATTTGTCCTCCTAACTTCACTGAGCCCTATTATATCCCATTTACTGCCCTCTAATTCTTCCAACAGTATTGCTACACTCGCCTCACTAGATAACGTTCTAGCGTTAAACGTTGCCAGATTCAGATTCCAATGGCGGCTTGTCCGGATCCAGGGATTCTTAGCACCCTCTGCTGCGTCAAAGGCCTGACCGCCGCCGTGGTCAATAGCTTCGCAGCTGCTGGGGACTGAGGGCCGGGGTTTGATTGTTGTATTCATATAGGAGGTTATGGCCAAGTACTGCACCAGGGTGGCCAATCCTGCTCTGGTGAGGGAGTGCGTTACCGGTTCTGGTCACCGGGATCAGGCCGCAGTCCAGGCCTGTTTATGGAATTTTATCAACACGCGGATTTCTTTTCTGCTATTTTTTTTTTTAATCTGGTGGAAAATTGCGCGGCACCGGGATTCAAACTACGGTCCTCTTGCACGCGAGGCGCATGCTCTACCTCTACGCCACCGCTGCAACTTGCGTACGAAACATACTTGAACGATTACTGACACTGCATTTTTAAATCATAAAAAAGTGAAATAAGGTGCACGTAAGTGTATCGTTTATAGTAGAGAAAACCGTGGTCTCTTATTCGAAATCCATTTAGAGGAACAATCCGATAATATTGGGATACCTGATACTGACATAAAGGGTAGCCAGAAAGTAACCGATGCATGGAAGAGCCGGGAATCTCGTATAAGTGAAGGGCTCTAAGTGCGGCCGCTTTGGCACTGAGTGGCGAAATCGAGCAACCATGACGCCTGAAGCGTTACCCGAAGCGTTTACGGCAGCGCTTGTCGTCGTACAGGTAATTGCGACAGTGCCCCATCAATCAGGGCATGCTGTAATTGTGGTGTTACAGCACACTGACGTGTGTGTATCGTCAGAAATTCTCGCTAGCTATAGGCTGCGTTTCCGGGTGCTTGTGTCGGTGTGGAAATGTCTTGTGGAAGGTGGCTTAGAAGTAATCAATCATGACAGTTGCAAAACTTCGTTTTGGATACTTCGACATCTTTGGGGACCATCCTTCGGATGCTAGCCGACCGACACGTCGTCGCTAAGCAACGCGGCAATATCTGCTTGTATATGCCGAATGCGGTCAGCGAGTAAACGTGGTATACAAGGCAATTTCGAGAAGCGACTGGTCGAGCGATCTTTTTATGCAGCTGTGCGACTTGTTTATTATTGTTTTCCTTTAACGCCGCGTTTGGCTTCAATAGCTTTCTTGGAAGCATTACATATTATTCAAGGGAGCGAAATCTTGCAAGACGCGTCAATCTACGTTTTGTTTTACCCCACCCGTGAAAACGTAGCAGACTTGACAAACTTTCACCCAATCAGCGTGTGGGATTTTCGGAAAAGCAGAGCGCTTTGGCGACCTTCGCAACTGTAATGAATAATGTAGTCTTCGATGAACGCGCCTCAACTCGCATAAAATTTGACTCCAGGGTTTGAATTCGCGAACAATTTGACCGCAACGTCGTTTTTTAACGTTATATGCAAATTTCCAGAAAATGTTGAATCTTCGAACGGAAGCTCTTTATTTTTTTGTCTAAAGCTTCCATATTGAATAGTTGTCGCACCTGTTACCTGAAATTCTCGGCGAAGGGAACCCTCAGAATTGAAGGACAGAGATACTGAGCAAGTTTTTTCCATTTTACTTCAAAATTAATATAAAATGTTGAATGGAATTCTAGTTTATGTAATAATCGAACGCAAAGGGTGGACTTGAAACGCTTAGAGGCTGGCTGAGCTCCGAGTTCTTTGGCAACTTCTCAGAGTCAGATTAAGGAAAGATGTAGAAATAAATAGTATAGATGACGGAAAATGATGCCAATAATGATTAAGGGGCTCTTTTTTTAAAGAATATAAAACGGGAATGAACTCGCATATTAGGTTCGCTCTTTCCAAGGACGTCTGCAACGGCCTTTTTAGCCTGAAGGCCACAGCGGTGCTGTTACGAGCCGAAAATAGCTCTGCCAGGAGACGACTGACTGTCGATCCAAGCCAAAAAGAGAGTCATTGACTCTCTCTCTTTCTCTAGAGTGCAGGGGAGACACGCAGACAAGGCACGTGATCAATATTCTTTTGCACGATGCAGTGCCTGCAGTCAGACAGTGAGCAAGAAGTGCAGTTATTATCGCTGTATACGGGGGCGGTGAAAGTCGCCGTAGGTTTGTGCCGAACCAAACTCTGCCTCTGCTTGTTTTAGCTTAGGTGTAGATAGAGATCTCACAAAGGTAGCGTTGTGCTTCCCTGCACTTGGTGACAAACAAAACGCTTTCGAGGAGTGCCGAAGATTACGAAACGTCCGAAAATGCCCGCGAACAACAGTAGCTCTTATGAACATGGCAAATAGTAATGATGACAAAGATTCGTATAGTTGTGAAGGTTTCATTTATGTACCGTGTTATCTTTAACAGGAAATTAACTGCTCAACTTCGCGGGTGACTGA